>NC_136298.1:8069857-8611009 GCF_964198595.1 Lampetra fluviatilis
GACTCTTAATCGCACCAATACGTGCCATCGAATCACGCGCGCAAGTCAGAATCAGACTGGGTTTATTTTCTCCAATTAAATTGACTCCTCCAGCCAGCAGAGGCCGCTACGTTGACCAAAGTGCAAAATCACCGAGGGAGGCGGGGGGGGGTAACAAATGACCCTCACCAACCCAAACCCAACTCCATCCCGGGTCACTGACCCTGCAGACGGAATCTGTGCCAAGCTCCCTGGTGACCTTTGGGCACCGATGGATAATGATCGCTTTGTTAGAGAGCGACACTCTCTCTCTCTCTAGGGCAGTGGGCCCCCCACCTCACAGGGCCCCCCACCTCACAGCCCCCCCCCTCCCCCAGCTCACAGGGCCCCCCACCTCACAGACCCCCCCTCCCCCACCTCACAGGGCCCCCCACCTCACAAGGCCCCCCACCTCACAGCCCCCCCTCCCCCAGCTCACAGGGCCCCCACCTCACAGCCCCCCCCCCCTTCCCAGCTCACAGGGCCCCCCACCTCACAGTCCTCCCCCAGCTCACAGGGCCCCCCACCTCACAGCCCCCCCCTTCCCCAGCTCACAGGGCCCCCCACCTCACAGCCCCCCCCCTTCCCCAGCTCACAGGACCCCCCACCTCACAGCCCCCCCCTCCCCCAGCTCACAGGACCCCCCACCTCACAGCCCCCCTCCCCCAGCTCACAGGACCCCCCACCTCACAGCCCCCCCCTTCCCCAGCTCACAGGACCCCCCACCTCACAGCCCCCCCCTCCCCCAGCTCACAGGACCCCCCCTCCCCCAGCTCACAGGACCCCCCACCTCACAGCCCCCCCCTCCCCCAGCTCACAGGACCCCCCACCTCACAGCCCCCCCCTCCCCCAGCTCACAGGGCCCCCCACCTCACAGGGCACCCCCAGCTCAGAGGGCCCCCCACCTCACAGCCCCCTCCTCTCTCCCAGCTCACAGAGCCCACCAACTTCACAGGGTCCGTGACCCACGACTGTCAACCTTCGGCTAAATCCTGAGGATCACCGTGCACCAATAACGTCATTAAAACCACTCTGGAAGCGCTCCGAAACTTTAATTAAACACGGGTAAAATTTGACTTTTCGCTTTTTAGTGACCGATCTAAATCAGCTTTTGCAATGGGCAGTAACAAAAAAGAAAGTAACGGTGTTTTATTGGGGAATTTCAAACGAATGATGGTAGAAAGCTGGAGCAGTTCCGCAGGTCACTTCCCCCACGGCCTTGCCGTGCAGCAGAGGTCAGAGGTCAACAGTTTGGGAAAGCCCTGCGCTGACGTCACCACGCTCGGCGCACGAAAAAATGAGTGGCGATGCTGCAACTGTTTTGACGGTGGTGCGCAAGGACCATTGACAACGTCAACGGGTTAATATCGTCTTCTTGGTTCTTTCGGTAAAGTCACGTAGAATGGAAATAATAAAATAAAAATAAATAAAACACAATGAAATATTATTTTATTATTTCCATTCTACGTGACTTTACCGAAAGAACCAAGAAGATGAATCCCTGCTGTCACGAAAGCTTTAAATCGAAATTTAATTTTTATTATGTTTTATTTTTTATTATTTTATTATTTCCCTTCTACGTGACTTTACCGAAAGAACCAAGAAGATTAATCCCTGCAGTCACGAAAGCTTTAAATCGAAATTTAGGGTTAATATCGCTTCACACCGCGAGCTCAAAAGGAATCGCGGACAGCGAGCAGCAGAGTCGACGGTGGCCGAGAGGCAAAGGTCAAGGACAAATGATTGAGCGATACCGCAAGTCAAAGTGTCAGTTGTTACAGATATCAGACCGTGACCATAATTGGTATTTAAATGATGATCATAATCATTGATTGAATCATCAATCATTAAATCAATGATCATGATTCAAACGTCATCAATGTCGTCTTGAAATAATGATCGCCATCATCTAGGCTTCATTATCCTCCTGTCATCATCATCATCATTTGTTCAAATATAATCAGCATCTGAAAATATTAATCATTGTCCAACCATCAACCTTGTTAGAGCGAGATAGCATGTGGTCAATCAATGAATAATTATTCATCATCATCCAATCGATAATTATTCAAATTTCGTCAATAAGAATAATCGTTATCATCATGATGATGCAAAAAAATCCCTAGCACACATTATCATGATGCAAAAAATCCCTACCACACATTATCATTCAATCATCATGGTGGTACTAAGGAGCCCAACCATACCAGACGACACGACTTGATGCAGGGAAATGAACAGCAGCGGATATCCGGGTTCCCGCCAAGGAAACATGACATTTCCATGACTGGACGAACACAACCGCGATTGCCTCTGAGCAGCTGGAAGCCATCGTATATGTAAGTATTGCACGTATATTGAACTTCTTTCGCACCGTACGTAGACAACCGTGCTAAATCGTTGTTGGTTGACGATGGTGGATTTCTGCAAAAACGATGAGATCTGAAGAGTCTTGAGCATTTGATTGACAACCACAACACGAGGTCCTTTGTAAAACAAAAAAAGGCTTAACAATAAATCCGCATTCTTGATTAGAATTTTTTTTCATCGTGATGAGTAACCGTGAGCTCACACATTAGCCGTGACTCAAAACACAACAATAATAATAAGAAACCCCACCAATTCTAACCACTTAGCAAATCTCTTTTTCTCAGAAAACTGATTGCCGATTTAAATTCCAGCTAAAATGCAACTTAAACATAATTATCAAAACGTTACCACGGCCCGCTTCGCACGTTCGTAAATTGCATCATTTAAGAAATGTCACCGTGTGTGAGAGGGGAGGGGGGGGTATGGGTTGGGGCTTCCACGGATCTTCCAGAGTCCTTCACCTGTCAATCACGAGCCGAGAGGGAATGCGAGCGAGAGGGGGGAGGGGGGCACGTGGGTGGGTGGGTGGGAGGGCACGTGCGCGTGCACGTGAAGGGAGCGCACCTCCACACGTGGTCGGCACACAAAGACAAAGATCCCCCTCCCCCCCGCAGCCCCGCCCGTGTGGCCTTCAATAGACCGTGGGGGTAAAGTGCTGTTAGCGAGTACCTATGAAGGCTGAACGGCACACGAGGGGGTGGGTGGCCAGCACCACGGCCGACCGCCTTTGTCTCCCCAGTGGCGATGTTTACACACCGCACCAGGTACTCATTTTTAAAACAATTACGCGCACACACGCACGTGCATAAATAAAGACAAAGATCCCCCCCCATATAGCCCACACAGGCTGTTGGGGCAAGTATTACCTGCTAGCAGAGGTGGGACAAAGTCATTGTTATGCAAGTCCAAGTCGAGTCGCAAGTCATCAAATTCATGACTCGAGTCTGACTCGAGTCCAAGTCACATGACTCGAGTCCACATCTCAGAGGTGGGACAAAGTCATTGTTATGCAAGTCCAAGTCGAGTCGCAAGTCATCAAATTCATGACTCGAGTCTGACTCGAGTCCAAGTCACATGACTCGAGTCCACACCTCTGCCTGCTAGCCCCTATGGAGGCGGATAGTACGGTGCACGAAGGGGTGGTGTGGCTACTACTATTCCCAACCGCCTTTGTATCCCCTGTGCTGATGTTTACACAATGCACCACCTACTCATGGGGGGGGAGGGGGGGCGAGTAGACCCAGAACCAGTCCAGACATAATTCGCCACTGATGTTAACCGTGACCCGAAAATCAAACTCGGGTCGCCGAGTTCGTAGCAGAGTGCGCTAACCAGTGCGCCACCGCTCCACCCACGTGACAGTTTAGGACACGAGTGATCTGGAATTTTAACAAAGCAACTGCGGGGGGGAGAGGGGGGGGAGCGCCTGGCCTTCGAACACAAGGAGCATGCCGACGTTGCTCGGAATTTCGAGGCAGCGATAAGAGTTGGCAAACGTCATAACCTGGTGGAGTGAATGACGAGAGCGAGTTGGGGGGGAACTGGCGGCTCTCTAGAGTGGTTGGACGTCGCACGGACGAGGTATTGAACCCACTGAGTGATTTGGACGATGCAGAGCACGCGAGCGAGCGCTGCATGCGCGACGGATGATTCAGAACACGTGTGGGAGTTCGCTCACCCCCCCCTACAAATCTTTGTCATTGTCCCTTGAGATTCCCCGTGTTGTGAGTGGTTCCCCATAACACCCCCCCCGCCGCCAACCTCCCCTCGCGTCAGCTCTGACTCACTCCCGCTCACCCATCTACACCGAGTGGCCTTGTGTTGCGAGTGTGTGCGCGTGTCTGTCTGTCTCGTCGTGTGCATGTCTGTGTGTCTTTGTCTTTGTATGGGGGGGGGGGGGGGGTAGTATGGCGCTACGAACCCGGCGACAAGAGTTCGATTCCCGCTCACGGCCACCAACGGTGGCGATTATCTGAACCGGTACTGGGACCACCCCCCACCCAGGTCGATTCAGCCTCGAATGAGTACCTGATGCGGTGTGTAAACATCGCCACGAGAGAGGTAATGACCACCCACGTCTCGTTGTACCGTGCTGGCCTTAATAGGTGCGACCCAAGTTCGATTCCCGCTCACGACCAGCATCAGTGGCAGGCACCATGTTAACCTATCATGCACCTGCCGCCTAGGTCACCTCGGCCTGAAACGAGTACAAGTACCTGGGCCGGCCACGGTGTGCAGGAAAAACACGTCACCACCACTGGGGAGACAAAGGCGGACGGGGCTCACGTGGCTCTGGCCACGCCGTCGTGCAACCACTGCCGGCCTTAATAGGTGCTCGCTGATAGCACTTGTCCCCAGGCGAGAAGGGGGAAGGGACTTTGCCCTTGGCAGTGGCTAAAGTATGCGCCTGCTATGCAAAGCACGTGTCGTCCTGTTTCCAGTAAGCATTCTGCAAATGTCCAGGCCATTCGTTGGGCATTCCCCGGAATTGCCAAATTGGGATATCAGCATCACATTTCCGTAAGCAATATTAAACGAAACATTTTTCGGGGTTTATTTTTGGGGCTTGTCATCAGACGTTTCCGAATACCGCGATTCTAAGAGCTGCTTACACGAGATTAAAGTGGTGGGAGCGGGGTGGGGGGTGGCAGTGGGGGGGATGTGTGAACAACGCCGATGATCATAACGATTGTGACGATAGAGTTCGTGTAACGACGTTCATCGCGCAGAGAACAATCATAACTCAGCAGTGGAGGGTGACTGGATGGTGAGTGGCCGGGTCTGTGTGTGTGTCAGCAAGTGAACACACCAGTGAGTGTGTGTGTGTGCAAACACACCAGTGAGTGAGTGTGTGTGTGCAAACACACCAGTGAGTGTGTGTGTGTAAACACACCAGTGAGTGAGTGTGTGTGCAAATACACCAGTGAGTGTGTGTGTGTGTCTACACACCAGTGAGAGTGTGTGTGTGTGTATGTGTGAGCAGATGAACACACCAGTGAGAGTGTGTGTGTGTGTGTGAGCAGGTGAACACACCAGTAAGAGTGTGTGTGCGCGCGCACACACGAGTGAGTGCATAAACACAATTAGCGACTGAGCGTGCAAGCTGCAAATAAATGTGGACACTCGTCGAGGTTTCCTGGAAGAGCAAACGAGGGTGGATTGGATATGTTTTTAATGTCTCGCTCCACACGGAGGAGCCCCGCAGCGAATCACAAAGGCCGAGGGCGCGGGGGGAGAGAGCGCGCGACAGAGAGATTGCAATGAAATTGCCATTTGTGCCTCGATTTGTCCTCACGGAATGCCGCACGTGGCTTCCCGTAACAGAGGACGCGTGTGGAGGGGGGGGTCAGGGCAGGGAGGTAGTGGGGAGAGGGTGTGTGGAGGTGTGGAGGTGTGGGGGGGGGTCAGTGCAGGGAGGTAGTGGGGAGAGGGGGTGTGTGGAGGTGGGGGGGTCAGGGCAGGGAGGTAATGGGGTAAGGGGGTGTGTGGAGGTGGGGGTGTGAGGTCAGGGAGGTAGTGGGGAGAGGGGGTGTGTGGAGGTGTGGGGGGGGGGGGTGTGAGGTCAGGGAGGTAGTGGGGAGAGGGGGTGTGTGGAGGTGTGGGTGTGTGTGGAGGGGGGGTGAGGAGAGGAGGGTTGTGAGTGGTTAAGAGTGAGAGGAAGGTGAGTCAGGATGTATGGGTAGGGGGTGTGTGCAGGTGAGTGGTGAGTTGGAGGTGTGTGTGTGTGTGCAAGGTTGGTGGTGCATGTGATCAGCGGTCGTGTAGATGTTCGCGCGCTGCGCTACGAACCCGGTGACCCGTGTTCGATTCCCACTTATGGCCAACATCAGTGACGACAATTTGAATCGGTCCTGGGCTTCCCGTAGGTCGACTCAGCCTAAAATGAGTACCTGGTATAATGTGTAAATATCGCCACGAGGGAGACAAAGGCGGTCGGGCGTGGTGCCGGCCTTCATAGTTGCTCACTCACAGCACTTGCTCCTACAGTCTGTTAAAGGCTATACGGGGGATCTTCGTCTTTGTTTGGGGCTGTTGATGCTGCCACTACTGCTAATATTGATAACCATGTTGAAAGTGAAGATGCGGTGACGTGCTGCGGATGACGCCACTGATGCTGACGGGTGGCAATCCGTCTCCTTAAATCGCTGTCCTACTACTACTACCATATTACTATTCATATGGAACGAGTCCGAGAGGACGTCTACCGTGGAGGAGACGGAGCGTGAAACCAGTGCGGGTGGATTACTACACCGTAAGATGTGACAACGGTTTGGGCAGGCATTCATCTGCCGCACGCACACACACACTCGAAATGAGTGTATACTGTATGTGAGTATATACTGTGTGTGTGTGGTGGGGTCTGTGAGTGATTACCGCTTACACGCCAGTAGCTCCAAACAGTCTATAAAAACCGATACTCGGAATCTTTGCCATTTTCACGTGATGGGAAAATGGAGCAAAGTCGGTAAATCATCCCTCGCATTTACTGTAAACGCGGCGCCGAAGCGCAATTCGTCTTGAAGCGCTACCGCTGGCTTGGGCACGGGAGGCGCGGAGGTGGAGGAGGCGGAGCGAGCGAGGAAGGAGGGGGGGGCAGAAGAGGGATGCACGCGGAGGGAGGGGGAGGGAGGGTGAGAGAGGGGGGCAGAGGAGGGATGCACGTGAAGGAGGGAGGGGGGGAGAGGAGGCAGAGGGGGGCAGAGGGGGGATGCACGTGGAGGGAGGGGGAGAGGGGGGGCAGAGGAGGGATGCACGTGGAGGAGGTATGTTTTATTAGAGGAGGAGAGAGGAGATAGAGAGGAGAAAGGGATGCACGTGGAGGAGGTATGTCTTATTAGAGGAGAGAGGAGATAGGGGAGAAGAGAGAGGGATGCACGTGTAGGAGGAGAGCGGGGGAGGGAGGAGGGATGCACGTGTAGGCGGACGAGGAGGTGATGCACACGGAGAGTGGAGTGATGCACAGGGGAGGGGGAGGAGTGGAGGCGGTGGAGGTAGTGGAGGAGGTTGCTTTGTAAATGTCAAGTTATGGTCGCGGCGCTGCTGTGTGAGTCATGGTCACGGGGATCTGATGCGTACCGCGCCGCCATCCTCACCATCGCCGCCGCCCTCGTCAACATCGATGTCATCAGGAGGCCCAGCAGCAGCTGCCCACTCCGAGCGAGTGATGTCATTGCGATTCGCTAAGCGGGCGGAGTGAGGCAAGGCGCGCGCGCGGACACAGAGAGAGGCTCTGTGAGAGAAACGCACGCACCGATTCACAACACCGATACGCACAGATGATGCATGCTAGATTACACGCAGACACTAACACACGGATGCGTATACATCGACACACAAGACAAAGAAGATGATGATGATGATGCTGCCGCATAGGATTGTGTCTTCGACTGTTAGCGAGCACCTATTAAGGTCGTTTAAAAGCTGAGTCGACCTCGGAGAGGCCCAGGACCGAGATTCAGATCGTGAGCGTGAATCAAACTCGGGCAGCAGGGTTTCGTAGCGCAGTGCGCTCTCTGCAGCAACCACCGTTCGCCAACAAGTGGCGGCGACGTCATCGCGGCGCTTGTGCCAGGCTAGGTGCGTGCGGCTTGAGTCCACGTGAAGTGTCGAAGGCTCGCTGGCTGGAAGTCACGGGACAGACCCGGGTGCTGCGGGTCAACTGCTTGAGATGACTGACAGATGCCACCACCACCGCCACCCGTGCTCTCCACTTTGTCAACATTTGCACCGATTAACCAAAAAAAAAACATCGTGGAAACAACCCAATCGAGCCTGTGACACACACAGCCCGTGACACACACAGCCCGTGATACACACACAGCCACCCAGGGGGACAGACACTGACCACAACAATGACACCGAGACACCCAGACGCAACGATGGTCACCACCAACGTACCCTCGCACAGACAATGAGAAACACAACAACAACACAAACACACGCACACGCTACACTGCCCTACTCACACTTACACAGTTACTCACACAACACTTGTTGTATGAGTCAGCCCTTCATTTCAGACTCTGCAATGTTCTCCCCGAGGTGGGAGGGCGGGCGGGCGGGGGCGTTGGAGGGGAGGGGGGGAAGACTCGAGGGCTGATGGCGAACGGAGCTGCACGGGGATAGGGAGGGAGCCGAGCTGAGCGAGTTAGCGAGGGATCGTTTGACCCTAATGACTGCATTTCTCGGGCTGCCCTTCAAAAAAAAGGGGGGGGGGGGTTGGGGGGGGCTCGTCGCTTTGATGCTGACCGACCACCCCGGTCCCCCACCACTCTCGCGCTCTCACAAAGTGAAATAAAAGTCGGAGGCGCGCGCACATCACACACCGCACACACACCGCACGCACACACACACACATCGACATTTTTTTTGGGGGGGTGGAGGTGGTGGTGGTGGGAGGTGTTTTGGGGAAAACCGCAGCGGAGGCGTTTGATGTGGGTCCCTCTCTCAAACGGGCGCACGCGTGCACGCGCGCTCGGCATTGTTCGGCCGCACTGGCGTTAGAAATTAAAACAAATAAAATACGAGACGATAAAAAAAAACTAACAAAATACCGAGATAGTTGCACGGTACGGTCTTGTGCACCGCACCGCGTGGAACGCACGTGCGCGTGTTCCGCTTCTCGACGTGGTCCGCTGACTCCATGCGTCTCGTGTTTGTGTGCTCGCTAACAGCACTTGCCCCTACAGTATGTTAAGGCTATACGGAGAATATTAGCCCTTTTGTTAAACTTCCTTCGCACCGTACGTAGCCAGCCGTGCTAATCGTCTATGAATGCGTTGGCGTGCCTTGGTGGTAAGTCGCGTTAGTTTCGCGGAGCTTTTAACGTTCATGCAAATGAACAGCGGGATAAATTGACTGTACTAAAATCATAATAGACGTGTGGAGTTGTTTTTGGTTTTTACACGTCACTGACAAAAAAATAAGCATGTCGACGTTTCGGGTGACGGGCCTCCTCCGGGATACACTGCAGTGTACAGCGAGAGTGTTCAATGCCCCGGAGAGGAGGTGGGGTGATGTCAGATTGAACCTGCGTGACTGCACACACTGCACATGCAGCGAGCAACGATTCGAGAAGTAGTCCAGGAAGTTAACACCCACCCATCCAATCCCCTTCTGCAAAACTTCGAACGAAACCCAATTAACACATTCTAACGATGCTTGTTTTTTGTTGTTATATTTCAACGTGTAGATATTCCTCTCTCTCTGAATATCTGCTTCTCTGTCGTGAGGCTTCAAAAAAGGTGAGTGGGGCAGCCCCCCCCGGGAATGGGGAGAAGGGGGGGCTCACACAGACCCCCCCCCCTGGCCACTCACTCCACCCCCCTCGTCATGTATTATCTACAGCGACAAGATCAGAGAGCCATCGGCGTTCTTCCACGATTGCGTCTTTTCTTTTCCCCCTTAAGCGGCAGGCGTCAAAGTGCACGGTTGACATTAGCGGCGGGCTTCAATCGGTGCGGTTTTTGCACCCTGAAAGGCTCCGAAGCTTTAAAAAAGAAAATAGAGAGAGAAAAAACTTCCACTTTAAACGAACAAAACCAAGCGGCGAGGTCCACTGTCACTGCTCTGGTATTTGGCCAAACGCCGCTGCTGCCGCTGCTGCTGCCGTTGCCGCTTTCTAGCGGTCCGTCCCCGATCAAAGGTCCTCCCTCATAGCGGCGCCACTTTTAAGTTTCACGCAAATGCACGTGGTTTTTTTAATTTCATTCATAAAACCACGTGGCGGATGCGCGGGCATCGCCGCGCTTTACAAAGGAAAACGATGGACGAAATGAGGCGGCCTCCGTTTAGCACGGTGGGAGGTGATGTGCGTGGAGGACACCTTCATCCAGCAGTGGATAGATGACTGCCAATGACGATGATGATGACGAATTGGGAGAGACCTTACTCTTGCAGCAGATTGGCCATTGCTCATGGAGATGATGATGACGATTGAAAGGCCTTCATCCAGCAGAGGATAGACAATGGCTCAAAATGCCGATGGGGAGACCATCCAGCAATCTTGGCCGTGGGCGGGAATCAAACTCAGGTCGCCGGGTTCGTAGCGCAGCGCACTCACCACTCTACAACAACCCCGCCGCCGGTGCTTGTGCCAGGCTGGGTGCACCTCAAGGGCACGTGAAGTGTCGAAGGCTCGCCGGCAAGAGGTGGCGGCGGGTGAGACCCTGCAGGTGTTATGGGTAAACTGCCTGAGATGACCGACAGATGCAGCACCACGGGCTGTGCTCCCTCCCCACTGTTCCAACTTTGCACCGATGTCACCATACAAACCCAGCGTGGGAAACAAGCCGATTGAGCTTGCGCGACACACCAAGACGACACTGACAACAGCAAGGACAATTAAGACATGCCGGACGCAACGACAGTCACCCACAAGCCCTCGCACGGACATTGCCCATTGCTCCCCATGATGATTCTCACACAATATCGACATCGTGCTTGTATTGGAAGCTCAAACGAATCGATGCAGCCCCTCGTCCGCAATACCTTCCCGTTACCTCTCGTTGCCCGAGTCTCTCATAACCTTAGATGCTCAATTCCAGAAACGTCTTTGGCCCTCGTCTATTGCACCTTGGACAGTGCTGTTTGCTGCTGGCCGCTTCACGAAGTTTGGGCCTCTGTTCCTCTGCGCTCGTCAACGGAGTTAAAATAACAACAAATAACATTAACAGCAGGAACACCGAAGTCGTCTTGACATGCAAAGCATGCTGGGATTCCTGGAACACGATCTGCTGTTGACGGTACATTTCTGCATGTAAATTGCCGTCACAAACGAGAAGAAAATTGACAACACAGTTCTAACCCTCCCCCAACACCCACCCCCCCACCCCCTACCTCTCGTAATCACAGCTCGCAATGAATTTCTGGAAATATAAAGCAGCTGGGAGCTTAGAGAGGAGGTTTAATTACATTTTCACTGGAACCATCTTTCCCTCTCCGCCCTTCCTTCCTCTCACGCCCACCCGCCCCCCCCACGCCCCCCCCCCCCCACACGTCCCCCCCCCCGACACACGCGCACGGACAGACGACGACTCCCACCCACCCATCGCGTGGCGCTTCGGGGAGGCTGTCGGGGCAGGTAGTTTGTGAGCGAGCACCTCTTAAAACTCAACTGTTTTTTATTTTGTTTTTTTTTACCAGGTAAGGCCACATTGAGCTACACGGCTCTTTTTTGTTGTTCTTACCCAGAAGCGACCTGGCCGATCACAAATGATAAGCTCGACCGGAGTGGCGTTGTCATCACGTGGAAATGTTTATTGCAGTCAAATACTCCAAACGCACGTCGACTCGAAACGTTGAGGCCTGCCACGTTGCGGTGGTGTGGCCGGAGAAATAAAACAACAACACCGCACACTCTCTCTCTCTCACTCTCCGCCTTTGTCTCCCCAGCGCTGAAGTTTGCACATCACAGCAGGCACTGATTTAGGGCTGAGTCGACCTACGGGGGCGGCCCACGGCCGGTTCGGGATATCGAAATCGAAAACAGGTTGTCGTTTTTTTTGCACCGCACTGCGGTTCCACCACACCCCACGCAGACACACAAGGCAAAGATCCCCCGTATAGCCTTTCAAAGACTACTGGGCAAGTGCTGTTAGCAAGCGCCTATGAAGGGCCGGCATGGCACACGAGGGGTGGGTGGCCAGCACCACGCACGGCCGCGTTTGTCTCCCCCAGTGGCGATGTCTACACATAGCACCAGGTACTCATTTGAGGCTGAGTCGACCTAGGGGAGGCCCAGGAACAGGACCAGATCAGACAATCGAACCCGGGTCGCCGTGTTCGCAGCGCGCTATCCATTACACACTACTGCACACACGGACACCTACATAGACGTGTACACACAAAGACCACCCCACCAAACCACCACCATATGCATGCACCTCCCCTCCTCCCTCCCACGCACGTGTGTGCGTGTGCTGCCTTGCAGGGACGACTTAAGCGGTGGGGTGGTGACTCCTTCACATCTGCCCCCTGCGCCTCCTCCCCTCCCGTCCCCGAAGGCGGGAGGAGACAAGCAGCGTGGCCGCTATTAAGTGTCCCCTTATTCAATTACTCATCTTGCAACAAGAGCGTTCTCCCACACAAAGAGCAGCCAATGAATGACATCTCCAACCCGCGCTGCCACCTTGTAGCTTCTTTTTGCGCGTGCGTGTCCGTGTCCTTGCACGCGAGTTGGCACAGTAGGGGGCACAGGTGGTGCATCGGCCAGTCATCTCAGTCAGGCGACCCATGGCACCTAGGTCTGTCCCGTGAAACTCCTGCCAGCGGGCGTTCGACACTTCACGTGGCATTAACGTGCACATAGCCTGGCACAAGCGCCGTGGTGACATCACCGCCACTTAGTGGCGAATGGCGCTTGTTGTTGTTGTTGTGTGTGTTCACGCGTGTTGGGGGAGCGGTGGTGTAGTGGTTAGCGCTGCGCTACGAACCCGGCGCCCCGAGTTCGATTCACGCTCACGGCCAACACCAGTGACTATTTTCCGAATGGGTCCTGGGGCCTCTCCTAGGTCGACTCAGCTTCAAAAGTGTGTAAACATCGCCACTGGGGAGACAAAGGCGGCCGTGGCGGCCTTCACAAGGCCCTGCCCGCTAACTGCACTTGCCCCAACAGTCTGTTAAGGCTGTAGGCGGGTTTATTTGTAGTTAAGTGTGTAGGTGTGCGTGTATATGCGTGTGTGTGTGTAAATATCCATAACCATACCTGTCAACCCATATGGTTTATCCGTATTCTTGTAAGGGGAAATTGAATTTCTAGGTCCACACGGCGTGTACAGCCGTTTCAATACGGATAGTTAGTGTTTCTCCCTTGTGATGGCACGTTGAGATTTATAAAGGCATGGACGGGGTGACCAATAGGGTCTGACTCGGTCTGTAATAAGGTAAGGCACCGATAAGGGGTTGACAGGTGTGGGTAACTGTCGCGCTAGCAACAATGCAATGCAAATCCCCGGAGCCGTTTTAAACAGCGGTGACTTTTCTTTGCGTGATATTTTCCAACAACTCATTTGCATTTAAATACAACAACAAAGATCTAAACCTCAAGAGAGTGATTACCAAAATGAACTCCGAGTAAATAACATTAATTTATGACCCAGCGGGGTTTTAATTTCCACGAACGTGTGACCGCAAATGCAAATTATATTTTCTACAATGGGAATGAACTCGTTGATTTGAACGTTGGTTCTTAATTTGCTTAAACAAATTTCGTTGACTGCCAAATTGACGGAATCGGGCAATGTCATTTGTTAACACCCAGGAAAGTCGCATCGACTCTCAAAGTTCAAGTGTGGCAGGAAGGAGGCTCCCTGTTACCTTTGGATTTTGCCGAGTGGAAACCGGAGAACCCGGAGACAACCCACTTCCCAGATTTGAAGCTTTCGTGACTGCAAGGATTCATACTCGTAGGTTTTTTCGGAAAAGTCACGTAGGTAAAAAATAAATATTAAAAATAATAGAAATAATAAATCACGACGTTTCGGAGGCAACACAAGTCTCCATCATCAGCTGGGACCGTCACAGCTAAATTTACTCACTTGATACAGTAAATTTAGCTGTGACGGTCCCACCTGATGACGGAGACTTGTGTTGCCTCCGAAACGTCGTGATTTATAATTTTATTTCTATTATTATTTTTATTATTATTATTTATTTTTTGCCTACGTGACTTTACCGAAAAAACCTAAGAGTATGAACCCACTTCCCATTCGAGGGGTGCGGGGAGACTTTGCACAGATCGATTCCAGAATCCATTCCTGGACTGCCACCCCTCCTGCCCACCTCGAGGCTCGTGTGACGTTCGTGACATTTCACAGGCAACGGCAGTGGCCAACTCGCTTCGACATACAACGCAACACGTGGCTATTGCGATGCATTAAATGAATCAGCTCCCTTCCCACGCCGCTCGTGAAAGTAACGCGTGTCATCGTCGTCCATCAGCCCATTGGCCTTCCACACCCGGATTATCGGGCACGGCATTTGTTTGACTAAGACGAAACCACGGACCAGTTTTCGACCTTCCGATTCTCATCAGCAGGCCCAGGCTCGCCATCACAGTTCAAACACCGCCGGTGTTACCGTCTGCTAACGGTCATCGGTGAGAGCTCTCTAATCCGATACTGGGGGGGGTGGGGGAGGGGGGTGACGCCAGCGGGGGGAGGGGTGCACCTCGCTAACGCACAGAACGCGGCGGAGACACCCTGGAGCCCGACGCTTTTGTGGTTCCGGGAGGTTTTTTTTGGGAGAGAAGGCAAACAAATAACAGCGGGCAGCCTTGACCAGAGCGGAGCCGGAGCCCAACAAACGGTGCGGTGAATGAGCGGAGGAATATAAACAAATACGCGAGGAGTCGACGATCTCCGCCAGCGTTGACGAGCGGTGAGAAGCGACGCTCGCTTGACGCGCACAAATGAAACGCGCGCGCACGTGGTCATGCACGTGGGGGGGGGGGGGGGCGCGCGCGCGAGCACGTGGGGGGGGGGGGGGAAGGGGGGTTTGGACTCGCACGTGGGCGCGGCAGCGCGGCCAGGGCAACACGTGGACGCGCACGGATAGAGACGCACCGACGCAGAACGCGCGCAGATGCGCGTGCCGCACACGCCTTGGTGCTCGTGCGACGCACGTGTTGTGATGCGCACACGTGTGCAAATGCGCCTACATATGCAGACGCACGCACAGATGCACTCGGGCTACCCTCGCCCGAGCTGTTTTCTCAATGAACCATCGCGCAGACATAAACGTAAATTCAATGCATATGCAAACACACACACACACCATATTACATCTGTCCCACCGCAGGACATCCACTAACAGAGCGGAAAGAAATAAAATCCACCTGAGCAATTTATCTTTTATTGTCACGGTTCCTGAGCACAGTTCCCAGACCCCCCCCCCCAAATAAAATGCAAGCAGCCAGCAACAAACAGTGGTGGTTTCTTTTATCCGTTTCCGACGCTCTGCTCGTTGGTTGTAGGCCTTGCGCCAATACCGACAACGATCGCGCACGCGCACGCCGACACGGGCGCACGCACTGACATGCAAACACACCGACACAAAACAAAGACATACAGACAAGCAGACACGCTGACATGCGCACACAGTGACACGCACACACACCGACGCGGACACACACGGACACTGACACGGACACACCGACACGCATGGTGACGGCCAGAGCAGCAACTAACCCGCTGGTCCAATTAGGACAATTAGCTCCATCGCTGACCTCCCCACCCAACCTGCCCCCCCCCCCCCACCACCACCCCAGAGTACGGCGATGACGGAACCGACATTTTGGGGATAATTAATTTAATCTCGGCTCTCCGCTAAAATACCGTGGGCCACGTGCGACGCCACGGCGGTGCGACGCCACGTGCGACGTGCGTCAAGCGTTGAGACGCGTTCACTCTCCACGACACTGCGCGAGCGACTTCCATCGACGACGGGGGGAAGGGGGGGTCAGAGGTCACTGCGGTGGGCTTCCGCGTGCCGCGCGGCTCTCTGCCCGACGTGTCTCTCCCAGCTTTCTATCCGCGAGCCCGCGCAGTGTCCGACGCTTCACGTGATGGGAGCTACTTCGGTAACGGAAAGTTCCCACACAGAGACCTCACTCTGCTCCCCCACGTGACCGTTACAACGGTGGAAATTCCACGTTCCTATTAACGCGAGGCCGAGTCCGCACGCGAAGACAACCCAATGCTAAATTCACAGAGAGGTACCTATTTTAGCGACCCCCCCCGGCGAGGGACGATGGACCGGGATTGAACTTCCCTGTGGACTCGATCATTCGAAGCGATTCTTTGCTCAACGCAGTTCTGCGTTCGTAACTTTTTGTACGTGGAATGCCATACGCGTGAATGTGTCACACTATCCACTGTTGGCGGTAGGCATCCCGAGGTGCAGTGGCAATCCGTGTAGCTCCTGCACGCGAGCCGATGCCATCGCTCCGCCTCCGTGGTGGCACGTCCTCCCAGACGTGGTCACTCAGAGTAAACAGCGACGACTGCGCGAGATGTTAATTCGAACCGTTCTTGGGATGTGACTTGGCTCCCAAATAATTTTCGCCACGGAGGTTGCGACGATGACCACGGTCGAACATTCACCTCCGATTGGCACGGCTGGCTACGTGCGGCGCGAAGAGAAGTTCGCGTTCAACTCGCTGCCGACGCGCTTATGCGTATCCGCACGTCCACATACTGTCGATGCGAATGAGCGGCGTGAACTCGCTGAACGACGGCTGTCTACAATATGGGGCGGTTGTGGTGGGTGGGTGGACGGTGGGTGGGTGGGTGGGTGGGGCGGCAGGGCAGTGGTGGGGAGGTGGGTGAGGTGGTAGGGAGCGACGTGGTCCACTCACACGGCGCGTGCGGTCGCCTCTCCCGGCGTCGCCGTCTCCCGGGATCGATCTCGCGTTTAAATTATTCACAAACGCGTGGGCTGCGCCACAACACACCGCCTGCGGTTACACCCAGGCCCTCTTCACGCCGCCGCCGCCGCCACCACCACCGCCACGAACGCCAAAGATCCCTCGTGTAGCCTGAACAGACTGGGGCAAGTGCTGTTAGCGAGTGGTGCCTAAGAAGCCGGGACGGCACGCGAGGGGGTGGGTGGCCAGCACCACGCCCGGTTGCCTTTGTCTTCCTAGTGGCAACACACACCTGGTTTCACACAAACACCGACTCTGAATACGTAAAAATGATCTCGGGAACTCCCAACGGACAGAACGAGCATACCCAAAGTAGCCCTTCAACCACCACCACCACCACCCTCACCGCTTTCTCACCAGACCAGCAACATCCCCACCCCCGTCGCCTGCCGTCACCACCGAGTAAGGTCAAAGCGATTTGCGCAAGGTCATCGCTGACGAACTACAAACTTCAGGGAATTTTTTTAAATGATATCTTGAACACGCGTTCAAGATATCAGCTTCACCAGCAGAACACTTTTAATAATTCTGTTCTGACATCGTCGTTTTGGTTGGCTCACATCCACGTAAATAATCGGTGTTAATCATCACAATGAACTTACCGATTCACTTCCGTTATCCGCAAACCTAATGTCCGAATCCTCCACCCTGCTTCTGAAGAAAAGCCCGACTTTCCAGAATGTGAACTTTGCTTTCCCTCGATTATCGTTTTGTTACCAAGGTGAACCCCAGGGTGCCCCCTGGTTGCCCTTATAAAAGTGGCAATATCTCAACGGGTTCTCATCCAGTGAAATAAATAATGATAATGATCTGTCATACAAAGCAACGTCCATACACAATTAAATATTACTTTCGTATGGCATTTGAAAATCAAAAGACAGAGTTTATAACCGAATGCCGAGTTGGAAAATCCACTCCGTGTCCAATCTCTCGCGCTCTCTCTCTCCCTTTCATTCTCTCTCTCGTGTGGCGAGTTGCAGGCCACAAACGCTATCAACCGTCTGGGTCCATCGGAGCTATTCAAGGACACTGGTTGTAAGCAACAACAATACACCTCCTTCCCATATCTGACCCCTGACATATCACGTGAATATTTTTTTTATACTCATCCCATTAGCCGTACGGCCTTCTGGCAGTGCGTATTTTAAGCATAGATCGGGTCAACACGAGCAAACTCTGAACCGGCTTCGACATTCAATCCCTCGTCAGCAGCAGAGTCAGGCTTGCTCGCAACCAATGCTGGTGAACTGCTAGACGTTGATGTATGTCGAACTTCTTTCGCACCGTACGTAGCCAACCATGCTAATCGGAGGTGCGGAGGAAGGACAACAAATTAAACACAAAAAGCTGTTTGAAAAAAATGTATTCTCAATATAGATTATTTAAAAGTGCATAGCTCCAGTGGCTTCCGAATATGGGAAGAACGTTCCAGACGGCCGCAGAAGCACATCGCGGCAAGGACCACCCACCCCGCCCACCTCTATTTTAGCCACAGCTCCCTGGTTTGACACAAACCCCGATAGCGGAAAGCTCATAAGGTCATCAATCGCTTTGGGCGCGCCCATCCCGCCGTGCTGACGGGCATCAGGTGACCACGCGCTCCGTCGTTTATTCCACCCGCCGGTGGCCGCACGTGGGGCTAAACGTCCCAATCGGTGAATTAATTTGCACGGTGACATCAACGCGCCGTGCGAACCTCCGCAGGGTTTTCCGCGAGCGAACGTGCCGCACGTGGCAGCATCCACGCGATAATGTCGCTCGAAATGCCGCGGCGGCCCACCGCCAATTTAACAGACACCAAATTGCCGTGATGGGCGCCACTAATTGGTCTTAAATGAGCCTCAAATTCCGTGTCCCTCGACGTCACGGCTCAACGATGTCATTGTCCCAAACGGGAATGCGCGCTCGCTCGCCCCTTCGACAACAGACGCACGACACGAGTCATACATTTTTTAACAAGTCCTCACGTACGTGCTACCGTGGCGAAATGTTAACTACCTCACCTGGTATACAGGAGGCCGGGGGGTTCAATGCTGACCCTGACCGGCTGCTGGATATTTGGAGTGTGTGTGTCTCTCTCCCCGCGGTCGCGTGGATTTTTCTCCAGGTCCTCCCGTTTTTCCCTCCACATTTAGAATCAACATCAACATGCGTTTATTATTTGGCTGCTATACATTTCCACGTGATGATAAGCCACTTCGTTGAGCTATCATTTGTGATAGCCAGGTCGCTTCTAAAAAAGAATAGCTACATAGCTCAGTGGGACTTACCTGGTAAAATAAAAAAGATAGTTCAGTGTTTAGTTTAGTTTATGCGTGGTGGGTTTGCTTCCTACACAACACCACACACACCTTGCCCGCTCCCCCTGCTATGGGGCTGATTCATGTTTTACCACCTGAACTCACCCGACATCTGCGCTGGGAGAGGGACAATTGTCTCGATGGGCTCTCACGCGGTGAAATCACAGCCAGAGGAACTGAAATGACCTCTCTTGAAACCCAAAACACTGTGCAGGCAAATTAACCTTTATTGCACATTAATGCTCACTACAAAGACAAAAGCCTACCACGTTCAGCCGAAGCAAACTGTTGGGGCAAGTGCTGTTAGCGATCACCTAACAAAGGCCGGCAGGGCACGCGAGGTGGCTGGGTTCCCAGCACCACGCCTGGCCGCCTTTGTCTCCCGAGTAGCGATGTTTACACACCGCACCAGGTACTCGCCTTGAGGCTGAGTCGACCTAGGGGAACCCCAGGACCGGTTCGGAAAATCGTCACCGGTGTTGGCGGTCAGTGGGTAGCCAACTCGGATCACGGGGTTCATATCGAAGCACGCTAACCACTGCTTACTAAGTACGCGAGAGTGCACGCACACACACACACAACAGATGAAGATGCCTCGGTGTGGCCTTGAACAGACAGCTGCTGGGGTAAGTGCTCTTAGCGAGCGCCTACTAAGGTAAGGCCACTGGTGTTCGGTCGGAATCCGACTCGGGTCACTGGGTTCTTAGCGCGGTGCGCTATCTGCTGCACTACGGACCCCCCTCCCCGACATACACAGACACGCATACACGGGCGCACGTGAAACGTGGATACGCGAGGGCATTTTGTGAATAGGAGCCAGCCGCTCACTCCCAGATCAAATTGCTTTTGCGGAGGCGTCAAATTTGACGCGTCCAGGCTACCCAGCTCCATCACACCACGCACTCATATCCTCCCTCGCCCCCTCCCTCCCTCCGCAATGGTCTGCAGGAGCCCAGGAAACCATGGGGCAAGGGGTAAAGGAGGTAGATGATGATAATGCTGACGATGATGTGGAGAGAGAGGTTAGGAAGAGAAGGCAGTCGATGATGATAACGGCGAGGATGATGGTGATCAGCAGGAGGTAAACAATAACGACGACGAGGATAACAAAACCGTCTTCATTCTCATTCACGAAGCTTCAGGCTCAGCGTGGGACATGCCAGGAGACAGACACACGCAGCCCACGGGGCGCTGCGCGGCAGCCACAAGGTGAGGGCCGCGTGGGTCGTGCAGCTTGCGCCCGCCCTCCCCTGCGGGCGAACGCTTGCGAGCTCGCACGCTCCGCCACGTGTGGGGCGATAGGGGACCCCCCCCATGGCCCAGTGGCTACACGGAGATGGGCACCGCCAATCAAACGACGTCGCCTCTGCGTCGGGGGTCATCTGCAAGAGTGAGCGTTGGTGTCACCAAGATACGCGAGCCATAGGCCACGGCGGCGAGATATTAATTACCTCGCCAGGTATACAGGAGGCCGCGGGTTCAATCCCGACCTTGACGCCTGCTGTATATTTCGAGTTTGCGTGTTTCTCTCCCCGTGGTCGTGTAGATTTTTCTCCTGGTCCTCCGGTTTTTCCCCTCCACATTTCAAATCAACATCAGGCGTTTAGAGTATTTGCCAGCTGTACATTTCCACGTGATAAGTCACTACACGTTGGGCTACCATTTGTGTGCCGGGTCTCTCGCGGCTCCGTTCAACCCGGCGGCGTTCGGATTGAGACGCGGGCTCGCGTGGCGAGATGCGGGAGTCCACGGGGAGCCGACCGCAATCAAGCGATCGGCACGGAATTCACGAGCGGTGGTCTAAATAAAAAAGATGGGGGTTCGGCGACCGGCGTATCGCCCGGACAAAGTCAACTGGGTGCGACCGTTCACCCGCCGAGTGCAAACCCCGGTGAGAGGGGACACAGATGTCTCTCCGTAATTGCCCGCGCTGTTAATCTGAGAAACCTCCAACCTGCGAACGGTTGTAATAATCTACTTTTAGCTGTTTCCACCCCCACGCCGGTAGGCATTCCGATCCACGGCATGTTTTTATTGGCCGTGCCGATATCAAGCCAGAATTGGAAACCGAGGGAAAATGTCAACACGGAGAGATCGAGCGTTTGAGTTATAAATAGCGGAGAAGTTTCGTGGCCCCCCGGCGGCGGCGGCGTTGGTTCCGCGTGTTCGTCGCTTCGATGGCCGCAGAGGGTTTTGCGGTTTCGAATCCAGCGGCCGCCACCGGTTAATACCGGAGGTGAGTAAAAGTGTCGACCCTACGCAGCAGCCGGCGCCGTCGTCCGTTTCGCGGCGGACGTTAAAGGAACCCACCCCCCGTGATGTCATTCGCGAGAGGCAGGCCCATCGTGTGCCGGCGTCAGGGGTTCCAAGTTTGCCGACATTCGAAAACAACCGGCGCCGCAAATGACTCAATTGAGATTACGCACAGCTGAGCATCGCCACCTACTGTCAAGAGACTGATGCCCCTGCCACCCCCCCCCCTCCCCCAAGTCACTCTTGCGAACGAGACTCATCCTGGTCTCTTGAGATGTTCTTCTCGCCTGCGTTGAAACAAAATAAAGTTGAAAGATGGAAAATCACGTAAGTGGAGGGATTTGTTTTTGTAACTGCGGTCGTCGTCCAAATCTCGCGGTCGACAAACCTCTGGAAATGTAAATGAAAGTCTTAGTCCGAGCAGCCGGCAGCTGCCGGTGGCATCACCCTGTGAACAAACTTCTGAAACGACTTCAACTGCCTCTTGTGCACAACAGAGGGACACCGTTTGCGTGCCACGCGAAGTGACCAAGCGAGTCTCGTTTGAGGTGGCTATATTTTTTATGAGACACCTCTGACAATTGCGGTTGTGTTTCACGTTCACAAGGGGGTTAAAATCGGTCGCTAATTCTTCGTGTGTGTGGATGTGTGTGTGTCTGTGTGTGTGTGTCTGTGCGTCTGTGTGTGTGTGTCTGTGTGTGTGTGTCTGTGTGTGTGTGTCTGTATGTGTGTGTGTGTGTCTGTGTGTGAAGAGTGGTCGTGCACCGGCTGGTGCGCCGCGCTACGAACCAGACGACCCGAGTTCGATGCCCGCTCACGGCCAACGCCAGTGACGATTATCTGAACCGGTCCTGGCCCTCCCCTAGGTCGACTCAACCTCAAATGAGTACCTGGTGAGGTGTATAAACATCGCGACTGGGGAGACAAATGCGGCCGGGCGTGGTGCCGGTCTTGACCCAAGCTTGAGAATTGGTGTACTTACGCAGTTTGATCCTATACACGTTGTCTATTTTACGTATTTATTTTTAACGATACCTTTCCTATACCTCGCACTCCTGTTTGTGTTGTTTGTTGTTGTAACTCTCCGAACCCACCACGACTGGACATCTGTGAAAAGAGCTTCGTGGCTCATCGGATTTCTCCAGGATAAATGAAGATTCTGATTGGTGCTCACGAACAGCACTTGCCCCAACAGTCTGTTAGTGGCTATACGGGGGATCTTTGTCTTTGCGAATCGGACCTGTGCGGTGTTCGACACGAACATTGTGGCAGATCGCGATTCCTTCCAAATCCTCGTCATCAGCCACGGTCGATCCACTGCTGGACATCTCAACGTTGCGGGGATTGACCTGGCAAGGGACCTGGCATCGATACACCTGGCAACGATCGGCATGGCAACAATCGACGCAACGATCCACCTGGCAACGACCTGGCAACGACGCGTCGATTGACGCAACCACCCGCGACATATCAACGGTCCAGCTGGCGGCGACGCACACGAGCGGGTTTCGCCGCTCCATCTCCTCGGTAGCGCGTTCCGTTCCGTGGCCGCCACTCCGCCGTCGTCATCGTCGTGGTCGTCGCTCACGGCCCCCAACGCCGTCGGTCGTCATCCCTTTCCGGCCGTGACGTGTCCCGCCTGAGCCCCGCTTACATTTATTCACGGTGTGGATGATGTCACAAAACCTGCGTGCGTCTCCCTCTAATCCACAAGTTTCCCGTTTCCGTCTCTCAACGTAATTCCGATCGCGCATCTCTTCACGTTGCTTTGCGTATTTTTCAACGTTTGCTGTAATTCTACCCCCCCCCTCTCAACCCCCCCCAACCCCCACCCCTCCCCCCCGGATGTTGAATGCGTTTCCGAACCAGGTGATGGACACGCAGGGTGCATTACAACCTTCGCGAGCATTAAAACGCGTTAAAATGATTATTCATTATTCATGTATAATATATTCAGATGCCTGTGGGAAGTCAGAATCAGAATATTTATACTGGAGGCATCCGATCAAGCTCTTTATCACAGATGTCCAGTAGCAGGACCCTCATGCAAGAGTCTTGAGACTCACCGTGGGCTTTCCTTAATAAATACATTTCACTTTTTTTTCTTCCTTCAAATGAAATTATTGCAATTTCAGATTGAGTACTTTTGTTGTTGTAAAACGGTAACTCAATTAAGGACAAGCACTCGGTTAAACCCTGATGACGTTGCATAAATTACACAAACACACGGCAGCTATGACAGACGGCGCGCGAGTCGAGATTCTCAGCGAGGTGGTCGTGGGGGGTTGCCCCTCCCCTCTCCCCCCCACTTTCCTCTTCCCCCCCCCCACTTCACATGTACATAATCTCTGCTGCTGCTGCTGCTCCCCCATCCCTCCCTGACTCCCTCCCTCCCACACGCTCCTGTCCTATTGCGGCTGGTCAACTCTCAGCCAATGGGATGCGCCGGGGTCTTGCGGAGCGAATTTAAGCGGCACATGTAGGGGCACGGGCAGCAGACAATTCCATTCATACGTGCGCGCGCGTGCGTCTGTGTCTTTGTATTATACGCTCAATGTCACACACGTGTCTGCGAGAGTCCAGGAGTATCTGTGTGTGCGCGCGCGCGCGCGTGACCCGAATTGGGTTCAACGCGCTCGCGGCCAATAACAGCGGCGAATGTTTTTAAACCCGGTGCTGGGTCTCCACCCTAGGTCGACTCGGCCTTTAACGATCGACGCAACGGTCCGGCTGCTCGTGTGCCGTGAACGTCAGCGCTGGGGAGACAAAGGGGGCCGGCGGTGTTGTGCTGGCTGCACCCCCCCCCCCCCTCGTGCATCACGCCGGCCTTCGTTGGTGCTACTCGCTAACAGCGCTCACACCCTAACAGCCTGTTCAAGGCTATACGGGGGAATCTTTGTTGGTGAGTACCTCGCTTGGTGTACAGGAGGTCGTGGGTTCGATCCCAACCCTGACACCCGTATATTTGGAGGTTGCATGTCTCTCTCTCCCTGCGATCGCATCGATTTTTTTCGGGTTCTCTGGTCCCCCCCCCCACACACATTTAGAAACTTGCGTTGAGAGTTATTTGGCTGCAATACATTTCCACACGATGATGAGCCACTTCGTCGAACTATCCTCGTTGGCCAGGTCACTTCTGAAAAAGAGCTACATAGCTCAGTTTGGCCTTACCTGGTAGAATTAAAAAAAAGAAGTTGAAAACGTGATAGTTTTTTACACGTAACTTCAAGTGCGCGCGTGTGGGCGCGTATCCTCGTAGACGTACTGGATGCGTACATTATAAGAGAGAACTCAAGAGAGCGGGGGGTTAGCCTCATTTGCATGAGCGAGAGCTGTGACAAGTTTGTCCGGAGCGAGCGACGATTGCTCTTTAAAGAGACCCAAAAAATGAGCAATTTGCGGCGTGCTTTTCAAAAACCTACGAAGACAAAACACCGCGTATGAGAGAGCGTGGAGTGGCCAACAACCACTCTCCCCCGCCCGCCTTTGTCTCCCTGGCGGTGACGTTTATACACCGGAGAGACCCAGGACCGGTTCAGGTAATCGCGTCACAGGTATCGATGGCTGCGAGCGGGAATCGAACTCGGGTCGCCGGGTGCGCAGTAGCGCGGGTGCTGCACGTGCGCTGACCACAACTAAAACTAAACTAATTTTTTTATTTTACCAGGTAAGGCCCGCTGGGGTATACAGCTCTTTTCATCACAAATGATAGCTCAACGAAGTGGCTCATCACGTGGAAATGTATAGCAGCCAAATAGCGTAAGCATGTGATGTTGATTCTAAATGTGGAGGGGAAAAACGGGAGGACCCGCAGAAAAAAAATCCGCGCGACCACGGGGAGAACACCACGCAAACTACAAATATACAGCAGCAGGTGTCAGAGTCGGGATCGAACCCACGACCACCTGTATACCAGGCGAGGTAGTTAACATCTCGCCACCATGCAAACTCCAAATATACAGCAGCAGGCGTCAGGGTCGGGATCGAACCCACGACCTCCTGTACACCAGGCGAGGTAGTTAACATCTCGCCACCATGCAAACTACAAATATACAGCAGCAGGCGTCAGGGTCGGGATCGAACCCACGACCACCTGTATACCAGGCGAGGTAGTTAACATCTCGCCACCACGCAAACTACAAATATACAGCAGCAGGCGTCAGGGTCGGGATCGAACCCACGACCACCTGTACACCAGGCGAGGTGGGTAACATCTCTTCGCCACTGCGCTGCCGCTGCCCGCACCGTCCACCCATTTCCAGCAATAGCAGCAGCAGCGGCGGCGGCGGCATTCTTCTAACAAAAGAAATCTTAGCAAGGATCTCATGGACACGGAACAATTATCACGAGACATCTGCTGCAAAAAGCCACTTGAGTGTCGCGGGGCCGCGCTGAGTGCGTGCTCTGTGCGTGTGTGTGTGGTGGTTATATATAGCGGCACATGGACACGCTTGGAGGGGGCTCAGAGGGTCTCTGAGAATAGCAGCGGCGAGGAGGGAGAATGTGGACTCTGCTCCCTGCGTGGAGCCGCCAGTCCTTGAGATAAAACGCGCGTACAAAACACCACGTGTGCAATTATGCGGCGAGCTCGGCACATCTCCACCGCCATCATCATCGTCGGTGGCAGCTGCAGAGGCAGCAGTTGCAGAATAAAGCGGCGGTATTTGCAACAGCCGTAGCACTCGCATAAGGTGAATCATCACAATCTGCAGCAGCAGCATTGTCGTCTGCATCAGCAAGAGCATCGTTGTCATCATCAGCAGCAGCAGAAACAGCTGCAGTATTTGTAACATGTTTAGAAGCAGCTGCATCATCATCAGTAGCAGGAAATGCATCCTTAGCAGCAGCAGCACCAAATTCATAATTATAATCAGCTCCATCATCATCAGTAGCAAATGCATCATCATCAGCAGCAAATGCAGCAGCAGAAAATGCATCATTATAATCAGCTGCACCAACATCAGTAGCAGCAGCAAATGCTTCATTTTAAACAGCTGCACCATCATCAGCAGCAGCAGCAGCAGAAGTAGTAAATGCATCATTATCATCAGTTGCATCATCAACAGCATTAACAAGATTAGTAAATTACGCTATTGACATCATCAGACAGGCTACCGTGCAATGATATTCGACAGCAAGGAACCCATCGGTCATTACATGCCAATGGCAGCAGCACCCTCGTGCAAAAACGAGTCCTTGAGACGAGGTGAGGCTTTCCAGGGAGATAACAACCGCACCCCCCCTCCCCGACACACGTGACTGCCGTTTTAAACGAGCTCTCCAGCCTATCCCCTGACGGCTACTAACTACTACCAACTGCAGTACCCAAACATCGCCGGGTCATCCACGTCTCCTCTTAAGGCAAGAGTCAGGCAGATCCGTCTCGCCCGCAGGAACCCCGTGTACCCACTTACCCAGGGGAGTGGGGTGGGGGCGTGATGGGAGGATAAGAGGGGGGGTGATGGGAGGATGGGGGTGGTTGGGGGGGGGGCGGCGTGGGTTATGTGGGGTTGCCTGTCTCCAGCACGCCATGAATTATGCAGTCACGCACACAGCAATTGCCACCCACACGGCTTTGATGATGATTGTTGTTGTTGTTGTGATCCCGATTGTTTACCCGGCAAAAGTCTCAAGACTCGTTTTCAGGAGGGTCCTGCCAAGTGTTTTTGTTCGCAGCATGGGGCGATGCTGCCGCTGCTGCTGCGTAATCCTGATTGAGTAACTCGCAGGGGATGGGTTTAAGCGTCGGTAAGCCTGGGGCTGCTACCGTTGGCATTGTCGTCGAGTTTTTATGCAACTCACAAATCCACCATGGGCAGCGTCCACCACCGGCAATGTCCACCATGGGGAGTGTCCACCACGAGGAACGTCCATCACGGGCAGTGCCCAACGTATCCACCATGGGTAGAAATACTATTCTGTTGAAACGAAACCCTTCCGATTTGTGTTCATATTCCGAAGCGGTTTCATCTCACGTTTTGTTTTTATTTCCAAAGCAATATTCACTGTCAAGCAACACGATGCCAATCACAGGCCAACGTTGGGGGATGCAACTGGCACCGTTGGAGCAACGTTCAACGTTCTTTCGGGTCGGTCACCTTATTTGAAGACGCGTTTTTCTCATGTACAAAAAAAACTACCGCAGTGACCTTGCTATCGTACACATAATTGTGACTTTAAAAAAAAAAGGAAAATCGTCGTGAGGATTTGCCACACCAGGTGGTTACTGATAACCAACATTTGACGCCGATGACCTAAGCATCGATTGGGTGTTCCCCCCAAACTCGCTTCCAACCGAATTAAAACACCGCCGTGAAACCGTGCGGATATCACCACCTGGCGGGCAGATCGAGGTACCGCCACATTGAAAACGTTTGCACCACGAGCAGTATTCGGTCTTGCTTCCGAATTTCAGCCGATTCTGCAAGCCCCACCACTGCCTGATCGGAACATTGCGAGGACGAGAAGAGGCGACCAAGCCGGGCAGCTCCCTGCAGCCGGCAGTGTGCCACGCCACGTCGGCGGATGACGCCGCTTGAATGACGCCTGGACACTGCGTGCCGAGACGTTTCGGGGGTCCAACAAGCCAGTGGGTTCGTAAGCTTTGCCGCAGACTATTTGCACTCCCCCCCCACCTCCACCCCCCTTGGTTCTCACTCGTAAATGTAGTTTGCGTTACTAAATGCACAAGGGTTTGATGGACACAAAGTAGTTGTACTGACGTGCCCGTGGCTTCAATTGTTTTCGATTGAAAGAGCAAACAAACCTATTTAAGTTTACTCGGTTTCTTTACTCTTTCAACAGTACCTGATGACGATTGCTTGTGTTGCAATGGAAACTTCGTATGCTAGTATTTAATTGATTTTTTCTTTCTACGTGACTTCACCAAAAGATCCAAAGATGAATTCCTACAGTCACGAAAGCTCCAAATCAAGTTTGTTTTCGATTATTGACCTTCGAAACGAAAATCTGGCCACGTCTCGCACCGCCCAGGAAGGGCATCTGGGCACCACCCCCCCCCCCCATGTGTATTCGCAAATGTACTCAACTGCGATTATTCGAAGCAAAAGAATCGTTCCCCATCGCAGCAAAATCATAGTTGCCTCTACTGGCAGCACACGAACGGTCCCAGGTCCACTCTTGCAAACGACTCATCCTGGACTCGTGAGTTCGTTGTTATGAATTGCAAGTTGAACTTCTTTCGCACCGTACGTAGCCAACCGTGCTAACCGGAGGAGCGGGTGAAAGGACGACAATTTAAATACTAAAAGCAGTTCTAAAGAAATGAGTTTCCAATCTAAATCTAAAAATGCACAACTCCCAGTGGATTCCTAATATCGGGAGGAAGAACATTCCAGACGGCCACAGAAGCGCATCTGAAAGCGCGCACGATGCGGTGACCACTGTTTTTGTTCTATGGTTAGCTAAAGGCCGCTGCGAGGGGAAAAAAAGCCGCTTATCTGGGTAAACAAAATAAACTTGAAGCTTTAAACTAAATCTAATGTTTATTTAAACATGCATCTTCCATGCAATGGTGTGGCAAGCACCAGGCCCGGCCTCCTTTGTCTCTCCAGTACCGATGTATATACCGTGAAAGATGCTCTTTTTAAAGCTGAGTCGACCTAGTGGAGGACCGAAGACCGATTCAAATATGACTCGCCGCGCGGGCGCCAACCGTGGGTCGAGAATCAAACTCAAAGAGAGTTCAACGGGGCGCGCTAACAACAGCGCCGCCGCTCCCCACGAACCGTCGTCGTCGGCCAGGATCGCTCCACTGCTGGATGAAAGAGTCGGCAAAAGCTGTCGCCGTCTTTCCACGCCACCCGCGACATTTAAAACAACCCACGCCGCCCGCTCGCCCGCCCGCCTGCACCTGCGAGCGGGGGATGCCTTCTAACCCCCCCCTCCCGTACATTCCACCACCAGTCCCCCACCACCACCAAACACCACCACCAACCACCACCACCACGCCGCATGCACATAGTTCAGATAAAGTAACCCCCCCCCTACCAACCCGGGCCCATTGGTCACGCGTGTGTGCATTTCTTGGAAGACTGCAATGCAAATGATTTTGAGCAAATTCCCCCCTCTACCCCCCCCCCCATCGCCCCGAGGCATTAAAATCCAAGTTTCGTTTTACAGCAACAACCACTGCCGGCACCCCCCCTCCCATTCCTTAACCCCCCACCCCCCTCCCACCCACCGTCTCACCCCCCCCCCACCTCCACACTCACCGCCTCATCTCTGGGTTCAAAGTTCAAGAGAGAAACGTTTTGCAAAGCAAGCGGAGGGGGCAATGCCACCAAATGCATCATCGTCGTCGTCTTCTCCTTCTTTGTCGTACGGCCGATGATGCAGACGCAGAGCGGCAACTACGATTTCACATTCTGGTGGTCAAACCAGAGACAGATAAAACACGCACACGTGCAGGAGCACAAATACACGTGCATACGCACAGGCAGACACACATGCAGACACACACACTTGCAGGCGTACAGACATGAATGCTTGCGCGCATGCATGCTTCAACATATGCACACGGACACACATACAAGACAAACGCACGCACGCGCGCGGGTACACACATGCAGACACACAGACACCAAACACACACACACACAACACAAAGACACACACATGCAGACACAAAACACAAAGACATACCACATGCACACACACACACATGTGCGCACACACACACGCACACAGACGCACGTGGTCGCTTTGTGTTTTTTTTTCTACCAAGGAATGCGAGCGATGCACGGCACCCACGGCTCCTGCCGCCGCCACTCACACAACACGCGCGCGAGTCCACGGGGAGTCCACGGGGAGCGACCGTCGTCCAAGGCTGGGCCAATAAGAAATCGCAGTTTCTTTGCGCATCCTGGCAGTCTCGCGGAGAGACAGGAGGGACTTTCACGGGCTGGCTCACACGATCGGAATGGAATGGGGTGGTGGTGGTGGGGGGATTGCCCGTTTCAACACGCACCTTTGCGTGAACAGCTCTCCACACACACACACAGCACTCGTGGCAAGTTGAGGCAAAGACTTTCCGTGTAGCCTGCAACGGACTGTTGGGGCAAGTGCTGTTAGCGAGTACCTATGAAATCCGAATCAACACACGAGGCGATGGGTGGCCAGCACCACACCCGGCCGCCTTTGTCTCCCCAGTGGCAATGTCTACACACTGCACCGACTACGTATTTGAGGCTGAGTCGACCTAAGGGAGGTCCAGAAACCCACAAACAACACACACACAGCACCCTAAACACAGTCAACTCTGCGACTCGTTTGATTGCACTCGAAGGTAGCCCGGGCAGAGTTGTTGCCATGAGCACCTCCACCCACCTCGTGCACCGTGTTCAGTACTTACGGTGCGCTCGCCACAAGTAACACACAGCACTTGTCCCTGCAATACATGTGGTCACAGGGGGCATCTTTGCCTTTGCATGTGGTGCATATCGTCATAGGTGCTCGCTAACAGCACTTGATCCAACAGTCTGTTATGGCTATACGGGGGATCTTTGTCTTGCATGTAGTTTATGTGTGCGTGTGTGTGTGCATGCAATAATTGGAAGTCCCCAACCGCCACCACCATCAATAGCCCCCTACTCCCTCCCCCTCGCCCCCCAGCAAAGCCACTTCCAAATATGGAGGTTTCACAAGGCGTGCTTTCAAAGTGACCTATCAGTGCCTCTTGCGGAGCGTGCCAGGAATGCCGCTGCTGCTGCCGATTATGATGATACTGCTGCTGGTGGGTGAGTAGGTGATGGGGTTGGTGGGTGAGCAGGTGGTGGGGTTGGTGGGTGAGGTGGTGGGGTTGGTGGGTGAGGTGGTGGGGTTGGTGGGTGAGTAGGTGATGGGGTTGGTGGGTGAGTAGGTGGTGGGGTTGGTGGGTGAGTTGGTAGTGGGGTCGGTGGGTGAGTGAGTGGTAGGGTTGGTGGGTGAGCGAGTGGTAGGGTCGGTGGGTGAGTTGGTGGTGGGGTCGGTGGGTGAGTGAGTGGTAGGGTTGGTGGGTGAGTGGTTTGTGGGACTAGTGGGTGAGTAGATGGTGGGGGTTGGTGGGTGAGTGGGGTTGGTGGGTGAGTAGGTGGTGGGGTGACTGGGTATCTTGCTATGCGCTCCACTGTCTGATCAAGCTGCTTGTGGGTAAGCAAAGCTATGCAAGGTATGTGTGGACCCAGGCTCTGGAAACTGAATTAATTCAACCTCCCCCCCCTTAGTCTGAGTTAATCATCTTGAGACTCACTGGGGCTCATAGACTCATTTTCAAAAGTGTACTGATGCCTTGGAATGTGTAGCTAATTACACATTAAATAACAATGATTGCACATATCCAGGAAAGCCTCATTGATCCTGAAAACTTTTTTCAAAAGGGTCCCTACCATATTAGGATGTTAGATCAATTTCACTTTAATTAGTTGTAATGGTATCATGTATTTACGGAGGGTCCTGCCACATTAGAAAGTTTGGGCAAATGCTATCAACGACCGTTTGGCTTTCACGTGGGAGGAATCCAGAATATCCGGAGAAACCGCAAAAATCCAATAGATGTCACTCAACAAGTGGGCCCACAAACCCACTTGCTGGACTGCTGCTCTCTCATAGCCACCTCGCAGCCCGAGTACAGACGTGTGTGCCACCGCACCCAAGAGCTACGCACGCATTCTCAAGGTTCAAAAATAAGTGATGACAATGACAACGCGTGCACCAATGCCCTTATAAACGACTTGGCCACCGGACGCACACTGCTCTCGACGCCCTCAGACATTCCTCGATTTGCTTATTTGGCAGAAACGTGCACGCACCACTTTCATTCCGGCGGCAATTATTCAACGCACGCTCACACGTCTATAAATAGAGTGCGCAACGCATGGCGAACGACATGTGCGGAGAGAGAGAGAGAGAGCGAGCGAGCGAGCACGTGGGTAAGTGCAGAGAGAGACGGGAAGAGGAGTGAGACCATTGGTCAGGGAATTAATGAATGCAAGGTCGAGGAATAATATTTGACTGCTGAGAAAAGTAAGTGAGCCGAGAGGCAAGATGCATCATAGCCAGAAGTGATGATTGATGACGATGGGCAGTGGAGGAGAGTGGTCATGGAGTGGCAGTCAAAGGAGAGAGCAGCGACGCCTGAGAAAACGACCACCGCGGAGAGGGTGGAGTGATGACGCAGGTTCACCCGCACCGTGGAATTGCGGGGCTGTGAGGGATGGCGATGAGCGTGGGTTGATGAGCGGCCTTCACCCAGCAGTGGATAGCCCACGACTCACACGGACCCGTGCGTGTAATGACTGCGCGCGGGTGTGAGATGGGTTGTGAAGTCGCTGAACTAAAACTATCAAACAAACTTTTTTTTACCAGGTAATGGCCCACTAAGCTACTTAGATATTCCACAAATTGGAACCTCCTTTGCCAGTTGCAAAATATGATAATTATCGTACTGGTAAAGGAGGTGCCAATGGTGTAAATGCTTACCAAGCTCTCATACTCTGATGGTGCTTTGTCTTTTGAGTTGTGCGCCTTTTGGCGTCATATGGTCCAACACCATGTGAGACTAGGCTCTAAGAAAAGCTGTCTCGGGTGTGGACCAATCAATTTCAAGGACAGTGCATACATGATCAGAGTTGTGTTTTTTGTTTGCATTCTGACCGCAGGTATTGTGGTCAATGCAAACATGACTGACTCCTTGTAAAAAAAAAGGTGTCAGTTTTGTTGCCAGATAAAATGGTAAAAAAAACAATTATCATACTTAGATATTTTTCAGAAGCGACCTGTCCATCACAAATGATAGCTCAACTTAGTGGCTTATCATCGTGCGGACATCATGCGTAGCGGTCAAATACTCTCAACGCGTGATGTTGATTCTAAATGTGGAGGGGGAAAACCGGAAGACCCGGAATAAAGTCCACGCGACCACGGGGAGAGAGAGAGAGAGACACACACACAAACTACAAATATACAGCAATAGGCGTCAGGGTCGGGATCGAATCCACGGCCCTCCTGTATATCAGCCGAGGTAGTTAACATCTCCTAGCCACCGTGGCGCCCCGCGGTGGCGAGACGAGGAATGGCAACAGCCATCCTGCAGTGGAGAGACCGTGGCTCATCACGATGGTGTCATCGGTGAAGCTGATGAAGGCCCAAATAAAAATGAGTGTTTTCCCTCCGAAATCATTTGCAGTGCTCCGAAAGAAGGATTTGTTTTCAACAAAAGAGAAAAAAAACACTTTCGTGGAACCACAGGGACGAGTGCGCTGTTATTGCCAATAAAATGAAAGTGTAAATCTGTAAACGGGAAACAAATCTAATTGCTTCCGACAAAAGGTCCCACCCCCTCCCCATTGGCTTTTCGGCGGGGGGGGGGGCACCACAACTTTGCCAAAATGCATCCCGCGCGATAATCACAAAAAACATTGTACGCGCTCCACACCAATTATAATTGTCTACTCCCACCCAGGCCCCAAGGTCAAAATGTAATTTGATATTTTCGCCGCAAATATGCATTAAAAAAAATGGGCCCCCAAAAGGAAGGCATTTGTCGCCTGCAAGATAAACTTATTAAGGTGTTTTTAAATGTTGCTCTGTCACTGCTTGGTCACAAATCAGGATCGCGATTCCATTCAACGATCTATAATTTCGTGTAAACACTGCGATGATTGTAGCGGCCTCTAGCGGCTCGAAGACTCCAGCACTGCAAGTATTTATGTACGCGTACGCTGAACTTCTTTCGCACCGTACGTTGCAAACCGTGCTAATCGGAGGTGCGGGCGGTGGCGGGGGGGGGAGCAACAAACTGAACACAAAACGCGTTTCCAAGTGAACCATGAACCCCATTCCATACAACATTACAGTACGTACTATACATGAACCGATGAACAAAAACATGCTTACACGTGGAATTAAATTCAAGAATCGTTCGTTGTTTGGCCGGGAAATGAAGATTTAAAAAAACCACGCCACGTCCTTCCCACTGCTCCACATTACGAATTCCCTCCTCTCATCACGGACTCGTTCGCCCAAAGTCGTTCTCACGAATAACGCCCTAAAACTACCCCTCCTCGATTTTGACAAACTCCAGTCGCTCCTCCTCATCTCCTGCAACACCGAGAGTGCTGCTTGTTGCTGGCCGCGTGGCGATGTTGGGCCTCTTGGCCCCAGCAACTCGCGGTACAAAAACAGTTTTTATTTTTATATTGAGGGCAAAAAAGCATCACCACGTGACTCGTGTGTTTGAGAACGGGTGGGGGGTGGGGGAATGTTGGGGGAAAGGTGGGGGGAAGGATGTTGGGGGGGGGGGTGACTTTGGGGGCTGGGGGGGTTGGGGGGGGGAGGTTGGAGGGGGTGGGGGGGGAGGTTGGAGGGGGTGGGGGGGGAGGTTGGGGGGGTGGGGGGGGAGGTTGGGGGGGTGGGGGGGGAGGTTGGGGGGGTGGGGGGGGAGGTTGGAGGGGGTGGGGGGGGAGGTTGGGGGGGTGGGGGGGGGAGGTTGGGGGGGTGGGGGGGGAGGTTGGGGGGGTGGGGGGGGAGGTTGGGGGGGTGGGGGGGGAGGTTGGGGGGGTGTGCGCCTCGGGCACGCCAACACCGCCCAGCTTTAATGAGAGTTGTGTTTTTCGTGGCATCGCCGCCAAGTTATTTTCAGCAGAAATATCTCCAACAACAAGAACCCGCCCGCCGTGCGAGGCGCGTATTCCCAAGAAGAGCTCGAGCCGCGCGTGGAATTTGTTCTCGAGTTGGAATGCAGGCGGGCACACAAACTATTTGCATGATGAGACTTCGATCTTTGTTTGCCATACGGAGGAGGGGGGAGGGTCGGAGATGGGGGGGGGGTGGAATAGTTGGTGGCTCTCTCGTGTTTGTGTTTAATGTAATGACCCCTGGTCCCGTGTGAACCCATCCCGTCCGCTCCCCACCCGCACGCCTCACGAACCGCCCCACGCAGGCATCTGCACGCCCGCTGTTTCGGGTTACAAACCTTTGAGGCTAAAAAAAAACCACACACACACACCACACAAAACTGGGACACGTCATGGGAAAGCAGAAGAGCTCACTCCCTACATTGCAATCGAGCGAGAGAGAACTGCGTTTTAAGAATGTATCTTCTTGCGCGGTGCTTTATGATTACGTAACCGGGGCACTGTTAATGCACCGGGGCAACCCCGTTGAGATATGCCAGGCCTGTTCGAACGATCCTTGGGAAAATAAGAAAAAATCAGGACAGGTGGCAACCCTACATGCAGAAATCCATCTCTCTCTCTCTCACCCACTCGCCCACCGTAACTTCACCTTCCCTTCTTACAACTCAATAACAATGCAGCACCCGAAGCCACGTCTCTGCGTTCGGAAGCGAGCGACAGAGGCGGGCAGCAGTCAAATCCGGAGAACCGGTCGGACCCGAGAAAACTGGTTTTGCAAGAAGCAGCAGCAGCAGCACGGAGGAAGGGGGGGGCGTTACGTGTTTGCGGTCGAGACGGGTTGTACCGCATAGCATGTGCTGTGCCGTCCACGCACGGAGAGGGGAGGGAGCGATACGCAGGGGAGGGAGGGAGAAGCCGTGAGAGGGAGGGCAAGGGCGGAGTTGGCTGCGGAGTCGCTCGTTGGGCGCTGGTGACCCACCGGGATGGGTATGGATGGGTAACGTGGCAGTTGCGGGACGCCACATTTCGGGGAGGCCAGAACGTGAACATCGGGGAGGGGAGGGGGGAGGGTTGCAGTCTCGAGCGATGATATCGCAAGGCGGGTGGGCTAAATTATAAAATATTCAGTGGAACACCACAACTCGTGCAATTATTCATTTACTGGCGCATGCACGCGCGGACGGAATGTACGTATTCACTCACTCACACTCATTCACTCATGCACACATTCACTCATGCACCGACTCGCTCACTAATGCACTTGCTCACTCATTCCCTTATGCACTCATCCACTCATGTGCTCACTAATTCACTCGCTCACTCGCTCACTAATTCACTCGCTCATTAATTCACTCGCTCACTAATTCACTCGCTCACACATTGAACGACCCCACCCACCCACGCCGTCACTCACTTCAAACGCAATAAAAAGTTCGCTTAAGTAACTACGAATTGGGCGGAATAAGTCAAACAGCCCCAGGTGTTCACACACGTGCGCGGGTGTGCGTGCGAGCGTGCAAGAGAGCGTGGGAGACTGCTTTTTTTTAATTCTTCTTCTTGCAGCGATGTGGGCTCACACAATAATAAAACAGCACTCGCCCTCAACACTCAGGGACGCGTCCCCCCCCCCCCGCTCCCGTACAAAGCTACCATACGCACATGCTGTCCGCAGCTACTGCAAAACTATAACGTACACGTGTATATATGTTAATGTGCGTGTGTGTGTGTGTGTTTTACGACACTCGATGCGTCTGTGCATGCATGTGGCCAAAACTGTTGGGATAACTGCTCGCGACGCGAGCTATAGATGCTCCGATACCTTCACTGGATTTATGCTGTTCGACCTTTTGGCGTCGTTCTCCGGTCTGACGCTGGCAGTCAGACAAGGCCATCAAGAAGGCTGTCTCTGGCGTGGGCCAATCGGTTTCAAAGACAACGCGTGTATTATTATCAGAGCGCGTTTGTTTGCATATTTTGCCACAAGAATGTGTGGTCAAGGCAGACTTGATGCCCTGCACAAGGTTTATGTTTGGTGTGTGAACATTTTAACACCTGTTTTATTGCCAGAAAGGGTAAATGGTATTCTTATTTTTCACCACAAGTGTTACTCGCTTAAGAGCACTTGTTCAAACGGTGTGTTGAGGCTAAACGCGAGTATCTTTGTCTTTGCATGCACGTCTTCAGCTGAGTCTGTGTGTATGCAGGTGTGGGGAGCGGGAGTGGAGCGGTTAGCGCGCTACGAACCTGGCGACCCGAGTTCGATTCCGGCTCACGGCCTGAGCCTCCCCTAAGTCGACTCAGCCTCAAATGGGTACCTGGTGTAATGTGTAAACATCGTTAGTGGGGGCATCGAGTCTGTGCGTCAATGCGCGTTTGTGTGCCTGGTGCGGTGTGTAAACATCAGCACTGGGGAGACAAAGGCGGCCGGGCGTGGTGCTGGCCACCCACCCCCGCGTGTGACGGCCTTCATAGGTGTGAGTGCGAGTGCATGCAGGTGTTCATTCACAATAATGGAGGTGTTCATTCGTAACAATGCAGGTGTGAAGTTGTGTGGCCGAATGCGTGCGTCTTTACGCTGAACATTGCCCCCTTTTTCCCACTTCCCCTCGTAGTGGGTTTCGTTAAATTCTTCCACTGAAGTTGGGGGGGGGAGGGGGGATCACATTGCTGGGGGTCAAGGGGTGAAGGTGGAAAAGATAGAAGGCGCCTCTTATCTCACGACTCACACAGGAAGTGTGCACCAACACACAAAGACAAAGACCCCCCTGTAGCCTTAGACTGTAGGGGCAAGTGCTGCTAGCGAGCACCTATTAAGGACGGCACGGCACACGAGCAGTTTGTCTCGTCATCGCCACGCCCGGCCGCCTTTGTCTCTCCGATGCTGATGTTAACACACACACACCAGGGTACTCGTTTAAGGTTGAGTTCACCTCCGGGAGGCTCAGGAATTATTGAGATCAATATCAGACATCGCTCGCCACCGATGCTCAAAAGAATAAAAAAAACAGTGTCGTCCTTCTTCTTCCTCTTCTCTCGGGCAGCGAAGTGCGCTAATCGCAGCGCCGCCGCTCCCCGAATCACCGAGATTGCTTCACCCTGAAGTCCACCAAGTCCGCGTGCCGCGCCTTCTCCCGCCGGGCCCACGCGAATCCTCATTCCACGTCGCACTCACAATGAGAGAGAGAGAGCGACAGCGAAGACAACGAACAACCCAACCGCAAAAACAAAAACCCAGGCGGTACTCACACACTCACGATCTCCCCACCCCCCCCTACGGAAATCCGGGGTCCGTACGAAAATAACTCGGGCGCCCCCCCCCTGCCCAACCTCCCCCCGCACGCCCACGGGGCATTCACACGGCGCGCGAGAGATATTTCTGGACAGGAATGATAACGTGGCGAGGGAACGCGTTCTCCGTCACGGTTCCTGCGGTTCCGTCTGTGAATCGCGAGCAACCGCTCTGTTATATCACAGCGAATCGTCGCGAATACGGAGGGCGGCGGCGAGTTTGGTCTTCGGCCCCGGAGAAGCAGCAGCTTGCGAGAGGGCGAGCGAGGCGAACGCGACGGACATCAAGTTCCACAGCGACTTGTTGAGATGCGGGCACGGGGGTGATTGACGGCTCGCCCCCCCTCTCATCCCCCCCCCGCACCTCACAAATATTTTTTGTTATTTGTTTTTCATGAAGCAGGTAAAGCCCACCGAGGTCAATTTGACCGATTTTTCAGAAGCGGACCTGGCCAAAACATACGACAGCTAAACCAAGTGGCCTATCATCGTGTGGGCATTTATAGCAGCCCAAATAACCTAAACGCGTGACGTTGATTCTAAATGTAGGGGGAGTGGGGGGGGGGCAAAACAAACGGAGGGCCCGGGAATAAAAATCCACGCGGCCGCAGGGGGAGAGACAGAGAGAGAGACACGCAAACTCCAAATATAGAGCAGGCGTCAGGGACAGAACCCAAGACCTCCTTCATACCAGGCGAGGGTGATAGCGTCTCGCCAGGGCGGGCGCACAAAGGTGGCAGCGATTAGCCACTGGTGACAGGTCAGAGACCGCCGGACCCCACGGCGCCTGGGAACAGCCATGGCATTGGGCAGGAGGCTGCCCTGCTTCGATGCAGGATGTCGTTCGTGTATACACGTCCTCGTCTCCATCAGTCACAGCCAGTGTGCAACACGCTCAAGCGGGTGGAGGCATATGATGATCCTACCCCGACTGTAGGTCAATCAGTAGAGTGCACCCCCCCCCCCCAACCTAGAAAATGGGCGCACTTTAAAATGATGCCTATATCTGGACAACAGGGGAGAGCAGAGCATGGAGGAGGTAGACGATTATGAATATGACCTGCAGGGTGGAGATAATGTGATGATGAGCAGAGTGCGAATCGGAGGAGGCGGTGGAGGAAGTAGTAGCTGATGATGATTAGCAGTGCGTTCATAGGAGGATGCGGAGGAAAGAGGTTGTGCTTTTGGTGGGACGGCAGTGGCCACGTGGCCGAGTCTGCGGGGAGAGTGTGGGGAGACGGGCATGGGCAGAGGCTCCGTCGCCCGTCTCGCGTCGGAACAATGGGGCCGATTGTGGGGAGCCCTCGAGTCAGCTGTTTGGGAACGGCTATTTCTATACTCGAACCCCGAGGCGGGGCCCGGTCACACGGGCCTGCGACCCAAAACTTTTTTTAAGGCAAGGGGGGGTGGATCAAGCAACGTTCGTGGAACGTTCAAACGCGCCAGGGCTTGCCGCGAAGTCGCCAGCAGACGGGCAGAGCTTTCAGTATGGGGGGGAAAAAAAGATACGAATAGCTTTTACCCTGTCTGGAAATAAAAACAGGTGTTAGGATGTTCAAACTCAAAATAGAGCCCCCGTTTGCAAGGAATCAAGTCGGCATTCACCACACGTGCTTGTGACCAAAACACGCAAACAAACACGCTCTAATAATTACACGCGCGGTCTTTGAAACCGATTGGCCGACACCAGAGAACAGGCTTCGTCTGGTGAGACAAGGCCACGTCACCAGAAAGGGTAAAACCCGATTCTTAATTTTAGTACTTTGATTCTGGCAAAACAACAAAAAAGGTCCCGTAGATAGAGCTTTCAGTGTTGATACCCCCCCCCCCCCCCCCCCGTGGGCTGTCTCCTCCGGGCCTACCCAGGGGTTCCTCCACCACGTGCTAAGCAGGCACTTTCAGGTGCCCAAGTCATCCAATGCAGCAGCACCCTCCTCGACCACAACTTTGATGGTCTACTTACAAAATGGAGAGAAAGCTTTCATCTCAATCACGCACACTTTCCACTTCCTCCTTGACCCTTGATCTTAGTCCAGAAATGTATTTATAGACGGCCGGGTTTTACAAATAGCCGTGCACCCGGATGTCTGAAATGTTAACTTTTGCGTCATCCTTCACGGGAAGCGACTTACTCGGTGCACCGATGGGAGCGATGGCATATTTGTAAATAGGGGTGGTGACAATTCAACCTCGACCCTCCCCCCACGCACACTTGTATCAATTGTCACACTTTAGCATGGGTGGAAAAAACCCAATTTTTCCAGCGGCAGACATCGGGTTTTTTCTTTAATACAATTAAACCCGATTTTGGGGAATTAAAACCTGGTTTAACGAATACGAAAACTCTGATAGGCTTAGGCTGCTTCCTCGTCGGTGCTGCTATCGTACTCGTGGGGGCCGTCGGGCACGGGGTAGTCGTAGAATGCGGCGGGCAGGTTGGTCTTGATGAACACGAGCTTCTCCTCCACAATCGTGGGCACCGCCAGTGAGTTTCTTAGCTTGGAATGGATGAAGCCCATCGTTGAGAAGTTGGCGAAGTGCGGTTCTGCAATTAGAACCGATTAAACCGGATTTCTCCCAATCTCAGGTGATCGGGTTAAATATAAAAAGACAATTAAACCCGATTGTAAAATGTGCCACCCTTGCGCTTCAGTAACTGCACCCCGCCGCCGCTAGTGGCTGCTGGAGGTGTCACATCAATCAGTCGACGCGCGCGATTTTGCGCGTGAGCCGCGAGCCTTGTGGTGCGCGGGCGAGAAGAGATGGTAGCAACCACCTAAGGTAGCAAAAAGTTTAGGAGTCTTGAGGGTACCGCATTCACATGGCTAATTCGAGCGAACTAACCGCACTCAATTCAAGTGGATTTGACATAATTCACTGGTATTGGTCACGTGAAAATAAAAAACTTTGGAACCGCTGGAGTCATTGCGATCCAGCAGAAGTAAAAACAGCGGTAAAAATGCGGCCCTGCAATTGCACGCTCACGCCACTGTTGGCGTAAACGTCCCCCACTAGAGGGGGCGATCTAGAGTAAACGTTGTCCTACTCATCCGGGAAACGAAAGCATGCCGTGAAATTGAGCGTTTCAAAGTGGTGGGGCTACAAATGCAAAAATTCCGTCCGCAATTTTCTCATCCCTCTCCAGATCGCATCACCGCTGCCGCGACCTTGGGAAAGAAGAGTCGTTCTCGGCACGCATGATTCACCAATAATCTGGCGATGAGCGCTGACTCGGCGTAAACGCGTGGAAGGCAAAAATGGGTCGGTCGGTTGGTTTGGTTGGGGGGGGGTAAAGATACTGGGAGAAAGGTAGTGGGGGTCTTGAATTGCTAAAATAAAATTTGGGTCGTTGCGTTGATGCAGTGCGCAGAGGCAGCGATGTTTGACGGTGGCGGCGTTGTCGTTGTCGTGATGTCGATTGAATGTCCTCTCGTGACACCATCACCACTGGCAGCGGTCAAAGTGTCCCGAATGTTGTTGCGGGATGTGGGAGCAGCCGAGAGGATGTTTTTTTAAAGGGGGGGGGGGGGGGGAGAATTGGAAAGGATGATGGGCAGGAGCAGGGGGCATGGACTGGCACGGAACGGAATAGGTGGCGTTGGCCATTACGTTACAAATGCCACGAGACCAAATTTGCCAGCTCTCTCTCTTTCTCTCGATTCTCCATCCACGGCGTGCTTCCCTGCGGCAGCCGCATACGTCGCGTACAGCGTACATTCAGCCGAATGACGAATTGTGTCTATTTAGCATGCGGAGAATGCCCGCTGTTAGCGAGCACCTATTAAGGGGCGGGACAGTGTAAGAGAGGGGTGGGGGGAGGTGTGGCCGCACCCCGTGCGTGTCCTGACGTCTTTGTCTCTCCTCGGGGGGTGTGGAAGGGGGGTGGGTGGAAAGGGGAGGGGAGGGGTCATGTTGTTGATCACGTTGCATCGTGCGTGAGTTCCATTTCTGGCCGAGTCTACCTGCAGAAGACCCGGGTCAGGTCGGATTATAAATACCGCTGGCGGTGTGCGTGGAAACGAACGTGGCTTGTTGTGATCGTCATTGAGCAGCGAGCGATCCAAAACAGCACACAAGTCACAAGACAAAGATCCCCCCCCCCCTCCTTATAGCCTTAACACGCGACAACTATCGCTCCCCCAAGTCATAACATACACACACACACGTGCATTTGCACACACACACACACACGTATGCACACAGTGACACGCCACGGGCACGCATACTAAAATGCATGCACACAGACAGATATTAAACAACAACCACCATGTCATCGGATTTCTCCAGGCTACATATTCTGATTCAGAGGTGGCGGTGATGTAACCACTGCATTTGTGCCAGGCTAGGTGCACTGTTTGAGGCCACGTGAAGTATCAAAGGATTACTGACAGGAGGTCAGAGGACTGACCCAGGGTGTTAGAGGTTAACTGCCTGATTTGACTGACAGATGCACCGCGCACATAGTTATACAGCTACGTACATGCATGCATAAAGATACGTGCACACAATGCATAAAGACAAAATCACAAATACAATGACCCACCCTCATATAGCCGAAATAAACTGTTGGGACAAATGCTGTTAGCGAGCCCCTCATGCGCACACGCGCGTGCACACACACACACACACCAACAGCACATTTGCACACGTAAATGCACGTACACAAACGCACACACATCGGGGACACATTTGCAGACATATGCATGGAGACACACACACTTTTATTATGCATGCACAGACATTTTCTCTACATACACAATGCACACACACATTTGCATATTTGTGCATGCACGTACGTTCACACACACGTGCACACACACACATTTGCATATTTGTGCATGCACGTGCACACACACATTTGCATATTTGTGCATGCACGTACACACACGTGCACATACACACACCCGCGCAATGCAAATGTAACAATCCCCCACATAGCCATACAAGTGCCGTAAGAGAACACCTAACACGTGCATGCACACACACTGAAAACACACACACACACACGAGTCCACATGGACAGGCACAGACATTCCCTGCCCTGCAAAGCACATGTGCCCAAGCGCGTGTCTGTACATTCTGTCTCCGAGATCCTGCGGCTGTGGTGGTGGAATCAAAGGGGAGGGTGGTGGGGGGGGGTGTAGGTGGTGGGGGAGAGTGGTGGTGGTGGTGGTGGTGCAGGATGAGCGTACAGTTGGAAATGAGGAGGATGGATGATGTCTCTCGGTGTTTGTTTGGGAGGCACTGAGGTTCTCGATGCTTGCGCTGTGGGAATTTACCGCAATGCATAATGCAATCGGATTCGCTATCTGGTGACGCTGCTGCAAAGTTGGCAGCGGTGCACAAGCGGAATTAACAAGCGAAGATTTACGTTCGTCAATAACACTGCGGACTTAAAGGCGGGGGGTGGGGGATCTATGATGGGTGACGTTGCTGGCAATGGCCCTTCTTCTGTGCATCAAAGAGCAATTGCCCGAAACGTCACCTGTTTTTTTTATATAACTGAATTATATGGACTGATTGAGAGGAATGTTTTCAATTGCTTCTGTTCCGCGGTAGTTGTTTGCTTCACTGCTGTATTTTTTACGTAGTTTTGTTGTTGCTGCTTTTGTCGTGTTGGTCACTCTTGCAAATAAAGACTCACCACGATTCCTGAAGCGTAACTTAAATGCCATTGAAACCTCAACAGCAGGCGAAGGCTGCCGGCGATGATCGCGGATAAGTGCTGCCACAAGTTCACGGACCAGAGCAAGAGAGATTGTATTCTTTGGGTCTTTCGGTAAAGTCACGTAGAACAAATAAAAAATTAACAAATAACTACGACGTTTCGATCACAACACAAGCAATCGTCATCAGGAGGGAAAAGGGAGGGGGAAGGCGACTGAGGCAGGCTGTTTTAAAGGTTTGAAATGGGTGTAGCCCAAGGGTCATAAACGAAGTGGGCGGCGCTAGTGATGTTAAAGTGATAAATTTGCATGCCGATGTGAGACCGGAGGGCGACTTGCACGGCGAGGACGCGGAAGTGGCTATTGTAATGCGAGAGATTAGCATGGCTTGTTTTTTTGTTCTACGCGACTTTACCGAAAGACCCACAAAAAATATGAATTCCTGCAGTCACGAAAGCTTTAAGTCAAGAGTGCTTGTACTCTCATGTCTACGCGAGTGAATACACATTTGCATTAGGTAAACAAATTAAAAAAAAAATTTTAAAAGTCAAATATTTTCCTGCCCCAGGGCTAAATTGTCTGCAGAGAGCAGTGCAGATAAATGCATTGCTGTGCTGTACTATGGCGGCCGCGGTTCGAACATCTATGTTGCCCTCTCATCAAGACTCCACTTAGCAGCAGAAGCCCAGCAGCGGTTCAGGTAGTGCCGGATTATCCTCGTAGCAAAAGTAGCTACACGTGTAGCAGCTACACGTGTTATGAACGACTGGGTGTTTGAGGTTAGTGATTTGCCGTATTATCTGGCTGTATAGCAAATGAAAAGATACAATTACTTGACTATGCAAGTTTAAAATGTGTGTTTCAAAATGTTTATTTATTTATTTAGGGCCCCTTTGTAGCATATGCTAAAGGCCCCCGCACTAGCTTAATCCGGCACTGGGTTCAGGTGTCGCTGGTCACTGTCGCCCAAAAAGGTGGACCTCAGTCGCAAGGGTTCATCGCGCGCCGAGTCAACCACTGTGCCACCATTCGGCACGTTCACACACACATCTATCTATCCACCAAATGGATGAAGGCCTCCCCGTAGCAGTCATTGGTTAGCGAGGGCTGGTGGGGGCGGGTTTGGTGCAGGAGTTCAGTTGATGGTGCAGCGGTCTATCAAATCCACAACGGCTCACCCGCACAATATACAAAGATAACACAAGATCACCCGTATAGCCTGTAACAGACTGTTGGGGCAAGTGCTGTTAGCGAACACCTATGAAGGCCAGCACGGCACACGAGTGGGTGGGTGGCCAACACGACGCCCGGCCGCGTTTTGTCTCCCCCAGTGGCGATGTTTACACATCGCACCAACTACTCATTTGAGGCTGCGTCGACCTAGGGGAGGCCCAGGACCGGTTCAAATAATCGTCACTGAGTGTTGGCCGCGAGCGGAAATCGAACCTGGGTCGCCAGGTTCGTAGCGCAACGCGCGAACCGCTACACTACAGCTCTGCACGCACACACACATGAACGCGCACACACACGCGTGAACTTGATTTAAAGCACATGAACGCGCCCAGAGACAGACCAAAGCACATCCCTTCTCGTGCGCACGCGGACGACCTGAGCCGTAAATGCGGGTGGGATCACACAAGTGCGCCGATGCAAACAATCTCCCCCCCCCCCGCCCCCCCATGCATTGTGATTCAGTGGACATTCCTCTATTGCTACCAGCCACCTTGCATTTTCACTGCCGCTGCTGCGAGGCAGCATATACAAAAGCACGGCTGCCAGGCATGTGTGCCTGCATTGACTCTTTCCTGGAAATAAGCAGCTGGGGCAAGGGGTGGGGTGGGGAGTTGGTGAAATGTGGGGGGGGGGGGATGAGAGGGTGGGAGGTGCATGGATGGCAGTGACGGTGTGGCGCTGGCGGCTGTTTTGTGGAGAGGGAGGTAGGAGGAGGTGGTGGTGCTGCTGCTGCCGTTTCCTAGAAATAAGCCGATGGGGAGGGGATGGTGCATTGGGGGTCGAGTTAGGGGGTCGGGTTGGCGGGAGTGACAGTGTGGCGGTGGTGGTTGCGGTGCTTTGTGGGGAGCACCTAGCATGGCACCAGCGCCGTGGTGACGTCAATTAGTGGTGAACGGCGGTTGTTGGTTTGTGGAGAGGCAGAATTAGTTGTTGGTGGTGGTGGTTGTAGCGGCTATGGTGGTGGTAGTGGTGGTGCCAATGCAGACTTTCTTGGAAACGAGCAGATGGGGGAGGGGTTGGCGGGTGGTTGGGCTTGACTGTGCAGTAGTGGTAGTGGTGGTGGTGCTAATGCTGTTCCCGAAAAATGTTCAGATTTTAAGAGAACACGATACAGTCATGTTTAAATAGGACGTAGACTAATTTAATGACCCTCTAAACTTTGGCCAGTGCAATTGCAGGAAAAAGGCAAGTGGGATATTAAGGGTCGTTAATGAGACATAACCGTGGTGCTCAAGCATAACATTTTTTCCCATTAGGCCTCGCTGCTCGATGGCGACAGGCCTATCAGTATCAAGCCATCACAGATGGAAGAGCCCTTGCAAAATTGCACATCAGAAGACCGGTGAGAAATTGATGAGTATCTCATCCTCCGAGGGCATAAAGACAAGCGAAGTTTATCGATCGTTGTGTTACTGCTGCGAGTGGTGGTGGTGGTGATGATAGTGGTGTTTGGTAGTATTTGTGGTGGTGGTGCTGGTGGTGGGGCTGATGCTGGTTGGTCCTGGTAGTGATGGGGCTGCTCGTGGTTGTATTTGTGGTCATGTGGAGAGCGGTAGCGTGACAGTTAACGTACTGCGCTACAAACCTGGCGATCCGAGTTCGATTCCCGCTCATGGCCAACACCGGTGACGATTATGTAAACTGGTTCTGGGCCTTCGCTAGGTCGACTCGGCCTCAAATGAGTACCTGGTGCGGAGTGTAAACACCGCCACTGGGGGAGACAAAGGTGGCCGGGCGTAGTGTTGGCCACCCACCCCCTCGTGTCATAGGTGCTCGCTAACAGCACTTACTCCAACAGTCTGTTGAGGCTATACGGGGGATCTTTGTCTTTGTTATTTGTGGTAGTGGTGCGGCTGGTGGTGAGGCTGGTGGTGGCGAGGCTGGTGGTGGCGAGGCTGGTGGTGGCGAGGCTGGTGGTGGTGAGGCTGCTGGTGTATTCGTGGTGGCGAAGCTGCTGGTGGGAAAGTTGGAACGGGGTTGAGAGCGGTTCGCAGGCAAAGAAGATGGAGGGAGGAGGAGGGGTTTTTTTTTTTTGGGGGGGGGGATGCCGTAGGAATGGATTCGCCCTATGGCAAGTTTCCCGAGACAGACCCTCTCACCTTTCGTGACTCGAGCCTAAAAAAACAATGGTCGCCCTCGCAAACACACGGGGGGGGGGGGCGGCTGGAGGTTTCCCACAGCAAGGGAAATGGCGGGGAGTGGGAACGCTGCGCGGGCAATTGTCGCACACTCGCAAGCACCATCAATACTGGGAATGCTGGGAGGACGATGATGATGATGATGGGGGTGGTCTGAGAGGGGGGGGGGGCTCGGGGGAGGTGGTTCATAATGGCCGTGTTAAGAGACATTGAGCCAGCACCGCTGAGATCATAGGGATTTATATCTGGAACCCACGATCTGTGACGTAATTTTTTGTTGATGATGTTTTTGCATTGAGTGTCAGTGCGTGTGGTTTGGACTCGGGTTCGATTCCCGCTCACGAGCCACCAACACCAGCGACGATTATTTGAACCGGTCCTGGGCCTTCCCCGAGGTCTGCTCAGCCTCAAATGCGTACCTGGTGCAGTAAAACATCGCCACTGGGGAGACAAAAGCGGTGCTGCTGGCCACGCACCCCCATGGGTAACCGCTCCGGCCTTCATAGGTGCTCGCTAACAACACTTGCCCCAACAGTCTGTTAAGGCTATACGGGGGACCTTTGTTTTTGTGTGCGCCTGCCAGTCTTTGTTAGCGCGTTATTAATTGCTTAAGTTCACAGGGTCAGCAACATTACCACCTGACTTTGTTTTTAAATGGCACTTCCTCCAATCGATGAGAAATTAGTGGCATAAGAAATTTGCAATATTGTCAGTCAATTTCAGGTAATGCACAGTTTATAGGTCTGTGAGCGAATACACTCTTTTTCAGAATCAGAATATTTAGACTAGAGGAATCCGATGAGCTATAAAGCTTATTTCATAGATGTCCAGTCTGGGTGGATCAGAACGTTAGAACAAATAACACAAAGACACGGTTTGAGTGCAAAGTATAGGAATGGTAAGCAAATCAGGAAACAAACTTTTTATTTTACCAGGTAAAGCCCACGAAGCTATTATAAGCTTCCTCCTCTTTCAGAAGCGACCTGGCCACAAATAATAGCCCAACGAAGTGGCCTATCATGTGGAAATGTAAAGCAAAACGATGTGAACAATAAAAAATGTGCAATGCATTGTGGGATAAGACCATACCAGGAAAAGGTGGTAGACAGGAAGACTGTGTGTGTAGTGAGCAGGTGCATGGGTGGGTGAGTGATGGTGAGGTTGGGTGTACGGTGGATGTTTGAGTGAGCAAATGGGTGAGCGAGTGAGTGGGTGGGTGAGCGAGTGAGTGGGTGGGTGAGTGAGTGGGTGGGTGAATGATGGTGAGGTTGGGTGTACGGTGGATGCTTGAGTGAGTGGGTGAGCGAGTGAGTGGGTGGGTGAGTGAGTGAGTGGGTGGGTGAGTGAGTGAGCGAGTGAGTGGGTGGGTGGGTGGGTGAGTGGGTGGGTGGGTGAATGACGGTGAGGTTGGGTGTACGGTGGATGCTTGAGTGGGTGAGCGAATGGGTGAGTGGGTGAGCGAATGGGTGAGTGAGTGGGTTCGTTGTTGGGCGAGCCAGTAGACGGGCGAGTGCATCTGCGCTTGGTCGGGTGGGTGAGTGAGTGGCTTAGGGGATGGGTTAGCAGTGGCTGGATGTGACTGGGTGAGTTGCTGAGCGGACTTTTGTCGTCGTGCAGATTGACGCCGAAACAATGCAAGTGCACGCGCGCGCATATTCCCAGGTCTGGTGGAAGCCGGAAGGAAAGGGTGAAGGGGGGGAGGCAATGGGATTTAATGGGGAGAGAGAGAATGAGAATGTGTTCACAAACACAATTGAAACCTGTCGGTAGTTACAAAGACAAAGGATTCCCCGTATAGCCTGAACAGACTTTTGGGGCAAGTGCTGTTAGCGAGCGCCTATGAAGGCCGGCGTGGCACCCAGGGTGTGGGTGGCCAGCACCACGCCTGGCCACCTTTGTCTCCCCAGTGGCGACGTTTACACACCGCACCAGGTACTCATTTGAGGCCAAGTAGACCTAGGAAAGGCTCGGGACCGGTTCAGATACTCGTCACTGGTGTTGACCGTGATCGGGAACCGAACTTGGTTTTCTGAGTTCGTAGCCCAGCAGAGCCAACCGCACCTCCACACACATACAATCACACACACGGCCTGCAAATGCAAACACATACAAAAAAAATACACCTTAAAAATTGCGCGCACACAGAAACCCTGGGAAACACCTCCACCAATCACACGTGCACAAACGCTGGGGGGGGGGGGTAAAAAAAAAAGTTCCTTCGATCGTCGTCCGCTCGAACCGCTGCACCTCCCCCGTCTAAACAAGCACCACGAGGGCGACTCCTCCGCGTCCTCCTCCTCCCCCCCCCCGCAACCATTAACGGCACGATTATTTATTTATTTACCACCACCGGAGAGAAATGAGATTGAGACGACAAAAAAAAACCCCGCCTCGCCAGCAGGAAACCGCCAATCGCAGCTGATCGTCTGCAGCAAGGCCACGCGGCGCTTCCTGGACATCTGTGAGAGAAAGGGGGGAAGAAAAGAAGAGCCTCAGCCAATGGGATTGCTCCAGTCTGAAGTACGGATTCTGATTCTCATACTTAGCCCCTGAGTATTAGTTAGACTTTGTAATTTTAGTATAGTTAAGACTGCACACCACTTATTTAAGTTTTAAGATTCCTACGTGTTGAATGTATGCACCTTCCTGCCATAGTAAATTCCTTGTTTGTGCAAACTTTCATGGGCGAATAAAACCCTTTCTGATTCTGATTGCTCCAGTCTGAAGTGCCGATTCTGATTCTCAAGCAGTGGCAACTCTGGCCGGTGGGGCAGGCGACGGGGTGGAGCTGGTCCGGTGGCGTCTGGGACGGTTTGCAGGAGCGGCAGATGGCGTGGGAACGGACGGAGGAGTTTAGGGGAGAAGGAGGAGGAGCAGCATTAGGAGGAGGAGACATCCATGCAAAAGAAAATTACATCCCGGGGAGGCGAGGCCTGCAAAGGCAGTGCAGCAAGCAGGATTCACACCTACCACTTGCCTTTGAGGGGGGGGGTTATAACAGACACGTGCGACTATGACTACGTGCTCTCGATCACCACCACCACCACCATCATCATCATCACCACCAGCCATGCTCCAACTATCGCGGTCCCCGCGAGGCGTATGTGGCCTAATTGCATTACTCCATCTCCATGGTGGGCGTCGCCTCGGGCGTGGTTCCCATGGATGAGAACAACGTCGGAGCGCTTGTGGAAAACTGAACTTTAATTATGGGCTCTGGCGAAGGTTATAAATATAAAAGGGCATCCATTGTACGCATTATTTTCCTCCGAGGTTCTCCAATTTCCTCCCACACAAAAGCCAAGCAAAGGCAAACCGTTAGGGAGGCGACTGGCCAAACGTCCCAGCGGTGACGATGCAGGACCCCTCCTGAACGAGATGTGTCCTTGAGAGACTCACGCTGACGCTTTCCTTGGTATCGATTGCATCGTCATTAGTACAACTACCGCTAAAACACACGGTCGTGTGTGTGCGTATGCATATTATACATTTCCATCACCACGACAACCACCACCATCATAGCCATCTTTTAACCATTGCATTTGTTAATATTTATTCATCACTCTCGATGCACGCTCTGCCACGTGGAAATAACCGGGGGGGGGGGGGGCGAACGTCGATCGCTGGTCAGAAGGGCCGACGTTCCGCGTCAATCGCTTCGATGCCACGGCAGCGTTACAGACATGGGGAAATGCAAAAACCTTGGGGGGGGGGGTGAAGGGCGTGTGGGAGGCAGAGAGGGGTGATGAGGTTGCGGGAAAGGTTTCTGTTCGGTTCAACTTTTTTTGTGGTTTTTTTTGTTGATGGCGACCTTGCCCAGAGGCGTAACGCAAAATGTGCCCGACATCAAATTCCTCTGCGGGGTCGGTTCCCTTTGCAGCTTGCTGACACGCGCAGAGACGAGCCCGTGCAACGCACGTGCACGTGTACGTACTGGTACGCGCGTACAGCTCACGTACATACTGAGCCCGTGGATATAACTCGCATACACGAATGCATACAGACAAAAACGTAGGTGCACGCACGAACACACAGGCACAAAGACAAACACCCCCGTGTAGCCTGTAACAGACTGTTGGGGCAAGTGCTGTGAGCGAGCACCTATGAAGGCCGACACGGCATACGAGGCGGTGGGTGGCCAGCTCCACGCCCGACCGCCTTCGTCTCCCCAGTGGCGATGTTTACACACCGCACCAGGTACTAATTTGAGGCTGAGTCGACCTAGGGGAGGCCCGGGACCGGTTCAGATAATCGTCACACCGGTGTTGGCCACGAGCTGGAATCCCACCAACCCCACACCTCAACAGAGCCTCCCCCCCGCTCCACCAACAACCAAACTTTTCCCCCACCCTTCATCCCACGCGGCCTCTCCCCGCCCCCCCCCCGACAAAACCCATGCCACCATTACCTCCCCCCCCCACCCTTCAAACCAATCGTGCGTCTCCCCGTCCCACCGCGGTTCACGACCGCCACCTCTCGTGCGCTCTCCGTGACGCCCGTCGCGAACCAGCCAGGCAGCCTGCGCGCAAAGCCTCGCACGCTCGCAATGCGATACGGGTAAAGGTCAGAGGCGGCGGCCACTGGGCCAGCCAGCACTGCTGAGAGCCCGAGTTTGAATCTGGGTTTCGGGTTGCACGGAGTTGATGACGTCAGCCCCAGTCAACGATGGCCGCACACACACAAAAAAATACTCCGTAAAAATCTGATTTTATTTTTTCCCCATGCAGAGAAGTTGGCTAAATTGTGGCTCTGAGAATTATAGCAATCTGGCAGGAGAATGTGGAACGGCAATATGCCATCTGTCCCATGTGTATGGTATCGAGTGTTGCACCCTCGCACGCGTGGGTTCTCTCCATGGTGTTCCAGATTTCCTACCAGACGCATAAACGCTCATTAATTAATTGGCTGAAAGCATCACAATCTGTTTGCGTCTCCTTCGCGTTGCAGATGGCACAGCGGCGTGTGACGCATTTGCATGAATGACCATTAGCACGGTTGGCTAGGTACGGTGCGAAAGAACTTTCAACATTCTATACCAAAAAAAATGTTTATCTCCATGCTGCGACAGGAAGGACGTGGAACTCGGGAGCCGGGAACGGGGCGTGCGCGAATGTCGAGCTGACACGGAGACTAAAGCGGACCCCTTTTACTCAGAGCACCGCACCCGAGTACTGACTGCTGCTGCCACCACTGCAGCTGTGCGGCCAAAAACATCGGCGTGGGCAGCACACCAAGTGCGGCGTGGCGCTGCCAAGAACAGAATTCTTTTGGGCAAATCCCCCCACTGCCCCCCACCCCGACATTGCCCAGCGATTACCCGTTCCACGAGTTAGGCTTAAACGAAGGGGAAGGAGGGAGGCAGGGGCACCACCGTTGCACGTTTTATGTTTTCGAAGACGGGCCGAAAATTGAGACGCGCGCGCACGTGCGTGCTCTCTCACTCTCTCTCCCGCAGGCAGTCAAGTCAGGACGTCGCACCGCGGAGACGGAGCGGTGAAATCAGCCTCGTGTGGGTGCAGCCGCTGGACGTGACGCTGTCGCGCTTGCACGCGCACGGTACAAATCCAGATCGCGCAGTCGCATTGCGGCACCGGCGCGAGAGAAGACGGAGACTGCTTGTGGAGGAGGCCTTCAGCCGGCAGTGGATTGAACATGGCTGATGATGATGTTGATGACTGTGAAGCCAATCAGAGGCTGTGAGAAAACCTTTTACTTTCAGATTTTTTGTTGCATTTCTAGCAATTTAATTCCCGCTTTGCTCCCGGTGTCGTGGCAAGAGACGACGCGAAGGAGATGTCTCTGAACTACATCTGAGCTCTTTTAAAATTGACCTCATACGACACCAGGGGATGCACTTTCCCACATGCCCTGCTACAGAGAGAGGTTACTCACATGGCTGTTAAACCAATATTTTTGTTTTTCTCAAGGAAGATATTCATCCAAATTAAGTAAAACAAATTTTCTTGCGAGTTTCACATCCAGCCATTGGTGACCGGGCTGAGAGACCACGAACTTACCGCACTGGAGATTCGAAACAGAATATTTCGTCAGACTGGAGGAATCCGATGAGCTATAGAGAGCTTTATAGAGGGGCACACGGGCTCAGATTCGAACCCTGGGCCTCAACAGTGCCGACTCAGCTTCTATCTCGTCCTTCAGGGCCACGGATTGATTCAAGCATCGATTCTTCGTCTCATTTCTACCGCCTCGTTTGAATTGTTTAAAAAAAAACCCTCTCACTTGCACCGACTTCTTAGCGCATTCATATTAATTGTAACAATCGCGCGTCTTGCGAGTGCCATTTGCTTGCATAAATCACTTACAACACTCCACGCGGTGTAACGTCGCGCGAGCCTTGGGAGCCGGTATTAATAGACGCATCATCACTCCCTTCGCCTTCTCCTGACTTTCAGATTCCTTGAGATACGGAGACCGGCCCAAATGGGGCTGCCACGAGAAGAGAGGGGGGCACAGGGGCCCGGTGGGGGGGGGGAGGCAGCCGAGGTTGAGGGGGGAACACGACGGTAAGCATTGGGTTTGTGCCAGAGTGATTCTCGTCTGTCGCGTAAGAGTAAACGAAAATGACGACAGGAACTCAGACCCCGTGACTGTTGTTGCCTCGAGGAAAACCGCTGCTGCTGTAACTCAGAGTGACCGCTGCTTAAACGCCATTAACTGACGGAGAGTTATCTTTAGGCAATCAACCTTCTCAGATTTACAACTGGAAACATTAATTTAGCAGTTAAGGCCCTGCACTGGCGGCGGTGTGCGTGCTTAACGAACTTGAAAACCGCTCGCGCGTCACTAAAAACTAAACTATTTTTTATTTTTTAAGGCAAGGCCGACTGAGTTATGTAGCTCTTTTTCAGATGTGACCTGACCATCACAAATGATAGCTCAAGTGGCGTATCGTGTGAAAATTCATAGCAGCCAAATACTCTAAACCGGAGGACCCAGAGAAAAATCCACGTGACCACGGAGAGAGAGAGACATGCAAAGTCCAAATAAACAGCAGGCATCAGGGTCGGGATTGAACCCACGACCTCCTGTATACCAGTCGAGGTAGTTAACATCTCGCCACCACGGCACACCAAGTCAACTGGCTTATAACTTCTCCATGTTCTCCTGGACCTCCCACAGAGTCCATGAAGCTCAGATCTTCCACGTCGCGACCACCCAAGGTGGCACAGCTTCAGAGGTTAAAATCTCTCCACGTGCTCAACAATGGTGCATCATGTGATAACCATTTGAAATGTGTGGGGTTAAAGTAATTTTCTGCCTAAGGTGGAACAGATTTTTTCTCTGGCCCGTGGACCAACAGAGAGATGTGAGTGAATCTCTCTCTGCCCCCTCTCTCCTTCTGCTACAAAGGATAATACTTTGGGCGCTGGTTTCTGTCTCCCAAGCGTTGGCCAATCGTGCGGTGGTTTAGGCCGGTTTCCAATCGTGCATGTTCCGAATAGCAACACAACCTCAAAGCACAGACTCGTTCGTATTGAATCCTCTGTACGCGAGTTACAGTGCCTCCCCCCACTACCTCCCCCCCCCCCCATCTAATTACGGACAGGTAAACAGGTGGACGGACAGAGCTGATGTGAACACCCTTTAATCATCCTTAGTTGTAAAGTGGTTAATAACGGGTGCAAAACTCATTTCGCGATTAAATGTCTCTCTCTTTGTACCACGGTGTCCTTTCTCAAAGAGGTCAGCAATTAGCTCTGTCCGTGGCATTGGCGATGCCTTCCAGTTGCATCCAACTGTTCCGAGTTGCCCATGCAACTTAATTCACCTTCTTCTTACCCGCCACCTCTACCCCGCCCCCCGAGACTATTTGCAGTACCTAAAATTTTCCCGGTCAAAAATGGGGGGCATTCACGCTCAGAGTCTCGGTTTGTGAAAACACCAAAATTAGAACCGGTAGGCAAGTCGTCAGTGTGCCGACGTCCGTCAAACCGCGCCGTCAGCTCACTCGCGGTGTCATCGATTGATCAACCGATCGAGACGTCGAGTGGGGCGGAGGGGTAGCCCTGTGATCAGAGAACAAAGGACCCGGTGAGTGAAGGAGCCTCGCAAACACGCCCCCCCCTCACCCAGGATTTCTGGCAACTGCCTGATGATGCCTGATCGTAACTACGTGCGAAACATCCGCACCCAATTGGTAGCCGCGTGTGGATTGCTCCTCCAGCGACAACGCACCGGTGCCGATGCTGCTGCTGAAGCAGTAATCAATAGGCACGTTTGTTCATCGTGCGACAACTTTAATAATTAGCCGTGGTCGGGTGGAGGAGGGTGCACGACACATTTCACACACGCCGCAATCGGACCCAAAAATCAACAAGACGCGTTCCCCCGTTCAATATATTTTTTCCTTTTAAGGCCGCAGCGTTATTGACGAACGTGTTGATATTTGTATGTTATTATCATCACGATGAGCCGCAACTTCCCGCACCTCCGACGAGCACGGTTGGCTACGTACGGTGTGAAAGAAATTCAACATACGTACACACACACACACACACGGCGCCGCCACCTTCACCAGGGACGAGATGCCAACGCCACCGGGATTATTCAACGGACGTCACGCAGGACCCCGCTCACTCCGCCCACCTTCATCTCATTCCACACGGCACGCCGTGTTCCCGATTCCACACACTGTTGCTTTATTCTGGACACCATCGCCTTAATCTGCGCATTGTAGCCTTAATCTGCACAGCGTAGCGTTGCTGTGCAGTCTAGCCTTGTTATGCAGTGTCGCCGTGTTGTCCAGTCTGTCCATATTCTGCGGAGGAGCCTTAATCTACACAGTCTAGCCATATTAAGCAGTGCAGCCTTAATCTGCGCATTGTAGCGTTAATCTACACAGTGTAGCGTTACTGTGCAGTCTAGCCTTGTTAAGCAGTGTCGCGTTATTGTGCAGTGTAGCCTTTATTACGCGCGAAGCAGCCTCAACCTGTCCCAGGTAGTCCAACTCCATACAGCGGCGCGTAGCTTGCGTCGTCGTCCGCTCACTCACCTTGCAGTTCCCTCATCGCCTCGGCACCGCCTTACCTGTCCACGCTGGCTAAAAGAAGGGGTTCATCTTCAGCTCCGTATAACCTTGCGTTTGTTTATGGCTCCGCGACGTGTCACAGCCAGACTCGCGCAAGCACGCCGGCCGCCTTCTCGTACGTGGAGAGGAAACCGAACGGGGGGCGCCTACACGTGCGCCTCTGTTGCCTCTCCACTGCTCCGATTGGGGGGGGGGGGGGGGGACCTGCCCCACACCGTACGGGTCGAGAGGGTTTGCTCGACCGCGCTTGGCGAAGCCGGAGAGCGGCACGGACGCGGGCGCGTAAAAGTGGGGTACAACAGTGGGTTCTTGCTTCGGAGCCCACCCTCTGCTGGTTTTACTGGAACCGATTTTTACTGCGACGGCTTGCGTCAAACCGGGATAAACGTGGGTTTCTTTGTACAAAAAAATATTCAGCAAATTTGCAACGGCCGCTAAATGACCCTTCTTCTCACGGAGAAAATTGGTGAATGTTTAACGTGAATTTTTTTTATTTTTGTATCGTGTGCATATGCATGATTTTCTCTTCTCTCTCCTGTTCTATTCTCTTTCGCCAAACCTTTCGTCCTTCGACTCTCCTCCTTCCCCTGCCCGTGGTGCGGCCACAGGTACAACGTTGACCCTTCCCCTCCAGACAACGCGACACCGAGTGACCGACCCTGTGGTCGTCGCTCGTACAGAATGTCTTGAGCGACGTTTACCCGCTTCGGCTTCACTGTAACGTCAGTGTGAACCAAGGGGTAGAAACTCTACGTACGTGTGTACGTGTGTATGTATGCATGAAGTATGTGCGTACGTTGAACCTCTTTTGCACGTACGTAACCAACCGTGCCGATCGGCGATGCGGGGGAAGGACAACAAAGCAGTGCTAAAGAAATGCGTTTTCTATCGAGAATTAAAAAATGCACAGCTCCCAGTGCATTCCTAATATCGGAAAGAAGATCGTTCCAGGTGGCCGCAGAAGCGCATCTGAAAGCGCGCGCTATGCAGCGACTGTGTTTGTTCGATGGTTAGCAAAAGTCGCTGCTGCGAGGATAACCGAAGTTTGCGTGATGGTTTCCGCTCCTTGGCTACCGGACACGCGACGGGCTCTTCCTTCGCGTCTTCGGACGGATAAACTCCACGCATGCGTGAGACAAGTAATCACCTTGTGTGTAGATTGATAGAGAATTTTATTTATTATTCGTCACTCAATTCACTGAGGAGGCCACTTACGGTTGTAGAGGGCACTGCAGGCCGTCGGCGCTTGGCTGCAGCAATTCACCTGGCAAGGCTCCTGCAAACCAACAACAACAACAACAGGAGCGACGTTAGTAACACTGTGCTCATAACGACCAGCGAGAACAGTGACCCTTCATCATCATCATCGTCGGCCACGATCAAATCCACCGCTGGATGAAGGCCTTCTCAAGCCGTCGCAAATCCTCTCCCAGTAGATTTGAAGTTTTCGTGACCGCAAGGGTCCATACTCTTTGGTTCTTTCGGTAAAGTCACGTAGGTGAAAAAATAAAAATTAAGATAAAAAATAAAATAAAAATCGAAATAAGTAAATTAAAACACGACGTTTCGGAAGCAACACAAGCTTCCGTCAACGTCGTGTTTCAATTTAGTTATTTATATTTTTACTCTTATTTTCTCACCTACGTGACTTTACCGAAAGAACTAAAGAGTACCTCTTCCAGTAATTCGATGCGACGAGTCCACCTGGCGCTCGCACAGGGACCAATTTCCACGCTCCGTCTCGCCACCCCCCCCCACCACAGTGGTGCCTGTCCCCTCGGACGCGTGCCATCCCTCGTTGCTCGTCTTGACCGTGGCCCATCAACCCCCTTCCGACGGCCGTGTCTTGCGCTAGAACCCGGGGCGAACGCACCACGTCTCCCGCACCTCCGATTTGCGCAGTTGGCTACGTACGGTGCGAAAGAAGTTCAACGTACATACAGATACATACATACAGGCAAAGTCCACTGAGGTATGAACTCGTGACCACGGCACCCGTCGGGGACGGGGGGGGGATGATGACGATGCTAAATGTCATCGTCTGGAGGTATTTCACTTTGGTCAACGACCGAGCCTTTCTATCACCCTCCTGGCCGACGCTAAGGTGGGGGGGGGGGGGGAAATGGACTCGGGCTAAAGATCACGAGACAAAGCGAGAGGGGGGGCAGGGAAGGGGGGGGGCTGCTGACACCGCCGCTGACGTCACAACGACGACGACGTAAGGGGGGGCAGCTGAGAATGCCGCCGACGCGTTTCGCCGCGCTCGCCTGAGCGCGGACGCACAATGAGTCGACGACGCCTCCCCGCCTCCGACCCCCGCTACTGACGCGCACGCCCGCGCCGCCCCGCGAGATTTATAGCCTCCGACGTACTTCGGCCGCCACAGAGAGCGTAGAGAGGCCATCGTCGGTCCACAACGGTGGGGCTTGAGAAAAAAATGTTCGGCCGAGTGTCGGTCAAAGCCACAAACCCGGGCCTCCGACGCCTCCACAACCACCATCCACCGCCCATAACCACCACCCTGCCCACAACCCCCACAATCACACACACTTCAGACAAATCACTCGCTGGCATTCGTGAATGTAGACTTTAACGCTCAGTAATGGAACTGGCCGAACAAACTATAATCAGAATATTTATTTAGGCTGGAGCAATCTCCTGTCAAGTAAAATTTTATTTTTGCTTAAACACGTGGTGTCTTTCTAGCACAAATCTACCACTCAAAGCACCATCACATTAATACTCACAAAGATAAAAAAAAAATAAAGTATGTTTGAATCGCTCACGCTTTGTGGGCTCGTGATCAATAACTTAAAAAAATATTTTGGGTTATTCTACAAAAGGAGAAAAAAATAGATACACAGTACTATCTATAGTTTTTTTTAAAAAGCATAAGCAAGTTGCGGCTGTGAGTTAGTTTTTGTCGTGTGTGCAAATGCAAAGAGGCGTGTGCTGTTGTTGCGTTGTGAATGTACTGATGATAGAGTCGAGTGTGTGGATTGCTTTCGGGGGGAGGTTGTCCCAGGAGGTGCTGGGCGCTGCAAATCTGGGGAGTCGCAGCAGCTGACTCGCACACGCCAGAGCCACCGCTCTCAAGTTACTGCGCAGAAACAGGGGCCTTCTCACAGACACAGACGGTGGTGGTGGTGGTGGCACAGTAGGGGGCACAGCTGGTGCATCTGCCAGTCATCTCAGTCAGTCAACCCATGGCACCTGGGTTTGTCCCGTAAACTCCTGTCAGCTAGACTTTGATGGTTCACGTGGCCTCAAGGTGCACCTGGCCTGGCACAGGCGCCACGGTGACGTCACCGTCACACATTGTGGCGAATGGCGGGGTATTGGTGCTGTGGTTCAGGGTCTAAACACGGGGGTTTTAGGTCGCCACGCAAACCCATTCGCCCGGCTCGCGTCATTCAAACCGCAGGCCAAACGGCAGAACCCTCTCAAAGCACGCGGACTCGGTGAAAAAAGGGGCAAAAGGTTACCAAGGGCAGAGCGCCGGAGTTGTCCACTGACGCAATCGGTGACCCCCCCCCCACTCCCGCCACCGCGCCCCCCGTGCGATTGAGATTCATTTCAGACGGTGAACGTTACAAAACGGAAGAGGGCACGCGAGGTTACGGCTCTCTGTAAACATTTCACGTCAAACGCACGCACAGGTTGCACACGAGCATGGAAATATGAAGACACTTGCAGACATGCGAACACACACGTGGGATGCACGATGATAACAAACAAAATTACACATGGGCAAAATACGAAATTGTGCACACGCAAAGATGAGACATGTGGGCAAATATACGCACAGACAACAATTGCCACGCACAACCAGGTGGTGCCATGTCACCACAGCTTCTGTGCCAGGCTAGGTGGCATTTGACAAACACGTACACATCTTCAAAGAGACACCTACACAACGGGGACAAAGACAATCCGTACGGACTGTTGGGGCAAGTGCTGTTTGCGAGCGCCTGTTGACGCCAGAATGGTGCACAAGAGCGTGGTGTGATAAGCACCACAACCAGCCGCCTTTGTCTTCCCAGTGTTGATATAGTCACAGCAAAGACAAAGATCGCCCGTATAGCCTCCGGAGACTGTTTGGCGCAAGTGCTGTTCGCGAGCACCTAATGAAGGCCAACGCGGCACGCAAGTGGCGAGTGGCCAGCACCACGCCGATTGCGTGCAAACCACTGCACTACCGCTCCCCACCAGATAAAGTCTCGCACACACGGACACACGCACACACGCAGCCCTCACCTCCACTCACCTGCCTCACTCTCCCAAAACCGCCCCCCAACCTTCACAAGACCCCCACCCCACACTCCCCCCCCCCCCGCCCCCGCCACCCCCCACCCCGCCCCTACCATCACAAACCCAGACCCACATCTCTCCGGCTCCCACCGGCTCCCAGTCACAAACCCAGCACGAACCGGTAACACCGCAGCGACGAGCCGGAGCAGTAAGCCCGCTCGCCGGCACTCGGCAGTTCCGCCTCTGAGCGCTCGGCCGCCCGGCGGCCCAAGCGCCGGTTCCCGTCGGCTGTCTTGCCGATAAAAACTGGCAGACGAGACACAAGCAGTCCGCGCTTCGTATCCCTCCGGTGCCGGGACACCCGAGACTCTGTGGCGGCTACAAATCACTTTTTGTGTAAACAAGCACTGCCCTCTGTGTCCGTCTTGGAACTGACATTGATTCAGTCGCGTTGGCGGCGCGATATGAATGCAAGTGTTGTTATTACTATCATCATTATTTAAGTTGTTGTTGTGATACGTGGCTGTATGGTGACGGTGCTGCACGGGGCCTCCTCCGATGCGCTTTGCGGGGGTCGTGCCACCGCGGGTTTGTTCAAAAACGACGTCCCGACGTTTCGCTCCGCGCGCCACTTCAGTAGCTGGGCGGAGCCAGCGGCAGATCCACCATGTTTGCCAGTTCTCAACACCGATTGGCTATCTATATCGTGGGAGAAATGGCTGAATCACTTAGCAAAGGGGAAACTGCAAAGTTGCGCTCCTAACACACACACACGCGCGTTTAGTTATAGCCCGTGGTCCGTTGGGCAGGAAGACACTTTCACTCATTAACAATAATAATTTGGTATGTTTAGTATTTGCGTCCCTTTTAATAGCGCAGGATTATGACGAAGGAAGCTGCGATGTTGCACAGGCAGAGATGGCCTCCCAGCGAGCAGCGACGTTGCCACGTGTAACCTCAATGAGGAACGTCGCTCCCCCAGCGGGCAGACTTTATCTGTGCGCAAATCCCAATTGGGTAGTCGGCAGGTGATTTTTTTTATAATTGGCGAGTTTGGACCGTGACGCTGACACACAATCGCAGGCGCGTTTTCGAATTACTTCGGCATCGCGCGAGTATATGCAGGTAAGGCCCACCGAGTGATGTGGCTCTTTTTCAGAAGCGACCTGGCCACAAATAATAGCTCAACAAAGTGGGTTCATCATCGTGCGGAAATTTACACCGGCCAAATACACCCGCGGTGGTAAACAGGGCTGCCGGGTTCGAGCCACGGGCCTGTGCAACGAGCGGCGAACGCGCCACCCCCGCAACTTCATCCTCCCCAACGCCACCCCTGCCCATCCGCCATTGCCCCCACTGCCTCCCCTTGCTTAGATCTCCGACTCCCGTACGCCGCACTACGACAACGGCCGTCCGGAAATTTCTCCCGATCGCCGCACGTCGGACCGGCGGGGCGCGGGCTGCGTCTCCGCGTCGCAGCGGACTCGCCGTGTGTGCGTGTCACGCGCCGCGCGAAGAGGCCCTTGTCCCGTCCCATGCGGGGGGTGGGTGGGGGGGGCGCAGCAGGGTAAGAGGTGTCTGGTGATGGATAATGCACCGCCGGCTGAACACAAAGGACCAAGCCGTGTACTACAAAGTCAGTAATTATAACAACAATGACCATCATCATCCGAGCCTCCTGACCTGAATTTCCATCAATTGCAACTGCTTCATTAAATGTAGGTTACGTGCGTCCCTTGTGTGCGCGTGTGTGTGTAACAGTCTATGGCCTATGACCACATTGCCCAGAATGCACCTGATTTCAATGCGTGTGTGTGTGCGTGCATGTGTGTGCCGTGCTGGCCTTCATAGGTGCTCGCTAAAAGCACTTGCCCCTACAGTCTGTTAAGGCTATACAAGGGATCTTTATCTTTGTCTTACGATTAGTGTACTACACTACCAACCCGGGGGGACAGGAGTTTGATTGCCGCTCACGGCTAAAACAAGTGAGAATTAACTGAAATAGTCCTGGACTTCCCTCAGGTTCACTCAGCCTCACATGAGTACCTGGGAGAGACAAAGGCGGCCGGGCGTGGTGTTGGCCACCCACCCCTTTGTGTGCCATGCCGGCCTTCATTAGGTGCTCGCGAACAGCGCCTGCCCCAACAGTCGGTAAAGGCTATATGGGGGGACCTTTATCCTTGTGTGTAACAGTCTACGTACGGCCTGTGACCGCATCGCCCAGCATGCTCCCGATTTCGTGCAGAGCTCTGCAGCCAAGCAGGGTTGAGCGCGGACAACGCCGAGAGGCGACCACCGAGCGCACTGCATTCTGGGGTCACGTGCCAGCACTCCCACGCTGCTCTGTAACAGGGAAATGTGGATCACGTGGCAGTGAAAGCGATACACCTTTGATTCTCGGAGTTGGAATTTAGCCAAACTAAGCGAAAACCCTACCTGGATGTTTTATTTTGTAAGCATTGGTCAATAACACTACTTACAAATAAGAATATGTAGATAACAGACGACATATCAGGCAGCGGTCCTTCTTCCGAGCACATAACATGAAGAAGGTCCATTGTCCGAAACGTCACCTCTCACATGTTTTTTTCTTTTAAAGCCACACACACACACAGTGTCGCTGTTGACGAACGCATTGACTTTTGTCGTGGTCCACTGCAGCAGCATCGCCGACTGATGTGTGTTTTTTGTCGCCGTATGCAGTCACCGGTGACGGAGCTGAGCCGTTAACTCGCTACAGCCGAGAACCCTAACGTAATCACCGGCCCGCCGAAACCCAAATTTCAAACCCATGATCTCAGCGGCGCCGACGACTCGGTGTCCCCGACACGGCCATTTATGAACCCACCGAGACACCCAACCACCTCAATCACGTGCGCGGGTGCACACACACACACGCATTCACGCACGCACGCACTTTGGAATGCACATCTCAAAATTGGGCGTCGTTAGCCCAGATACGGCACAGCCGACCTCATTAATGTACCCGCGAGGCACGCATCACACTGCCCCGCTTTCGCTAAAATAACTGCTGGGATTAACCCAGATGTAGCCGTCGGGCCGTGCGAACGCGTCCCCCGGCGGTGTTCCTGAAGCGTGCAGCCAACCACCACGGACGCACCTCGCCACGGCCACCGCCCAACGGCCCAACGTTGTTTTTAGAACGAACGATGTTTTCGGGCAGCGGACCCCCCGCCCCCCTCTCCTCCTTAGGTGCCCGCATAGTCTCCTTCGAAATACACCTCCGATTAGCACGGTTGGCTACGTACGGTGCGAAAAAAATGAAACGTACGTGTGTACGTTTGTAAATGGGAAAAATTTAAGACGAGCCTGCAAGGAGTGTGACTGTGGCCATGCGAGCCAAAATATCGGTTCGCACAGTAAACCCAAAGAGACACACAGAGATACCTAGAGACTCAGGAGATAAGTAAAGACTCATAGGGATTTGTAGAGAATCTGAGATCCATAGAAACATAGAGATACATAGAGACAAATAGAACAAAAACAGAGACTCGAAGAGACACGGTACACCGCAAGGCACGGCAATGCGTCTCTGGCCACGCAACACAAACTACGGACCGTATAGCGAACTTCAACCAAACGCTCAACTCCTGAAGCCCTATCGTGGTGGCAAGCAGACCTCGGCACTGGCACACTGCTGCAACCGTTCACAAAAAGTACAGAATAGCAGACAGATCTCACTCAAGGTGGTGGGGTACGAATCAGTGACCGATGAGGCGGGTGAGAATATTATTTCAAAGGGCTTTAATACATTTCGATTCAAAGCTTTCGTGACTGCAGGGATTCATCTTCTTGGTTCTTTCGGTAAAGTCACGTAGAAGGGAAATAATAAAATAATAAAATATACCACTTTAATAATTCTCACGACGTTTCGGCCACAACGCAAGCGGCCATCCTCAGGTGAAGAACAGGTCTGTCGGAAAGACAGCGTGAGAATTATTTTATTATGTTTTATTTTTATTATTTTATTATTTCCCTTCTACGTGACTTTACCGAAAGAACCAAGAAGGCTTTAATACATCTTCGGGGTGAGTGGGGGGGGTGCTGAAACATTAATTTTTTTTAAGATTTTCTTAGAAACTTTTTTTTATAATGTCCAATATTGAGAGAGCGCACGGTCGCCACCAGCAGGGCACGTGGTGGCAGACGCATGGCGCATGAGGGCACAGGTTCACTGATCGGATCCGTCATCCAGATGCCACGCTTTGAGAGATCTCTCTGCCTTGCAGAAGGGCCACTGCCCGAAACGTCACCGACACAGACTATACATAGATATTTGTTTCCCTCTTGAGGGCAGCGTTATTGACGAATGCGTTGACTTTTTCATGATCTGTCCTTGTGCGCCACTGCCAACGCAGCAGCACTGCGGGTATTCCTCGCTCGGTTGGCAGCCATAGGTGGGGAGGGGTGGGTGCTGGGGGTGGTGAAGTGTGGAGGTGGTGGGGGAACGGAGAGACAAAGACGGAGGTGGGGGAGGAGTTAGGAGAAGTCGCGAGACTGGTGTGATCGTAGACAGCCAGTCGCCGGGCGATCGGTAAGCCCCCACCCCCCGCCGTGCCGAGTCCAAAGAACAGATTAACGGTGGGGGTGGTGGGTTTTGCCAAGACGTAATTGCGACCTCGGGTTTTTTTTTGTGCGGCGTCCAAATATGTCACACGATCGCTTGCCACCTGGTTGCTAAATAAATAGTTTTTTTGTGGAAACAAAAGATAATGGATTTAATCCGTCAGGCAGATTTACCCGCGTGCTTTTGACGACCTTGCCGTAAGTCCAACGTCGCGAGGCGTTCGCCGTTTACGACATCGACCCGCGGTGCCTTGAATCGTTGTGCCGGAGTATTTACCAGAGATTCAAACGTATAGCAATCACATTGCTGGCCTTTTACAGGCCCACGCAGACAGCAAGTTACCCCAAGCAGTCCACGAGAGCAAACAAAGTGGGGGGGGGGGGGGGGATTCTTCCTTGCAAAAGATTACAATGTACAGTACAGCCCTTGTTTGTCTCTCCACTGCTGAATGAAGGCCTGCCCAAACTGTGCTGGTCATGGGGATCGCTTTGACCATACTTCGCCACACTGGGCAGTTCGTGTTGGTGAAGGCGGCGAGCAAAGACGGTGCAACGCAGTGCAGTGAAAACAATGGATTTTTTTTTCTCACTTCCCCATCTGCTGTGACCTCCCATTAAATCCACCGACTGAATGTAAACTATGGACACAAAAGCGGGCAGCGCGGTCGTTAATGCACACTGGGCTACGCGAGCCTGGCGACCCAAGTTCGATTCCAGGCCACGGCTAACATCGGCGGTGAGCGATATCACGACCGCTCCCGGCGTGCTCCCCCTTCGCCAACCGCCGCAACCGACCAGCGTGGCGAAGTACGGTCGAAAGCATCCCCCCCCCCACCATGACCCAAGACGGCACGTGGAGGCAGTCCTCATCCAGCAGTGGAGATTGCCGTGGGGCCACGTACGTCACCGCGATGGTGGGCACTACGTAGCTTTGAAGTTGACGGTGCACAAAATAAAATTTAAATAAAAAAAACGTACTGCGGTGGGCACCCAATCTGCCAAGCCGCGCTCTCCACGTGACGACTTGGCTAATTGAGTTTGGCGGCGATAAAAATACAAACTGGGTCGCGAGTTGACAGGCCGCGCAGTTTTTTTTACGACGACAGCGCGGCAACGGCGTCACCGTCAAACATTGCCCACGAGCTCTACGCGTGTCGCGTGGCACCGGTTCATCGTCGTCGTGGTAGGACTCAGGCTGTCATTCTGCTATCAAAAGACAGAATTACCAAACCGTGACCGTGCCAACGGAATGTCATCATCATTATTTTCGTCGTCATCGTCAGCCATGATCTATCCCCTGCTGGATTGAGGCTTCTGAAAATCCGTCGCAATGGATGCAACGATGCGTCTAGCAACCTGCACAGCAGTGGATTTCACCATTGCTCCAACTTCCTGCTGGAATAGTAGCCCTCGTGGGCGATAATTGATTGACAGTGACGATGAACGATGGTTATTAATGATTACTGATGATGATTAATAATATAATTCTGACAATTGGCACGGTTGGCTACTCATGTTGCGAATGAAGTTCAACATTCATACATACGTGTTGAGTGATAATGCAATGATGATGATTCTACCCTGATGATGTTAATTATACACCGATAATGATTGATTATGCAATTATGACGATTGGTAGATGATGCGGACGATCAATCATCAACTAAATATTATGGCAATAATTATCGATGAAGCCGCTACTGCTGTTGCTGCTGATGATGATGATCGACAATGCTTTTCCTCTGTGCCCCATGACCAGACACGTGGCCCCGCGGTTCAACGCCGCCACCGCGCACCAAGAGCGCCCTCTGCCGAGTTCAATCCCAACTACAGCCCACGGCGCCACCACGCGGTGCGCGAGTGGTCACCGACCGGCCGTGACGATGGCATCGATTGATCAATCAGAATCCCAAGCTCTGGGCTCAACGATAGGCGGTATCGACTCTCGCATGGAAAGGAGGGGCTGGGGGTTTTTGTTGCTAATTGTATACAACGCGCACTGAAAAATAATCAATCAATCAATGAATGTGACAATTCGTTTCACAAATCGCATCTCACAATCGCCAAAGGGAAACTCAAGACACCGAGCGGGAAGGCTACCCAGGCGACGAGCCGGTGCGCGACACAAATTTTCCCCGCAGCACCTCGACATGCAAAGATGTTTGCAAACAATCAGCGCACACGTGTTTATTGTACACGTCGGGAGGAAAACCGGAGCACCCGGAGAAAGCCTCACGCGCGTGAAGGGGGGGGAGGGTGGGGGGGAAGAGTGGTAGGCAACACCGTATCCCATACAGAAGGGACAGATGATAGCAGTCGACGCTTTTCTGTACTGCATCTTGCTGGCAGAGCCAGGGCACGGTGTGGTGTTGCACCTCGACGCCCAAGGGAAGGGAGAGTCCAGCAACATTTTGCCGTTCGTCCGATTCTGCAACCCTCGCCCCCCCCTCCAGCAGTGCCGGATTGCGTATTTTCACGAGACAGTTGTACATGCTGCAGCGAGTCTGTAGGACTGTTGACATAAGTCAGCGGAGGAGGGCTTTGTGCAGGGACATGGTGGCAAAGACGGCGGTCGGTGCGGTTGGGAAACGTGACCGAGAGGACATGGACGGAGAAGGTGGAGCAATGAAGTCGACTGGCGGGGTGCGTGCAGTTGCTGCACAGGCCCGTTGCCATCGCAAGGTCGCGGTGGCAACGGTTTGTGGAGCCCTCCATCCATGAGCAGACCACTGATCATGGACGTACGGTGAACTCCCTTTCGCACCGTACGTAGCCCACCGCGCTAATCGGGGGGCGACGACGACAAGGGAGGCCCTTGTCTAGCAGTGGAAAGACCATGGCTCAGCGCGACGACGTGGATGCCTTCGTTTAGCAGTGGACAGTCCATTGCTCGCGATGACGATGATTACTAAAAGGCCTTCATCTTGCAGCGGAGAGACTGTGGCTCACGATATCGGAGGTATCGCTGTGACCCCGGAATCACTTTCTGACATCTTTCTCTGTTTTTGATGCTGAATATGCGCGCCCGTGCTTCAGCGCTCCGAAGGCAAGGGGGTTCAGCGGATCACGCAAGAGATCAGAGAGGCTACCCGACCCGATGTGCCGCAAGTTCGCCTGGAGGTGGCAGTACAGCAAAGCTGGTTGGTCGGCCCCATCGTCTGTGTAAATGTCAACAAAAAATGGAAATGGCCTAAAAATCTCAAATGCAGAAGGGCCCTCCTGCAAAAAAAATGGTGAAATAATTGGCAAAAATTCTGGTGAAATAATTGGCAAAAAGTCTGGTGACATAATTGGCAAAAAGTCTGGTGCAATAAATGGCAACTCCACGTGTTGAGTTGCGTGGTGGCTTCCAGCTTTCAAAACACGCGATCACAGCACTATACAACAGGGAAGCCCGAGATGGACATTTACTTGAATGCTACAAAACTCGCGTTGCATATTTTGCCTCTCATCTCTGCAGCAGCTGTTGTTGGCCACACGAGGGCGCTGTAATCCCAGGCAGGGAGTCACAGCCACCAATCGCATTGTGGCGAAAACCACGGAGGCCTAAACACTGTAAAAAAAACCTATTTAAAACTATTTTTTTTATTTAAGCAATGCCCACTGAACTGTACAGCTCTTTTTCAGAAGAGACCTGACTATCAAATGTAAGCTCAACAAAGTGGCTTATCACGTGGAAATTTAAAGCAGCCAAATACTCGCAGACTGATTCTGAATGTGGAGGGGAAAAACCGGAGGACCTGGAGAAAAATTAACGCGACCACGGGGAGAGTTTAAAGAAACACGCGAACTCCAAATAATATAGCAGGTATCTGGGTCAGGATCGCACTTAATTCTCCTGCATACCCGGCGAGGTAATTAACATCTCGCTCAGGCTTGGCCACGTCGTCGCGAAACGGAATCGAGACGAACAACGGAGTGGCAGTCAAAGGCGAGAACGTAGCCCCCCCCCCGCGCTCCAACTACCGGTGCCATTTAAATCAACGATCTCTATGCTACGTACTCTTAGGTTTTTTTTCGGTAAAGTCACGCAGGTAAAAATAAAAATAATATAAATAATCATAGAAATAAAATAATAAATCACGACGTTTCGGAGGCAACACAAGCTTCCTTCGTCAGGTGTAAAAAGGCACAGCCCCATACTGGACCATCTGTGAACAAAAACGAGCTTCATAACTCATCGGATTCCTCCTTCGGCAGCCTAAATAGAGACACTGATTATGACATTCAAAGTCAAACGGCCGCCGCCGCGACGATCTCTTAAAGAGCGACCGCCGGGGACACGATACATCGGTTCGTTTAGGCCACAGTGCGTTCAACCATGAGAACCATTACATACATACTACACTATACACTATACTATACACTACATTATACACTACACTATACACTACACACTACACTACACACGACACTGCACTATACACTACACTATACACTACACACTACAAACTACAGGATAAACTACACTACATTACACACTACACTATACACTACACTATCCACTCCACTACACTATACACTCCACTATACACTACACACGACTATACATTACACTACATTATACACTGCACACTACACTATACAAGACATTACACTATACACTACACTACACACTATACACTACACTATGCACTATACACGACTATACAATACACGACTATACAATACACGACTATACGCGACAGCAGTGGTTCTCAACGGGGGGGGTGGTACGTGGCAGACTCCTGGTGGTACGTGGCAATGTCCCAGGGGACACTTGCGGCGATTTATAAACGTGCGAGATGATATCGTACATGAGAGTCATCGGTGAATAACCACGTGTGAATCTGTCAAAATAAAATAACTACGATAACTTTTTTTATGCGTACGGCAACGTAGAACGATATAAAAGACCTTTCGTAAGCAATGCGGTTTCCAAGAGTAACCAGCGGGCGAGAACAAATGACGTCGCACGTGGTCCGTTGAATTTCGTTTTATTCGCTTGCAGCTACTCGCGAGTTAGGATACCTCACAAAATGTACAATTGGTTCAAATATTGACGTTCATTCTTCATACATTTATTTCTCGGAACCACGTTGGGTCAGGCAACGGGGGCAGCAGCACTTCGGCTGAAACTAAATTCAACAAGGGGGGGTTACAAGAAGCCAAAAAATTTACCTGTAAAAACAAAGTTTTTCACTATAAATCCTTTATATGCGTGTTCAATGGGCCACAACCCAGCCCACATTGGTCTTTGAAACGGGCGGCTAGAGTCCTCTCGTCCTCTGGCTTGAGATGGCTGCCACCTATGGGTCAGATGATTGCCTGCCACCATTAAGCAATTGGTAATTAAATATAAAAAAATTTTACCTAAAGTGTAAAATTTTGGAAAAAAATTTTCACTAAAAGAAATTGTCACGCACAACGAGTCTGTGTGCAAAATGTCAGCTCGATTGGATCACGGGAAGTGGGTTAAAAAACGACCGAAAGATTTGCACGGTCGTAAGTGCGCAAGCAAGCATACTTAATATAAAGGATTTAAAATTAGGTTGAGAGCCAACCTGGTCTAGGCCGAGGCTCACTCGCTGGACTGGGTTGTTTTTTTTGGGAGATCAGCGAGCGCTGCCGCTCAGAAACGATGACTCGCAAAATCCAAGATGAAGAAACTCTGGGCAGGATTTAAAAAAAAAACGCAAAACAAGGAACCCGTTTTGAGATGCGTGCGGGTCAAACAGGGGGCCCCAGGGTGGGGCTTGGGAGTGGACGAGACCTCGACATCAGTCAGGCAGAGAGAGAGGAGGGCTGAAATGGGATTCATGAGACGAACGCGATGGTATCGTTTTTCATCCACTCACCGGAATATTTTACATCCTCGATCTATTCTTTTGTCTCGTCAAGCACTCCGCTGGCTCACAATAAACACGACTCCCTTTCTTTCAGCCCAAAGTGCCATTCGTGCGCAGGGGGGTGGGGGGGGTCAGCTGTTGAGATGCTGTCTCCCTTCCAAATATGACGTTACATTTCGAAGGGTCCGAGTGCTACGCTGAAGCCAATAAAAAGCTGCACATTAAGTGCAGGTCCATATTAAATACAGGGTGTCCATGAAGACCCTATTATTATTATTGAACTAACGGTGCATATATATGCTTTCACACCTTTTCGGATTTCTTTGCATGGGGGTCTTCGTCAAGTCAAAGGTTTCACCAAAACAAGAGTTTAAAGGTCTGCAAGATTTACGAGATCGCGCACGCGCACGTGTGTGTGTTGTGTAGGGGGCGGCAGTGACAAGAATAACTCCACGGATGCCGCAAAACGCGTTCCGGCAAATGCGGCCGACAGATTTGAGCTGTGCAGAGACATTGACGGTGCACGTGATGAATCCAGCGCTTAAGTTGTCACACCAATGAATATGCCATCCGATTATACTACTGCATAATTCACCCTAAATCGCTACGATTTCAATGAAATAGATCGGGACTTTACGGACACCCTGGAGAATGGCTCCGTTGTGCGACCGTCGGTGACCGGGCCGAGACCACCCCCCTCCCGACGCTTGAGAAACCGGTTTCATCACGGGCCGTGGCTGAAACGTGGATTTCAGCCTCGGCTCTCGTCACCTCTGACCTCCAGCTCATCGGGCCTCCGCATGGCTTTTGTTTCATTTTTTTTATTCCACCGTCAACTTCATTTGAGAAGACAACAATTAGTACGACGAGAATAATGACAATAATGCAACGTGCCTCCGCTGTTTTGACTTGTCGCTGTGTTTGCTGTTGTCGCTGCTGCTAAGTCTTTTGTGAAGCTGTGCGGGCAGCTGATAGGGCTATGTGGCTTTGCCAGGCAGATGGGGTTGACCACAACCCTCCCCCTGTCTTATTATGCACGTGTACGTGTGTGTACGTGTGTGTGTGTACGTGTGTGTGTACGTGTGTGTGTACGTATGTGTGCGTATGTGTGTGCGTACGTGTGTGTGTACGTGTGCGTACGTGTGTGTGTACGTGTGTGTACGTGTGTGTACGTGTGTGTGTGTACGTGTGTGTGTGTACGTGTGTGTGTGTACGTGTGTGTGTACGTGTGTGTGTACGTGTGTGTGTACGTGGGTGTGTGTAGGGAGCGGTAGTGTAGCGGTTAGCGCGCTGCACTACGAACCCAGTGACCCAAGTTCGATTCCGGCTCACGGCCAACAGCGGTGACGATTATCTGAACCGGTCCTGGGCCTCCCCTAGGTCGACTCAGCCTTAAATGAGTAACTCATTCGGTATGTAAATATCGCCACTGGGGAGACAAAGGCCGGGCGTGGTGCTGGCCACCCACAACCTCGTGCGCCGTTCCGGCCTTCATTAGGTGCTCGCTAAGAGCACTTTCCCCAACAGTCTGTTAAAGGCTATATGGGAGATCTTTGTCTTTGTGTACATTTGTATAACGAAGAGCTGACAAAACAGCTATTGCCCCAGCAGTCGATCATGCTACGGAGACTCTTTGTATTTGTGTGTGGAGCTGTAGCGACGTGGTAAGTACACTGCACTAAGAAGCCAATTACCAGGGTTTGATTCCCAGCCAAGGATAACATCTGAACAAATCCTGGGATTCTCCTAAATCAACTCGGCCTTAACACGTGGCATATTTCTGGCACAAAGCTGCCACTCGAGAGTACCACCATGACGTCATTATAAACATGAACAGATCCATACAGCGAACAACATAATTAAAAGCGAGCTGTGGCTGTGAGTTTGCTGTTAACGATGACTCTCCATGCCAGAAATGTCAAAAAATCCATGTTTGATTAGAGCACATCCGCAGGCAAAAGACAACCCAACACATGCAGGAGAGTAAGCGGTGGGTCTGGGTTGAAACCCATCGCTCGAAGGGTCCATGGCTGGAGCCCAAGAACAACAGTGGAGTGGCGGCAGCCGAGGAGGTGTGGAACGCGTCCAAGAAGACCCTCGCCAAGGAGACGGAGCGGTGCAATCGGCCGGGTTGCCGCGTCACAGGATCGCAAGGAGGTGGCGGCAGTGGTTCCGTCAGGCCTTCATCCAGCAGTGGATTGATGGGGACTGATAATGATGATGCTCATAATACAAAATAAATAAATATATTTAATTCAATAATAATCATAAAAACACTAAGAGGAACTCCGATGGTATCTTCCTTGACAAGGACAGTGCGGACACCGCACGCGCACACCCTTCCTGAAGGGTCGTGCGGGCTTCCATTCACTTACATAACGATCCATCAGGCCGCCGCCAACCCTTCCCTCCCTCCCCTCCCGTCCCTTCCCTTCCTCCCTCCCTGAAACGTGCCACAGTATTCACTCACTCTCCGAGAGAGAGCGACAGGCAGGCACGAGGAGGAATCACACAATCAGCCAAGCTCTGCGATCCTCTATATACAAAGGTGTTATCAGCCAAATAATGAGCGTTTACATTCACTTCTATGTATGTATGTATGGTGACGACGGTCGTGGGAAAGAGGTAGTTAACATTGCGCCACGGTGGCGAGATGTTAACTACCTTGCCTGGTCTACAGGAGGTCGTGGGTTCCATCCCGACCCTGACACCTCGTGGTCGCGTGGATTTTTCCTCGGATCCTCCCGTTTTTTCTCCACGTTTAGAATCAACGTGCGTACGTAGCCAACCGTGCGAATCGGAGGTGCGGGCGGGGGGGAAGGACAACAAACTAAACACGAAAAATGAGTTTTCAATACACATTGATGCTGTGTTTCAATGAACATTGGAGAGAGGACCCAAGCCGTGCCGAGCCTATCTTAGGACGGCCCGGCCCAGCCCTTGACGGATTCTTGCTCCAATGCTTCAGAGAGCCACAGAACCCGTGCAGTGTGGAGAGGCCCGTCATCCAGCAGTGGACTGAAGTGTACACATGTACACAGTGGACTGACATGTAAACAATGGACTGACATGTACACATATAAACAGTGGATTGACATGTTGACATGTACACATGTAGACATGTGCACGAGGGGCAAGGCGCCGGGATCGTAACGTGACGAGCGATAACGTGGAAATGGAGGAGCAGGAAACGACCGTGACGGTCCACCGAGTCAGGAGAGACGAGAGAAGTGTGTGGATGGCAAAGGGCGACCGAGCGTCGAGTCCGTGCGGAATCGAAATTGCGTTTAACGAACAACAGACGAAGCAGTAGCACCACCACCAGTAACCTTGAGCATCACAAGCAGCACCAACCACCACTGCAGATAAAAATCACCACCATTATCATTACAGCCAACACCAGCACCAGAATCATCACCAACCACATCATTGCCACCACCATCGCCGCCACGACCAAAGACACAGATCCCCCCATTTCGCCTGCTGTTGGCGAGGACCTATGAAGGCCGGCATGGCGCACCTATGAGTGGCTGGGTGGCCAGCACCACGCCTGGCTGCCTTCGTCTCCCTAGTGGCAAAGTTTAGACATTGCACCAAGTACTCAATTGAGGCCGAGCCAACCTAAGTGAGGCCCAGCATCGGTTCAGATAATCATCGCCGGTGTTGGTAGCCTTGAGTGGGAGTCGAACCCGTGTCGCTGGGTTCGTAGCGCAGCAGGCGCCAACCGCCACCGCACCAGCGTCCACCACCATCACCGCCACCCCGTGGCATCAATTTGCGGTGGGTCGCTAACGAGCTGCGAGCGAGCGATCCGAGCGAGTCGGGGCGTGCCGCCGCGGCCGCCGCTCTCCGCCACGCGCGTCACCACGTTTCACGCGCTCCACGCCCGCAGTCCCGCGACGCCCCGATCGATGCAGACGACGAGGATATTTTTAGGTGAACGGTAAGAGTGCGACGGTTTGGTGGGGGGGGGGCTCCGTGACCCCCCCCCCTCGCGCGCCATGCGGTGCCGTGCGGTGCCACGTGGTGCCGTGTTTTCCCAGTCTCTCTGGCAGCGAGACACTTCCAACACCTCCACCACCCGCTCTCCCGGCTACCGTCGTGACGTGCTTCCCCCACCCCCCCCCATATTTTAAAGCACAAGCGGGGGGGGGGGGTGCGTTTTATAATACTAGGAAGGCGACTCTCCATACCAATGCATCACGACATCGGGGGACACCAAAGACCACCACCAGCTGCCCAAATTAATCTTCCAGCTGCCCGTATTAATCATTTCTCAATTTGCAAAGCAGCACGTTCGTCATAATCCTCTGGAAGACCGTGGCACTCCACAGCGATACCGCATTCTCTCGCTCATAAGATCATTCCCCACCCACCCCGCTGCGGCCACTCTCGGAGATTTCTGTAACTTTATATTTTACCCCCATTGTTTCCCCGGATTGTTGCATCTTCCTGAATTTTAGCTTTTCCAAAGCTCGGTGTGCATCTCACGGCATCGTGAGGGATCTTAAAAATCAAGGCGTACGCTACTCAATGAATGAAAAATGTGTTCGCGAAGCAGTCCATCAACAGGCGTTGCGAGTAATCACAAGCAGCCGGTCACTCCATTAAATTGCGTCCGTCCGCTCTCCCGCTCAGGTCACCCAGTCTCAAAAAAAAAAGAGAAATTTGAAAATTTGGAGATTTTTTTTTGTAGAATTTTTTGGGTTTGCTTATTTGGTGTTTAGGCCGTCGAGTTATGAGCCGAAATGTCGGCCAAACGCCATTCCAATAAATTAAGTAGTATCAGGGCAAGATGTATTATTCATTTATAACATTTTGACATTTTAGAAGTGGCTTGTGTGGCTCAAAAACGCAGAGCTAAACGGCCATCATTATCGTGAATGCTGCAATTTAGCCAACGGAGTCCGCGAGACTGCACTGTAAACCTAAATGGCGATATTTGAGAAACAATCAAAACGCGGGAGCAAAAAAGGGCACTCGAATAAATTCATGATTCCAAGTGTCCTGACGGATTCATCAAACCACAAGGTTGTGGAGCGGAGGCGGGGCTGGAGAGGCAGTGGGTGTGGCTATTGAGTGTACAGGCGGTGCAACTGCCCCGAGGAGGGGTGGGTAAAGTGGATACAGGAGGGGACTCGCGCTTCGTTCCCTTCAACGCCTTGCGGCAGGGCCCACGCAAAAGCAGGCAGCGGAGGAGTGGATCTTAACGCATCTGGTTTAAAGTGCAAACATATTTCACCCGAATGGACTTTAACCTTTCGCATAGAGAGAACGTGGCGAGGCTGGTATTGATGGAACGCGGTGGTGCTTGCCGCCCAACTGCCGATACATGACTGTTGTCGTTGTTATTCTCACGATGACATTTTTTTGTCTTTTCCTCCCTCGTGTTTTTTTTTTTCCGACTGTTTAACACGTAGGATTTCGCGACCGATATTATCCACAATAAATGTTTTTTTTGGTTCAGATAGCGTAAATATAAATGCGTCGTTAAACCCGCCACAACCAATGATTATGGTTTGTCAAATAAACAATACGTGCCAATTAGTTACTACTTCAGCACAACAATGTGTTGGAGAGTAAACCCACATTTACAATGTATGTTTTGCTGGTGATTTAAACCAGCAGTTTTTTGGTCTTAAATACCTTACTAATTGGCCTTGTTGTGCGGTAGCAGGTTTAGCGATACATTTACATTCAAGCAATCTGACCCAAAAAACCCTTTCTAACGGTTCATTTCTGTTTAACACGTAGGCTTTCGCGACCAATATTATTCATAATCAACGTTTTTGGGTTAGAATGCGAATTTCCCGATGATGCTGGATGCAATAACCAGCTAAACGTCGTACTCAAAAAAATGTAAATGTTGTGGTTTCACGCTTCAACACACCGGTGGGTTAAAGCAGTGAACTATTTGTCTTTTGTTAACGTGACACTTTTTTGTTGATTGGCCATGTCGGGTGGTGGAGGGTTACGCCACATTTATAAATAACGCGATTTAACCCAAAACGTTGATTATGGTTTATTTCTGACTATAAAAACAGTCTCAGAGAACAGGGCGGCCCTTCATATTCAAGCACGGTCCGCGGAGGCGGATATCACAGAGCTACCTATCAAATTCAAGTGACCTCTGAACCCGCGCTGTAGGGGGCGGCACTTTCCCACCCGGTATGTACGCGAGGGCAATGTTCATCGCATGACGGTGAAACCGATATTTTGAATTCTCAGAGCTGGGAGTTTTCCAAATGAAGTTGTAGAACCGAATTTTATGCAATTTTGTTGTTGTTTCTGCAGTCACCGATGAGACCCATCAACTCACCGCACTTGAGAACCCGGCATACGTTGAAAGTTCAACGCTTATTTTACTTAACCAGGTGAGAACCCGAGAGACGGGGATGAGTCTCACTTGCGAGCGCAGATCTGGGTCGCCAAATGTCGGTGGTGTCAGAGGATGTCCTGGGCCTCTCCTAAGTCAGCTCAGCCTTAAATCAGTAGCTGCTGTGCTGTGCGCTAAAACATCAGCAGGCACTGGAGAAAGACAACGGCGGAGAGGCCTGGCGCTAGCCATACCGATTATCAGGTTGTGTCGAGCTGGCCTTCTCATTGGTTGCTTGTTAACAGCCACTTTCCCCAATGGCCTACATGGCCTATAATGGGAAAGAGGGTGAGCGAGTGCGTGCGTGAGAATGTGTCAAGAATTTTCTTTGAATGTATGTGTGAGAGAGACGGAAAGAAAATGAGGTGTGTCCATGGGTGTGTATATGTGTGCGAGTATGCACCCGCATGTGATTATCTGAACCGGTCATTGGCCTCCCCTAGGTCGACTGAACCTCAAATGAGTACCTGGTGCAGTGTGTAAACATCGGCACGAGGGAGACAAAGGCGGCCGGGCGTGGTGTTGGCAACCCACCCTCTCGAGTTCTGCGCCGGCCTTAATAGGTGCTCACTAACAGCACTTGCCCCAAAAGTCTATTCAGGCTATACGGGGGATCTTTGTCCTTGAGTACGCATGCAAGTGGGTGTCCGTGTATTTGAGGTGTACGCGTGTGCAGTTATGCGTGTACTATAACCGTGGGGGAGGGGTAAGTGCGGCGGTTAGGCGAGCTTGCGCGACGACCCCGGCAACCCGAGTTCGATTCCCGCTCACGAACAATAGGTGGGGAATATCTGAACCGGCCGTGGGTCTCCCCGAGTTCAACTCAGTGCGCCGTTCTTGCTTTTCTAAAGTGCTCACCAACGGCACCTGCCCCATGGGTTTGTGCGGCTATGGGGCAGATCTTTGTCCTCATCTTTGTCTGTGTGGCTTTTCTTGTACACGTGTACAGTGACCAGTACATTTCCTTTTCAATCTCTCAAAAGACAAAAAGAATAGGACGCTGGCGGGACGCGCCTCTCTCTCTCGTGGGTTTGTGTGTGTGTGCGTAATTTCACAAATTCTTTGCGTAATTGAATTTCTTTTCACGCGCGCGCGCACGCACACACGCACATAAAGACAAAAACCCCTCGCATAACCTAAACAGACTTTTGGGGCAAGTGATGTTAGCGAGTGCCTATGAAGGCCGGCTCGGCACACGAGGGGGTGAGTGGCCAGCACCCTGCACGGCCACCTTTGTCTTCTCAGTGGCGATGATAAACACACCGCACCAGGTACTCATTTGAGACATAGTCGACTTAGTTGAGGACCATGACCGGTTCAGATAATCATCACTGGTGTTGTAGCACAGCGCGATAATCGTTGCATGACCGCTCCCCGCACGCGCGCGCACACACACACACGCCAACCAAATCGATAGACAGAGAAGAGAAATCTAAATAAACCCATACCAGGCAACAACAGAAAACCCAGTTTAACACATAGGCTTTCGTGACCAATATCATCCATAATACAGAATTTTTGGGTTAGATCGGATACATATATTCGTCGTTAAACCTGCCACCACCCGACACAGCCAATTAGTAAGGTTTGTCACATAAACAGAACGTGCCGATTCGTTACTAGTACAGCACACCGGTGTGTTGGAGAGCAAAGCCACAACATTTACAATCTGAGTACGACGTTTTGCCAGTAATTACAACTAGCTTCATCAATGTAAAACAGGAAATTCCTGCACTGAACCACGGCTTGCAAAGCTTTGTGAGGGCGTACTGAGACGACGAACGCCACGGTGCTGGTTGTAGAGGCAAAGTGACATTGGACTTGCAATCCAGAAATCCTCGGTCCGATTCGGGCTGCCAGCGTGCGGTGGCTGGTTGGCGATGGTGGCGGCTACACTGCACACGGGAGCTGCCTGCCGCCTGTAACCCAGCAGCGCTGTGGAGGCAGCAGCGAGGGTTGGTGGATCACCGCTTCTTCGAGGGCAGTCGAGGAGGAGTGCAGCAATTGGACTAACTGCCATCTTCTTGGTTCTTTCGGTAAAGTCACGTAGAAGGGAAATAATAAAATAATAACAAATAAAACATTTTAAAATACAATTGTATTTTATTATGTTTTATTTTTTACACTCTCCAACACACCGGCGTGCTGAATTGTATTTTGTTATGTTATATTTTTATGTTTTATTTTTATTATTTTATTATTTCCCTTCTACGTGACTTTACCGAAAGAACCAAGAAGATGAATCCCTGCAGTCACGAAAGCTTTAAATCGAAATTTAACTGCCATCTGTTTCTGTCTTGTACGGGGATCGAACGTTGCCTCACTCCACACTCCCTTTCCCTGAGCGTTGAGGTGCAAAACCCCGTATGCGCTGGCTCTGCCCAGCAGAATGCAGTACAGCAAAGTGTGGACTGATACCATCTATCCCTTCTGTATGAGATCGAGTGTTGCCCCCTCACGCACATGAGTTTTCTCCATGGGTTTTCTCCGGTTTCCTCCCACACGCATAAACACTCATCGTTAATTGGCGTGGCAGGACCCTCTTGAAAAAGGGTCCTACAACTCAGCGTGGCTTTCCTGGATAAATAAATACATGCATCGTTGTTGTTATTATAGCTGAAACAATAGAGCAAGTTGCTTAAATCCTCACGCCACCTCTGTTCACCCAGCAGTACAAAAGTGCGGGGTAAAGTGTGGGTGCGCTCCCCGCTCCTTTTTAGAAAGTTCATTGTGGCCAGCGGGAATCAAGCGTGCCAAAACAACCCATCAGAGGGGCTCTCCGGAGCTCCCTCGAGCGGAGGGCCTTCTGCCAGCAGTGGCGTGAGAAAGCATTTGTAGTAACCGGCGACAAGTCACGGTGCTCGAATTGCAAATGTTGTGGGTTTACACTCTCCAACACACAACCGGTGTGCTGAACTGGTCACGAATTGGCACGTTCTGTTTACGTGACAAAGAATACCGATTGGCCGTGTTGGGTGGTGGCGGGTTTAATGACACATTTATATTTACGCGATCTAACCCAAATAACAACCTTCATGATGGATAATATTGGTAGCCTACGTGTTAAACTAACCTGAAACGGCATTGGAATTCCAATTGTCTTGATTATTTGTTTTTATTCTTTAGTTGTCAATGCGGTGTTACTGGCGGCTGTGATGAACACTCGAGCGACAGGTGACAGAAAATGACATTTAAAGACAAAACATGTAGCAGGAGTAAAATCGCAGAGGCAGATGAGTATGGTTACAATAACGAGCCCGCTCTTCCGGTTTCAACGCGGTCCCCCCGTGGCGTACGGTGACATTACCTGTCCAACTTTTCACCCAACTCACTCAGACAGCCACCAACCGCACATCGAGTGACTTAGGCAACCACCCAACCACACAAACACACAGGAACCTAGCTAACCATCAACTCAGCCACTCACCCACTCAACCGTACAACAACCGACACACTCGACCGCGCACATACTTGACTACACGCCCACCTACCCAACCAAACAAAGACAAAGATCCCCCAAATAGTCTTGACCGACTGTTGGGGCAGGTGATGTTAGCGAGCACCTATTAAGGCCGGCATAGCACACGAGAGGGTCGATGGCCAGCACCATGCCCAGCTGTCTTTGTCTCCCACATGCGGATGTTTACACGCCGTACCAGGTACTCATTTAAGGCTGAGTCGACTTAGGTGGAGGGGTGGGGGGGGGCAGGACCCGCTCAGGTAATCGCCAATGGTGTTGACTGTGTGCAGGAATCAAACTCGGCTCATCGGGATTGTGGTGCAATGTGCTAACCACTACACTACCGATACCCAACCACACACTCACTCAACCACACACACACAGCCAGCACACACCCGACTGCAATCACACACCCCATTGCAATGACACAAACTACATTATCACATTCCTACAGAGGGAGCTGTAATTCTAGGAACGTTGGGTTGCTCGGTCAATGGCCAGGGTCAACGGCGGCGTGGTGTATTCCGCAAATATGGCCAGCTGTGAGGGCGGGCACAAGCCGGCGTGAGTAGGTTAAACGTTGAGTTTTATAAGGGCACCACGGGGTGATCAGCCCCAACGCACCCAGCCCCACCCCTCCCACCCCCACCCTCCACACCCAGCCCCTCCCCACTCAGCCCCTCCCCTCCCCACTCAGCCCCTCCCCTCCCCACCAAGGCCCCTCCCCACCCTCCCCTCCCCACCCAGCTCCTCCCTCCCCACCCAGCCCCTCCCTGCACGACGTACACATTAATCCCCTGTGGGCTGGTGTAACCAGGAGGTTCCTACCAGTATCATTATGTATTGGAGCACAATTACAATAGAATTACAATAGAATTACAATAGAATTACAATAGAATTACAATAGAATTACAATAGAATTACAATAGAGGAACGTTCATTATTTTAATACAAGAACCTAATTTGCTTCTTGCCTCATTTGTACTGCATGCCTTGCGTGTTGTTTGTTCATCTTGTTCCATTCCACTAGAGCCCGGAGTTAACATTTGCGTTCTTATAAACACGCGACTTGATGCGCGTATAATGAGCATAAACACGGACACTAAGAGGAAGCTGGGTGACACAGAGGTCAGAGGCATGGAGACGGCACCTCAGAGTACCTGGGTTTGAATCCAGGTGATAGACGCCCCCGTGATCTAAACCGAAATTTCAAAGCGCGACCAGTTCATGGTCTCAGTCTCGTCACCAATGACTGCATGCGCAAACAAAAAAAACATCGTGTTAAGTTTGTTTTGTCACTTAATGTTGCTGAACTCCAGCACTGAGACTGAAACATTTTCGTTTGATTGATAATGATACAAATGAATGAATTTACTTATTTATCCAGGAAAGCCACACTGAATTGTCGGACTCTTTTTCAAGCTGGTCCTGCTGCTGTGGTGACGAGATGTTAACTGCCTCGCCTGGTATGCAGGAGGTCGTGAGTTCGATCCCAACCCTGACGCCTGCTGTATATTCGGGGTTTGCATGTCTCTCCCCCTGTGGTCACGTGCATTTTTCTCTGGGTCCTCCAGTTTTTCCCCCCACATTTAGAATCAACATGCGCTTAGGGTATTTTGCTGCTATATATTTTCACGTGATAAACCACTTCTTTGAGCTTCTGAAAAAGAGCTATACAGCTCAGTGGGCCTTACCTGGTAAATTCAATTTTTTTAAGTCAAATTCGATTTTTAAAAGATGTTTTCAGCCAATTAATGATGACGAGTCATGTTCATTTATTCACGTGTGGGAGGAAACTGGAGCACCCAGAGAAAGCCCACAAACGCGAGGGCGCGGCAACACTCCATTACCGTACAGATGGAAAAAGATAGAGATTTAGTCAGCTTGCTGTACCGCCTTATCCTTACTAGCCAGGGAATGGCACTTCCTCGTCTGCCCAAGGGTAGAAGGGACTTTCACGGACATGTGTGCGGTGATCCACCAACCCTTGCTGCTGCCTTCACACAAGCGCTCGATTACAGGCGGGCACGTGCGAAGCCACCACCGCCCAAGCGTCCGACCAACATTATTTTAAGGGCACATAAAAGGTGTGGCCCTCGTGAGGACAGAGAGATGTGTTTGATCAGACTTCGGAAGGAGTTGTGTGATCTCGCCTGCCAGGGCTGCTCTCTCAGGCACTGCCGGCTCAAGACTTTCAAACGGAAAATTAATCTGATGACATGATCCCGATAAACACAAACATTTAACACGACTGCAGAAAAATATCCAATTCAATAAAAAAAATATGAAAAATCCATGTTAATTGACTCACAAATCCTAGCAAGTACAACGTCTCACAAAATACCAGAGCATGCCCAAGTACGAATGGTCCCTCTCACCTTGGGCTATCTCCTGGACCTTCAAAAAAAGCGAAGTCAAAAGTGGCAATGTTTTCCTTCACAAGATGTTTGCAAGGGGAAGCAGCAGCAGCTGCAGCTGCAGCACATTAGCCAGGGGCATAGCGAATGAATGAGTGTGCAGGCAGTGTAACTGCACCGGGACACACAGGCTGCAGGGGGGGCCCAGGCACCAGGATTTTTCATTGGCCAAGGTTCCCGTGCCAATTGCGCTAAGCCCCAGGTCGGAAAACCATGATAACAAGAGACATTTTTTCCCCGAATTCGGTAACAAAAATCTAAATATTTCAAGAGCCGCCAATGCACGCGAATGCGAGCGGGTGGTCATTTCAAAAACAACGTCACGAAGCAGTCCTGAAAGAGCCGCGTGCGGCTCCGGTGCAGCAGGTTGCCGACCCCTTGCGCTAAGCCAATGGCATCAAGCGAGCACCCATGGCAGCAGCGGCAGTAGTAGCAGCAGCGGCAGTAGCAGCAGCAGTAGCAGCAGCAGTAGCAGCAGCAGCGGCAGTAGCAGCAGCAGCGGCAGTAGCAGCTTCTCTAAGCAACTTTCATCGCCCCTCGAAAATCGTTGCAAGCGCCGTTGGCGCTTCGCTTGGAGAAAAACGTGCGACCGCATTTCTTCCTTTCCCTCGGTGTGAGCATTACGTCACCTTCACAAGGCCTTTGGCTGCAAGAGTTTCAAAAAGCGCTCGCAAGCAGTAACAATACGGCTTTCGGTCTCCGTCGACATTCCCCGCGCCAGCAATAACAAAATAGCGCGACGTGGCCGCGTGGGGCTCAAGTGGATTCATAATGACGAGGTCAGCGACAGCTCAGACTGCATAGCTTGAGACCCTGGGTCAAAAATCGAGGAGTTTCGCCTGCCCACCTGTGTTTACGCTGGGTTCTCCAAGAGGGTTGAGTGATGAGTTGGTCCACTTGCCAACGATATACACAGAGACTCAGAGAGGCTCAGATAGAGACCCATATACTCGCGTACAAAGAGACCCATATCCCTACATAGAGGTCCGTGCGCTCATAGAGGATCACAGGCTCACGTAGAGAATAACACTTATTATATAGACCTTATAAATGTACAGAACACAAAGATCCCCATATAGCCTTTAACAAACTGTTGTGCAAGCGCTGTTCGCGAGCAGCTATGAAGGCCGGCACGGCACACGAAGGGGGTGGGCGGCCAGCACCATGCCCGGCCGCCTCTGTCTCCCTCGTGGCGATGTTTACTACACAACACTGCACCAGGTACTGATTTAAGTATAGACTTACACAGACACCCAGAGTCACACAGCTTGATCGCGAGGAAACCGGGTTCTCTGGTTTGGCGAGTTGATGGCCTCAGTCTGGTCATCAATGACCGCACAGAGAGAAACATATTTCTATATTTGGTTTGGCATTTGGCAAAGTTCCAGTTGTGAGGATGACAATATTGCTTTGCCAAATGGAAAACAAAAACTCTTAGCAGGGCATGTGGGAAGGCACAGCACCACCTTAGTGTGGATAAGGGGGAACCTGACGAGGTGTAACCTGATAAGGGGGAACCTGAATTCAGATGTAGTTGTGTAACAGCATCATCCAGGGCACTCTCTCACACAATGTGGTGCACTGCTCAGCCGACGGAATGAGTCACGTGATAACCACGATGCCCAATGCAAGCAGCGCAAGTGAAACCAAAACGTAACAAACTGTTAAAAATGTTGTGATGTTACCAGGTAAGGCCCACTGAGCTATATAGCACATTTGGCCATAAATTATAGCTTAACGAAGTGGCTTAACGTGTGGAAATGTATTGCAGCCAAATACTCTAAACGCACGTTGATTCTAACTGTAGAGGGAAAAACAGGAGGACCCGAATAAAAATCCACGCGATCACGAGGAGAGAGAGAGACATGCAAACTCCAAATATTTAGCAGGCGTCAGGGTCGGGATCGGAACCCACGAACCTCCTGTATACCAGGCGAGACAGTTAACATTAAGAATTGGGCAAGATATAAGTGTGTCCCATGCGACGTCTTATTTTAGAACAAAGCCGGAACAATAAACGCAACAGCCAGGCGGAATGAGCACGTGGCCCGCATTTCATTCATTTCCCCAGCAAGTCCTTTTATAGTCAAACTGCCACACATTTCTTTTCACATCCCAACGGACTCAAAAATTAAGCAAGTTCCGACCGAGGGGTTTGGGTTTTTTTTTCTTTGCACAGGAATGTTGTTTGTGTTTGAATTTTTTTTTTGCGGGATAAAACTTACAATCGTTGCTACCTCGTGCCAGCCGACGCAACGCGGCTTAAGCAGTGTACAACACGACTTAAAAAAAAACTCATTATTATTTCAAATTAGCTTACGGCGTGTGATCAGCGCGGCGCGTTCGGACTCGTATTGGTGCACAATAACAAATGTTCAATTAAAACACGCGCTGATTTTTTTTGCAGCGATACGACGCTCCACCCTCGATTCGTGGCGATCGATTCTCCACGCTCCCAACATGATTTGGCGTTTGGCTACGTACGGCGTGAAAGAAGTTCAGCGTACATACGTACATACTTTCTGCTCATTCTTGTCTTTTTGTGTAATCGGTGAACAAGCACCACCTCACCCCCCTCCCTCACCACCCCCTCCCTCACTCCCTCCTCCCCTCTCCGCCGAGCAAGCGGTAAATATTGAGGGGTCGTATTTAAACTCACAGTGGCTTCCGTTGAAGGCAAACAAATGCATGTAGGTATGTAGAACTTCTTTCGCACCGTACATAGCCAACCGTGCTAATTGGAGGTATGAATAAAACACAAGGAGGCGTGATCTTGAATCTAGCAAACTTGCATTCGGAGTGAGTGGCACCGTCATGTATATTACCTGCTGTGGCCATACGGATCACAAACACTGACAAAGAAAATGGAACTAAAGCTGCAATGAATAACGGAGAGGTGCATGCTGGGAATACACGCCTGAGTTGGAATCCCCTGTCGGGTTGCCGACTCGGCCAGGAATCAAACTCAGGTCACTCGGTTCATAGCGCAACGCGATAACTACCATGCCACCACTCTGCACATAGCGTCCCACACCGACCGACAATGGAGGTTGTAGGGCTATAGTAGAGAGCGAGACGCAAAGAGACACAGATACAAAAAGGGATATCGAGAATTGGGTATGAAGACCCCATCCAGCAGTGGGTAGATCATGGCTGATGATGATGATGATAGAATTGGGAGCACTGATGATTTACTATGCACATGGTGCACACGTTTAAAGAAAGCGTTGGCCATGGTAATGTGGAACTTCCATCAGCGGGTTTGGACGAGCCATAGAATGACGGGGATGGGGAAGTACCAAAGAGAGGAACAATACAAACAACGCAGTAAGAACAGTACGGACCAAAAATAATTATTCTTGAATTGAATCGAATTCAGAAAGGTTTTTCTACATTTGGAATTTTGGCAAATTCATATTCATGGCTTTGCATGGGAGAAAAGCAGAGTACAGTATCCGGAGAAAACCCACTACACACAATCAAATGTCTGTTCATGAGGGCTCACGAACCCACTTTCTGTACTGCCATCTACAAGCCACCTCATAGGTGATCCATTGACCCTTGCCAACAACGCAATGGATCAAAGCCAAGTGGAACAAAGCACCACGGGGCAGAGTGGCAAAAAAAAACACTTAGCCCATTTTTTTCTCCTCAGTATTGGTGTTTGTACACCGCACCAGTTACTCGTATCAGGCTGAGTCAATCTAGAAGCAGCCCAAGACCAGTTCAGATATCACTCGTAACTCATTGATGAGAGCCGTGGCCAGAAATCAAACCCAAATTGCCCAGTTTGCTGCTCCACCACTCCCCATTTATATACCCATAACATTTACATACACAAAGACAAAGATCACCCTGAAAGCCTCAACAGACTCCAGTACTGTTAATGATGACCTATGAAGGTCGGCATGGCACACGGGGGGGGGGGGTGGCCAGCACCACGCCCGGCTGCCTTTGTCTCCCTAGTGGCGATGTTTACACACCGCACCAGGTACTCATTTGAGGTCGAGTCCACCTAGAGGAGGCCCAGGACTCATTCTGATAATGGCTACCACTGGTATTGGTCGTGAGTGGGAATCGAACTCGGGTTGCTGGTTTTGTAGTGCCACACGCTAACCACTGCACTACAGTTCACCATGCAAACACACCAGGGACGTGCGGTCAGGGGAGGCAGGGGAGGCAGAGCCTCACCTGCCATACTCCAATGAAAATAGCTGTTACGAAAAGTAAAAAAAAAAGAATTAAAAAATATATACATTAAGATTTCTCCACTGATCTGTATTATAAATGTCATTTATGTACGATTCCAATCATTTTTATAGTAAAAAAATCGCCAAATTTGCGGAGTTCCGCTGCAAATACAGGAAGAGACAAGAGGTGAGGCAGCGACGAGCTCAGCCTCCCCTCTGATTGCGCAACCCCTCAGTAACTGGATGGAACGCAGGCAATAAGCGCGTGCCTGTTACTATCTAAGTATGTCACCAATGTAATGTTTGTAGACCCCTTAATTTCATGTCCTCACCTTCCATACTACAGGTAACTTATTCACGTATGTGTATAAAGATATTTAAGCTCGCTGGTCTCGTCATGAAACTGCAATAAAAAAGCACCAGGGGAGGCAGCTATGACATCTGCCTCACTGAGGGGGACGTGTCTAACATGCCCCCCTCAGTGAGACCACGCCCCCTCAGTGAGGACACGCCTCCCTCAGTGAGGACACGCCCCCCTCAGTGTGTGAATCTGGCTCTGAAACGAGCCATTGACCTCACCGCACGTCACTGAAACACACACACACGCTTCTGTTTATCATCACGCTGTTCCACTTAGGCAATAGCTAATCGATTTACTTAATCGAAAATCGAGAGACAACTTCTCAAATGTCTGCACTTAATTCTTGAGATAATCAATTCCAGTGTATCAGACATTTGAAATTAGAAATACACTGAACAAAACCACACTTTTTACACAGAGCTCTCATACCGAACCCCTTTGCCACCACCAGTTCAACTCCGCTGCTTTCTTTCACCTCAACACAGAGCCCATTTATTTACCCACAAAATCCTCAAAGAAGTACCAGAGACTCTTCTTTCATGTAGATCCTGCGTTGGGATGTTTGGTCATTTTAATAACGAGTCTGTACTATAAACTAAACTATTTTTTATTTTACCAGGTAAGGCCCACTGAGCGATGCGGCTCTTTTTCAGATGCGACCTGGCTGTCACAAAGTGGCTTATCACGTGCAAATTTAGAGCAACCAAATACTCTAAACACACGTTGTTGATTCTCAATGTGGTGGCTAAAAACCGGAGGACCCGGAGAAAAATCCACACAACCACATGCAGAGCATGCAAACTCCAATTATACAGCAGCAGGCGTCAGGGTCGGGATCGAACCCACGATCCCTCCTGCATACCAGGCGAGGTAGTTAACATCTCGCTACCATGGCGCCTCTTCCTGTATGTTGGCCGATTACCAAAATCACCGGGCAAGTGCCTCAACTCGCACCTCCAATTAGCACGGTTGGCTACGTGCTGGCAGTTATAGGAAGCTAAAGCAGCAGGGTTGTTGAACCTGGATAGTGTCTGGCCGAGTGACCATCCTAATTGGCCGCCATCGGGCAGCACAGCAAATCGACGGTTGTACTATACTGCTATGTTCACCGCCTGTACAAAAAAAAACCTCAATGGCCAGCGTGGTGAAGTATGGCCAAATAACCCCCCCCTCCTCCCATGTAACATGTGAGGGTCAACCCTCACATGTTACAGCGGCGGAATGAATGCCTAACTATCAACCCCTTATCAGTGCCCTACCTTATGACAGACCAATTCAGACCTTATTGGTCACCCCGTGCCCCTCATGAATCTCAACGTTCATCCTACAAAGTCCCAGCGCAAGGAGAGAAACACAAACAGAGGGACACAGAAAAAATGTGTTTGACCGTAATTTAAAACGACTGCACGCCGCGTATGGACCTGAGAACTCAATTTCCCTGCACAAGAATACGAGGCTTAAACCGTGTGGGTTGACAGCAACGTGAATGGAAACCGCAGTACCCGGAGAAACCCTCCAAAGTCGTACGAAGAGGGAGACGCAGCAGAGTAGCACCAACGCATCCGTGGAGAAAAGTGCCCGGCAGAAAGGCGAGCGACGTCGTTCATCGCCGATTAATATCGTTTACGATCACGATAGCACGTTACGCGATGAGTCCCGAGTGAAGAATCGACTGCCTTCGATGCGGGTGCAGTACTGTCAAGGTGTGTGCATCGCGTCAGATGGCTCAGGCTGTCGGAACGGAGGCAGGGCACACGAGGCAGTACAACGAACAGGGCAGTACAGATGAGACGGAAGAAAGGCGGCCCTGCAAAACAAACGGCAGACAACATGCGGAGTACAGAGAGTACAGACTGGACAGCCAAGCAGAGGCAGAATGAGCGGTGGCAGAAAAATAAGAGTACAAATAATGAGATGGGCAGTACGGACAAGACAGTACTGACAATATGGTAATATAGGAGAGGAAGGCGGTGAGAGAAAGAGACAGTAAGAGACACGGCAGTACAGACAATACATTATAAACTATGAAGGCAGCACATTATGTACTCTGACAGTACAGACAATAAGTTTGTACAGTCAGTAGAGTTTACACTGTGAAGACAGTACAGCCAATAGAGTTTACACTGTGAAGACTGTACAGCCAATAGAGGTTACACTGTGAAGACTGTACAACCAATAGAGTTACACTGTGAAGACTGTACAGTCAGTAGAGTTTACACTGTGAAGACAGTACAGCCAATAGAGTTTACACCGTGAAGACTGTACAGTCAGTAGAGTTTACACCGTGAAGACTGTACAGTCAGTAGAGTTTACACTGTGAAGACAGTACAGCCAATAGAGTTTACACTGTGAAGACTGTACAGCCAATAGAGGTTACACTGTGAAGACTGTACAACCAATAGAGTTTACACCGTGAAGACTGTACAGCCAATAGAGTTTACACTGTGAAGACTGTACAGCCAATAGAGTTTACACCGTGAAGACAGTACAGCCAATAGAGTTTACACTGTGAAGACAGTACAGCCAATAGAGTTTACACTGTGAAGACTGTACAGCTAATAGAGTTTACACCGTGAAGACTGTACAGCCAATAGAGTTTACACTGTGAAGACTGTACAGCCAATAGAGTTTACACTGTGAAGACTGTACAGCCAATAGAGTTTACACTGTGAAGACAGTACAGCCAATAGAGTGTACACTGTGAAGACAGTACAGCCAATAGAGTTTACATGGTGAAGACTGTACAGTCAGTAGAGTTTACACCGTGAAGACTGTACAGTCAGTAGAGTTTACACTGTGAAGACTGTACAGCCAATAGAGTTTACACTGTGAAGACAGTACAGCCAATAGAGTTTACACTGTGAAGACTGTACAGCCAATAGAGTTTACACTGTGAAGACGGTACAGCCAATAGAGTTTACACTGTGAAGACGGTACAGCCAATAGAGTTTACACTGTGAAGACTGTACAGCCAATAGAGTTTACACTGTGAAGACTGTACAGCCAATAGAGTTTACACTGTGAAGACTGTACAGCCAATAGAGTTTACACTGTGAAGACTGTACAGCCAATAGAGTTTACACTGTGAAGACAGTACAGCCAATAGAGTTTACACTGTGTAGACTGTACAGCCAATAGAGTTTACACTGTGAAGACAGTACAGCCAATAGAGTTTACACTGTGAAGACTGTACAGCCAATAGAGTTTACACTGTGAAGACAGTACAGCCAATAGAGTTTACACTGTGTAGACTGTATAGCCAATAGAGTTTACACTGTGAAGACAGTACAGCCAATAGAGTTTACACTGTGAAGACTGTACAGCCAATAGAGTTTACACCGTGAAGACTGTACAGCCAATAGAGTTTACACAGTGAAGACTGTACAGCCAATAGAGTTTACACAGTGAAGACTGTACAGCCAATAGAGTTTACACTGTGAAGACTGTACAGCCAATAGAGTTTACACTGTGAAGACTGTACAGCCAATAGAGTTTACACTGTGAAGACTGTACAGCCAATAGAGTTTACACTGTGAAGACTGTACAGCCAATAGAGTTTACACTGTGAAGACTGTACAGCCAATAGAGTTTACACTGTGAAGACTGTACAACCAATAGAGTTAACACTGTGAAGACTGTACAGCCAATAGAGTTTACACTGTGAAGACTGTACAGCCAATAGAGTTTACACTGTGAAGACTGTACAGCCAATATAGTTTACACTGTGAAGACAGTACAGTCAATGGAATTTACACTGTGAAGACTATACAGCCAATAGAGTTTACACTGTTAAGACTGTACAACCAATATAGTTTACACCGTGAAGACTGTACAGCCAATAGAGTTTACACTGTGAAGACTGTACAGCCAATAGAGTTTACACTGTGAAGACTGTACAGCCAATATAGTTTACACTGTGAAGACAGTACAGCCAATGGAGTTTACACTGTGAAGACTATACAGCCAATAGAGTTTACACTGTTAAGACTGTACAACCAATATAGTTTACACTGTGAAGACTGTAAGGCCAATATAGTTTACACTGTGAAGACAGTACAGCCAATGGAGTTTACACTGTGAAGACAGTACAGCCAATAGAGTTTACACTGTGAAGACTGTACAGCCAATAGAGTTTACACTGTGAAGACTGTACAGCCAATAGAGTTTACACTGTGAAGACTGTACAACCAATAGAGTTAACACTGTGAAGACTGTACAGCCAATAGAGTTTACACTGTGAAGACTGTACAGCCAATAGAGTTTACACTGTGAAGACTGTACAGCCAATATAGTTTACACTGTGAAGACAGTACAGTCAATGGAATTTACACTGTGAAGACTATACAGCCAATAGAGTTTACACTGTTAAGACTGTACAACCAATATAGTTTACACCGTGAAGACTGTACAGCCAATAGAGTTTACACTGTGAAGACTGTACAGCCAATAGAGTTTACACTGTGAAGACTGTACAGCCAATATAGTTTACACTGTGAAGACAGTACAGCCAATGGAGTTTACACTGTGAAGACTATACAGCCAATAGAGTTTACACTGTTAAGACTGTACAACCAATATAGTTTACACTGTGAAGACTGTAAGGCCAATATAGTTTACACTGTGAAGACAGTACAGCCAATGGAGTTTACACTGTGAAGACAGTACAGCCAATAGAGTTTACACTGTGAAGACTGTACGGCCAATAGAGTTTATACTGTGTAGACTGTACAGTCAGTAGAGATTACACCGTGAAGACTGTACAGTCAATAGAGTTTACACTGTGAAGACAGTACAGCCAATAGAGTTTACACTGTGTAGACTGTACAGTCAGTAGAGTTTACACCGTGAAGACAGTACAGTCAATAGAGTTTACACTGTGAAGACAGTACAGTCAATAGAGTTTACACCGTGAAGACAGTACAGCCAATAGAGTTTACACTGTGAAGACTGTACAGCCAATAGAGTTTACACTGTGTAGACTGTACAGTCAGTAGAGTTTACACCGTGAAGACAGTACAGTCAATAGAGTTTACACTGTGAAGACTGTACAGCCAATAGAGTTTACACTATGAAGACAGTACAGCCAATAGAGTTTACACTGTGAAGACAGTACAGCCAATAGAGTTTACACTGTGTAGACTGTACAGTCAGTAGAGTTTACACCGTGAAGACAGTACAGCCAATAGAGTTTACACTGTGAAGACTGTACATCCAAGAGGTTACACTGTGTAGACAGTACAGCTAATAGAGTTTACACTGTGAAGACTGTACAGCCAATAGAGTTTACACCGTGAAGACTGTACAGCCAATATAGTTTACACTGTGAAGACTGTACAGCCAATAGAGTTTACACTGTGAAGACTGTACAGCCAATATAGTTTACACTGTGAAGACTGTACAGCCAATAGAGTTTACACCGTGAAGACTGTACAGGCAATATAGTTTACACCGTGAAGACTGTACAGCCAATATAGTTTACACTGTGAAGACTGTACTGATAGTACAGACAACACAGTAAAGGCAAGGCAGTACACACTGCTGGCAGACAGTACACATGGGATAGACAGTATGGATGAGATAACCCAGTACACACAAGACAAGCACACATTAGAACTAACAGTTAAGTCGGTACAAATAAGATCATATAAACAAAATAACAGATTCTTTAATCGGATCGTCGTTAGAAGGGATGGGAGCAAAACCATTTTAATTAAATCAAACGTCAGAGTCCACATTTCTATAAAATGTCAAAAGTGTTTTCCACTTTTCGACAGATGAGCTCAAACCTGTTCGCCTACCGATCACAGTAAACAAAAACACATCGGCGGACATTCCACATTCCCATGTCGGGGATCAGTACATTCATGAAAATACAGCTCCACTGCTGGGTTTTAATTTTATCTAAACCCTACAGTGTCACATATAATAATACCCCGTGAGATGGAACGTATTCGTTCGTAAGGCTGGAAAGGACCAGGGGGAGAGAAGCGTCGGGTGGCACTAACAAACTAGTACTCCGTTTTAGTCCAACCCGAGGCTGCTGCTGCTGATGATTGTGATTGCGAATGGTGGCTCTTTATTGCGAGCGTCGGATGTGTACAGACGAATGCGCCGCGTTATTACATCGTAAGTGTTTATTTATTTTAATGTAACACGCAGATGTGAACAGCACGATGCTCATGCGGGGCCTTGCCGAGGAGGCTCGTGAAAGCCAGACGAACATCGTCAACCCCAACGTGAGGAGGTGTGATGATGGTTGTGATGGTGATGATGAGGGTAATGGTGACAGTAAGGTGATGATGATGAGGGTAATGGTGACAGTAAGGTGACAAGGTGGTGGTGGTGATGGTGGTGATGATGATTGTCGCGGTGTTATGGTGACGAGGAATCGCCGATGAGGATGGTTGAAATGGATGATGATGGCGATGATGATGGTGTAGTGGGAAGAATTGTTTGTAAGTTGAGGATGGGCATGATGATCATCATGATGACGACGATATTGATGTGTATTATTATAAGGCAGACCATCGATGATTATGATGTAGAGACTGAAGGAGCGTCGTCTAAGAGACGGAGATGATGGTGATGAAGTTTAGTATAAAAGGACGATTGGTCAGACTATAGATGATGGAGATGATTAAAATACGGAGTGCGATTAGTGTAGCTATTGATGATGTTGCTGATGAATGTGATGATGGTGGTTATGGTGACAGAGCCCTCGACTCTGGCCGTCAGACCAGGCCCAAGCCAACATCGGCGGCGCAAACCCTCGTACAATAGCACAACCGTCACCACCACAACAACCACCACAACAACCACCATCACTACCACCACCACCACCACGCGAGAGTGAGGAGGAGAGCGAGAAGAACGACAGCTCGGGAAACAGGGCCGCGTCTATAGCCGCCCTCTTGTCCATCACACGAACCACCACCACCACCTCCCACCCCTCGAGCGGCATTTAAACGAACCGAACACCACCACAACCATCATCATCATCACCACAACCACCATCACCACCACCACCATCATCATCACCACCATCATCATCACCACCATCATCATCATCGCGTTCACATCACCACCGTCTACAACGTTGGCCCCCTCCCTCCCCACCATAACAACGAGCGATCAAACGACCCCTCCTCCTCAACCACCGCCAATTCCCTTTCAACAAAATCATCAACACCCCCCCCACTCCGACACACACACAACCCAACATATTATCTAAACGTTTAGTGTCACGTAAAAAACACACGCTCGCTCGCCTACACGTACAGAATTCACAAGATAAATATGTATCATCGCTATTGTGCGAGGATGAAGATAGTAGGGGGAGGAGGTTGATTGGGGTGGTGGTGGTGGGGAGGCAGAAGGAGGTGGTGGTGTTGGGGAGGCAGGAGGAGGTGGTGGTGATGGAGAGGCAGGAGGAGGTGGTGGTGGTGATGATGGGGAGGAGGTTGATTGGGGTGGTGGTGGTGGTGGTGATGAGGAGGCAGGAGGAGGTGGTGGTGATGGGGAGGCAGGAGTTGGTGATGGGGAGGCAGGAGGAAGAGGTGTTGGTGGTGATGGGGAGGAGGTTGATTGGGGTGGTGGTGATGGGGAGACAGCAGGAGGAGGTGGTGGTGGTGGTGATGGGGAGGCAGGAGGAGGAGGTGGTGGTGATGGGGAGGCAGGAGGAGGTGGTGGTGATGGGGAGGCAGGAGGAGGTGGTGATGGTGGTGGTGGTGATGGGTAGGCAGGAGGAGGTGGTGGTGGTGGTGATGGGGAGGCAGGAGGAGGTGGTGGTGATGGAGAGGCAGGAGGAGGTGGTGGTGATGGAGAGGCAGGAGGAGGTGGTGGTGATGGAGAGGCAGGAGGAGGTGGTGGTGATGGAGAGGCAGGAGGAGGTGGTGGTGATGGGGAGGCAGGAGGTGGTGGTGGTGATGGGGAGGCAGGAGGAGGTGGTGGTGATGGAGAGGCAGGAGGAGGTGGTGGTGGTGATGGGGAGGCAGGAGGTGGTGGTGGTGATGGGGAGGCAGGAGGAGGTGGTGGTGGTGATGGCGAGGCAGGAGGAGGAGGTAGTGGTGGTGATGGGGAGGCAGGAGGTGGTGGTGGAGAGGAAGATGGAGGAGGTGGTGGTGATGGGGAGGCAGGAGGAGGTGGTGGTGGGGAGGGAGGAGGTGGTGGTGGGGAGGGAGGAGGTGGTGGTGGGGAGGGAGGAGGTGGTGGTGGGGAGGGAGGTGGTGGTGGGGAGGGAGGTGGTGGTGGGGAGGGAGGAGGTGGTGGTGGGGAGGGAGGAGGTGGTGGTGGGGAGGGAGGAGGAGGTGGTGGGGAGGAGGTGGTGGTGGGGAGGAGGTGGTGGTGGGGAGGAGGTGGTGGTGGGGAGGAGGTGGTGGTGGGGAGGGAGGAGGTGGTGGTGATGGGGAGGAGGTGGTGGTGGGGAGGGAGGAGGTGGTGGTGGGGAGGGAGGAGGAGGTGGTGGTGGTGGGGAGGTGGTGGTGGGGAGGGAGGAGGTGGTGGTGGGGAGGGAGGAGGTGGTGGTGGGGAGGGAGGAGGTGGTGGTGGGGAGGGAGGAGGTGGTGGTGGGGAGGGAGGAGGAGGTGGTGGTGGTGGGGAGGAGGTCGTGGTGGGGAGGGAGGAGGTGGTGGTGGGGAGGGAGGAGGTGGTGGTGGTGGGGAGGTGGTGGTGGTGGGGAGGTGGTGGTGGGGAGGTGGTGGTGGGGAGGGAGGAGGTGGTGGGGAGGGAGGAGGTGGTGGTGGGGAGGGAGGAGGTGGTGGTGGGGAGGGAGGAGGTGGTGGTGGGGAGGGAGGAGGAGGTGGTGGTGGTGGGGAGGAGGTGGTGGTGGGGAGGAGGTGGTGGTGGGGAGGAGGTGGTGGTGGGGAGGGAGGAGGTGGTGGTGGGGAGGGAGGAGGTGGTGATGGGGAGGCAGGAGGAGGTGGTGGTGGGGAGGGAGGAGGTGGTGGTGGTGGTGGGGAGGGAGGAGGTGGTGGTGGTGGGGAGGGAGGAGGAGGTGTTGGTGGTGATGGGGAGGAGGTTGATTGGGGTGGTGGTGGTGATGGGGAGGCAGGAGGAGGATGTGTTGGTGTTGATGGGGAGGCGGCAGCAGCAGCAGGAGGAGGTGGTGGTGGTGGTGGCAACCTTCTGCGTGGCGATGTGGCTGCTGTTGCTGTGTAACAAACGCGTGTCCTCACCTTGGGACGACGAGGTGGACGACGAGGCAGGGAGTGCGAGGCGTGAGACGTGAGACGGATGTAGCAGCGACGGCAGATTTCGCGTCAGCCCCACTCGCCGCCGTCGTCGTAGCGAATGTCTCACTTCCGCCACCGTGACCCTTAACCCGGAAGCGATGGTGACTGAGAGGGCGATAGCATTGTGGGATACCTTCACTCCCCTTACACACACACAAACACTAAACAATTTATTTATATTTTTGATTTAAAGCTTTCGTGACTGAATATTCTTGGTTCTTTCGGTAAAGTCACGTAGAAGGGAAGTAATAAAATAATAAAATAAAACATAATAAAAAACAATTGGATTTAATAAAATATTTAATGAAATACAATTGTATTTTATTATGTTTTCTTTTTATTATTGTATTATTTCCCTTCTACATGATAATAGTAAAATATTTAATAAAATACAATTGTATTTTATGATGTTTTATTTTTTTATTTTATTATTTCCCTTCTACGTGACTTAAAATAATAAAAATTAAACATAATAAAATACAATTGTACTTTTTATTATGTAAAATACAATTGTACAATTGTATTTTATGATGTTTTATCTTTATTATTTTATTATTTCCCTTCTACGTGACTTTACCGAAAGAACCAAGAAGATGAATTTATACTTCATAGTTCTTAAAACACCCCTACTCTCTTCTCTCTCCTACAGCTTATTCAGTACGTGCCAGGCACCTCTGTGCTACGGGTCACAGGCGATTGAGAGTAAAACAATTCTAGATTTGAATCTTTCGTGACTGCAAGATTCATACTCTTAGGTTTTTTTCGGTAAAGTCACGTAGGTAAAAATAAAAATAAATAATAATAAATATTATAAATAATAAAAATAAACTATTAAATCACGACGTTTATTACCACCTTCACCTTCCTGGCTCCACCCCCCCCCCATCCTGCACATATGTAAAAATATAAATAAAAATATGTATTATTTAAATAATAATAGATATTAATTTTTAAATACATAATACAAATAATATAAATAATAATAGAAATTACTTTTAAAATTAAATAATAAAACGAATATAAATAATCATAAATTAATTTATATTGTTATTTCTATTCTTTTTATTATTTATTTTTACCTACGTGAATTTACCGAAAAAACCTAAGAGTATGAATCCTTGCAAGTCACGAAAGCTTCAAATCTAGAATTAAGGCCCTTTGTGTTTGTTGCATTTGACGTTTCAGGTTGCACTTGCACAGGAAATATAATTTGTGCAGAAGTTGCAACGTGAGCGTGTTAAGTTCCGCCACACTCCGAGGCTGGCTCCGGCTTAATTCGTGTGGCGATTGTCTTGAGCCGCTGCTGGGCCCTCCGCTAGGTCGACTCGGCCTCAAATGACTACCCTGGCAAAGTCGTCGGCCTTGGCGTGTTTCCCTGCGTGTCACTCAGTCCGTGTCGGCCTTCATTAGCTGCTGGCTGGCTCGTGCTGCTGCTGCTGCTCGCTAACATCACTCGTAGCCCCCAACAGTCTGTTCAGGGTTAGATTTAAAGCTTTCGTGACTTGCAGGGATTCATATTCAAACATTTTCTTGCTGTGGGTTTCACACCTGATGATGATTGCTTGTGGTGCAATCGAAACGTCGTGAGATTTTTATTGGGTTTTTTTCCAAAAAAATTCTTGCTGTGAGTTTCACACCTGATGGTGATTGCTTGTGTTGCAATCGAAACGTCGTGAGATTTTTATTGGGTTTTTTTCAAAAAAATGTCTTGCTGTGAGTTTCACACCTGATGGTGATTGCTTGTGTTGCAATCGAAACGTCGTGAGAATTTTATTTTTTTCCCCCAAAAAAATATTGCAGTGGTTTTCACACCTGATGACGATTGCTTGTGTTGAAATCGAAACGTCGTGAGAGTGTTATTGTTTTATTTGTATTATTTTGTTATTTGTTGCAATCGAAACGTCGTGAGATTTTTATAGTTTTTTTTCTTTCAAAAATGTTCTTGCTGTGGTTTTCACACCTGATGACGATTGCTTGTGTTGCAATCGAAACGTCGTGAGAATTTTATTGTTCTTTTTTTTCAAAAAATGTCTTGCTGTGGGTTTCACACCTGATGATGATGGCTTGTGTTGCAATAGAAACGTCGTGAGAATTTTATTGTTTTATTTGTATTATTTTATTATTTCCCTTCTACGTGACTTTACCGAAAGAACCAAGAACCAACGTTGAGCCTGAAGTCTGTTCAGGCTCAACGTTGTTAGGGGGGCGAGGGGGGTGAAATCGCTGTTGTCTTTCGAGCGACGTTCACAAGAGACGGTTCACAAACATCAACAACATCAACAACAACGTCGTCGTTGTTGTTAGCGGTGAGTGATGTGTGTTGAAGGGATTGATGACGTGGTGGTTGATGCTAATGCCGTGGTGCAAAGACGACCTCCCAATTAACAAACACAACTCGTTAGTGCCCGCTGTGGCCTTAAAAAACAATATACGTAAAATAGGCGACGTTTCGGGCGATAGCCATACAACGAGTAATTTGTTGACGTTTCTAAAAGTTTAACTTGACCAAGCTGCGAGTGTTTTTCACTCCCGCATTCTACGTATATCATATAAGACGCAATATATATTGGGGGGGATGTGTGCCCCCCCAATATATATTATAATTACGGCCTTGATATCAATTAACCTTTACCTGCATCGAAGCGAGGTTACCATGTGGTGTGTGTGTATCTACATGCAATTTGGGGAGCGGTGACGATTATCTGAACCGGTCCTGGGCATCCTCTATGTCGACTCAGCCTCAAATGAGTACCCGGTGTGGTGTGTAGTAAACATCGCCACTGGGGAAGACAAAGGCGGTCGGGCGTGGTGCTGACCACCCACGCCCACGTGTGCCGTGCCGGCCTTCGTAGGTGCTACTCGCTAACAGCACTTGCCCCAATAGTTTGTTCAGGCTACACGGGGGACCTTTGTCTACATGCAGAGTTATACACTGTGAAGGTCACCTCGGCCTCAAATGAGTAACATAACTTGGTGCGGTGTGTTGAAATATCTCCACTAGGGAGACAAAGGCGGTCGGGCGTGGTAGAGGCCACCCACTCCACCTCGCGTCACCTTACCCCCCTTTATAGGTGCTCGCTAACAGCGCTTGCCCCCGAAACGTCTGTCAAGGCTATAACCCCGTTCAGGTGGTGATCTTTGTCTTTGCCAACATGCGCACATGACAACATCGTGTCAAACTCTCTTGCCGACAAAAGCAAACACAACTTGGGGCGGCTCCCTTGCAATGCGGAGGAAACATCGCATTTCTCACGGGATTCCCGCTTGCCAATCACAGCGACAATTATCCAGACAATTAACGAATCGATTTAAAGGGGCCATCCATTCAGTAGGTAGGCAAAAATCTGTCAAAATGTAACCCCTGCTCCCCTCTCCCTGTACGCACGCGGACTTTTAACCCCCCCACCTGCGTACGTACACTTGACGCACCCCCCCCCCCCCCCCCAAGAATCCTATAGAAAGTCCGATATTTAATCCACGCAGAAACGATCAAGGATTAATAACATTAACGTGTTTAAGCAAACAGATAGTCCACCGCCGGACTATCTAACTAATTTGAAGGCCAATGTAGACAAATTATTATCGAGGCTTCACCGCCCCCCCCCCCCCGTTTCCTATGCGTACATTGTCAGTAGACCCCCCCCCCATACGCAAGCGGATGCATTTGGGTTAACCCCCCTCCATGCGCACGTACTCAATGGATGGCCCCCCAAACCCGGCCTTCCAAAGTGGCGTTGAAGCGAGCTCGGGGGTATAACGAAAGTCACCACAGGGGGGCGCCAGAGCAAAAAGAAACCCACATCGTGCCAGCGATGTCGAGATGGCTTTGCAGTGGGACTCGTAGTTCAAAGTTCATTGATTAGGTATAGCCCTGTGAGCCATTCGGCTCTTGAATCGGGTGCAACCGCAACAAACAAAAAACAAAAACATGAACAAGAAAACATCTTAAAGTGACTAAGTGCAAACAGAAAATCCAAGAAAAGACAGCAAAATATTGCAGAAAATATCACCGTACACCAACCCCTGTGCAAATATCCCAGTGGGATGCAAGTCAAACAACAACAACAACAACCACAAGACAACTCGACACCAAGGTTCCAGGAATCCCCCGGCAAAGTCTGGAACGCCATCCCCTCTGCACATTCGCAGCATCCCCTCCATCGTCTCGACCTTCGCTTAACAACTCACCTTTGTGACCTGACTTTCGAGTGACTGAGCTTGGCTCCGCGTCGTTCTGTCCGCAAATTTGCGCGCGTTACAAATTTCACGATTATTGTTGTTGATGTTGAGACTCAACGCGCACGTCAATGACAGTGTGGCCCTTAATAGGAGAAGTATATCCTATAGGCGACGTTTCGGGGGGGGGAAGGCCCCCTTTGTCCATTGCAATTAATAATTTGTTGCCGTCGTCTGCGTTGGCAGTGGTGCACAAGCACAGTTAATGAATAATTGAACACATTCCACAAAAACACCACATGACATGGTGTTATTGTGGAATGTGCTCATTATATAACGAGCAATGTTTCGGGCTATGGCCCTCCTGCAATTGTTTGTTATTTTGTGCTTCTGGACAACACTTAACTAAAATTGGCGGAATGCATAGAAGCGTGCGTTTAGATTATTTAGAGTATTTGTCTATCATGAAGCCTCCTTTGCCAGTAGCAAAATATAATCATAGGTTTTTTTTTACCATTTTTTCTGGCAACAAAACTGACACCTTTTTTCAAGGAAACATGTTTGCGTTAAGCACAATACCTACGGTCAGAAAAAATGGTAAAAAAAATATTATTAAAGTATTTGTCTACTTTAAATTTCCACATCCATAATCGAGGTTCTTGGGTTTGATCGTGTAAATATAAATGTATCGTTAAATTCGCCACCACCCAACACAGCCAATTAGTAAGGGTTGTCACGTAAACGAAGCACACCAATTCGTTACTACTTACTAGTACAGCAGTGTGTTGGAGAGTAAACCCACGTTTACAATTTGAGCACGACGTTTCGGCAGTGATTACAACTAGCTTCATCAGGCGACAGCCAGATTTGTGGAGAAATCCTCTCGTTTTGGTCTTAATTTCCACACGATGAGCCACTTCGTTGAGTTATGATTTGTGTCCAGGTCGCTTCTGAAAAGAAGCTAATAGCTCAGTGGGCTTTATCCGGTAAGATAAAAAAAAATTGCTTAGATTTATTTGTATATTTTTCAAGTGATTTGTTTACATTTCCTGTACTTTGTATTGTTTGTTGTTGTAACGTTCTGACCCGCCCCTACTGGACTGTGAAAAGAAAGCTTTATAGCTCACCGAATACCTCCAGTATAAATACACATTCTGATTCTGATAAAAACAAATTTGCGACTGCACTTTACACCATGGGGCCAGATGACAAACGTTTTAATGTTTCCCGATGAACAGTTTTTAAATTGCCATACGAATACTTGAACTCTTCGTAGTTATTGGCGAACAGATACACCCCGATAACCAAATATTTATTCGTAAATAAACTCATTTGTGTTGAAAGTAAAATTATAAAGTGTTGCTGGAACATTGAATTATGGGTAGAGCTGTTGTATTCAGGTCAATGGAACCCAATTCGCATGAAATCCAGCCTGCGGCCTTCCACCGTGAGACAATGGGTTAGTAACGCTGCTGCAATTACAATACAGACGTCGCCACTTCGATTCCATCTCCCGGCGTGGGAGATTTAAATGATTGTGTCATTTTCTTAAATTCCGTCCACCCTTTGCCATCTCTGTCCAGCACAGTTTAGTCGGCGGGGTACTGTACTCTCATGGAGTGACTCATGCAGCCAGCTATGGCTGCAGGGTTTGGTGGTACATGTTGTTTATGTTGTTTATTGTGAAAATTTGGTCACAGTTCCTACGATCACTGTTTCATTGCTTTTATGGCTTTATTTTGGTGATTTCGAAAACGTTTTTTGGTATGGCCATGTTTGTTTGTTGTCGTACGGAGTTAGACTGATGGTCTTGATCTAATTTGTCTTGTGGTTGTTGTTGTTTGACTTGCATCCCACTGGGATTTTTGCACACAGCGTGGGTGTACGGTGCTTTTTCTGGAATATTTTGTTGTTTTTTCCTGGATTTTCTGTTTGCACTCAGTCACATATTCACTTTAAGATGTCTTCTTGTTCATGTTTTTGTCTTTTGTTTGTTGCGGTTGCACCCGATTCAAGAGCTGAATGGCTCACAGCGCTATACCAAATAAATGAAACTGAAAACTGAATCGAAACGACTTGCCACACTGGAGGAGTAGGCCAAAACATCATCCATCCAGAGAGGCTCTGCAGAGCTTTCTTTTCAGCGGGCAATCTTCTGGCAGCAGCTAGACATTGCAGGGCCTGCGCTTAGAACATCACGTTGCACGCTCGTCCCATTGGCACACGTGCGGGAATTGCAGGGCACGCTGTTCGGCCCTCTTGTTCTTCAAAGTATGTATTCAGTGCGGACTTCTATTCATTACAGCGGGCAATCTAAGGATCGCATTTGGCCAGCTGTTAGATGTACACACAATTGTGTATATATATGTTACACTATGCAATCCACATATTAACTCCTGGAATGCGTGATCATAAACAAAAATCCTTTACATGCTGATGACTTTTGATGTAAAGCTTTCGTGACTGCAGGGATTCATATTCTTGATTCTTTCGGTAAAGTAACGTAGAAGGGAAACAACTATTTTATTGTTTTATATTTTTATTATTTTATTGTTTCCCTGCTACGTGACTTTACCGAAAGAACCAAGAATATGCTGATGACTCATTGCGCCCATGCTGAGCCCATCACTTGACACCACCCAACCCCACCTAAATCCACTTAGTTAATAGTAAGCCAAGGTAAAATGCGCAGCATTGCAATTGCCTGATCACGCCACCGCTGTCGGAAGAGTCTTCACTTGAGAGGGCTCGAGAGAGCGCCCTCTGGAGGTGGATTTCGGCCAACCTCTTCCACGCCAACCAGGCGTCTTGTAAGACGTTGGGAGTCACCACAATTTTACACCACCATGCACGACCTACCACTGCAACACTGCTCCTCCAACAGTTATTATAAATTATGAGTACTGTATTTATTTTTGCTTCTCTTAAAATATAATACATTCCTGCGGAGGGAACTGGTAGTAACGTTGGGTTGCTCGGTCAATGGCCTGGGTCAACGGCGGCGTGGTGTATTCCGCAAATATAGCCGACTGTGAGAGCGGGCACAAGCCGGCGTGAGTAGGTTAAACGTTGAGTTTTATAAGGGCACCACGGGGTGACCAGCCCCTCCCTCCTCACCCAGCCACACCCAGCCCCACCCCTCCCACCCCCACCCAGCCCCACCCTCCCCACCCCGCCCCTCCCCACCCTCCCCACACAGCCCCTCCCCACCCAGCCCCTCCCTCCCCACCCAGCCCCTCCCTGCACGACGGACACAATAATCCCCTGTGGGCTGGTGCAACCAGGAGGTTCCTACCAGTATTACTGCATGTACATTTCGGTGGGGAGTGGTGGTGTAGTGGCTAGCGCGCTGCGCTCTGGACCTGGCTACCGGAGTTGAATTTCATGCCACGGCTGACATCAGTGGGGAGTGATATCTAAACGGTGGGTAGTGCACCCCCCTCCAGCCCCCATACCCCGATACCCCCACCCCCCCCCCATTCACCAACTCGCACTGACCAGCGTGGTGAAGTATGGTCAAACATGACTGGCACGGTGTGGAGGGTAGGCTGCCACCCAGAAGTTGGTTGACAAAGGGACTGTAAATGAATACTATTCACTCACAACAAATTATTTTTTAAAGATTGAAATGAAAAGTGAAAATAATATACGTTGCAAAATATGACAGATTTATAGACGCGAACAAACACATGCAATACCACTCCCCTAAAATGTACACAAATATTTATGCTATATAAACACATCCTCTTTAGGGGCAGTATGTATAAATAATGTGTTGAATATTTGTTATTTGGGCTTCTGCACCCAATACTAAACGCATTATAACAAAAAAAATACGTTTAATGTTTACACATACACATATAAAATTATTGGTATAGAAAATCCCTGCATGGGTTGATAAACCCCGTGTCTCTAATCCATCATCATGATGGTGATAATAATAATAAAGCCATCGCTGCAGCAGAGATTTATTAATAAGCAGGAAATCCCCTGGGCGGTGGCGGATTTTGTGAAAATTCGTCCCACGCGCAGATATATCGACCCACACGTGTCCCACAGGGTTACACCAGAGTGTGTCATCATCACCACCGTCATCATCATAACCTCCCTCGTAAATTAGATCATCGTGAGCCACGGTCTATCCACTGATGCTTGAAGGTTTCCACATAATCATTGAGCCAAGGTTTATTCAATGCTGGTTGAAGGTTTGCAGATCATCATAATCATCATGGTCATTATCATCATGAAACATATCAATCATACGGTAATTGCTTTTAAAATCATCATTAATTTTAACACACTCTAATCCGTGCTCGCGTCGTGGGTTTAATCGTCGATTTTAATATATTAATCGTGACACGCCCAAGCCTATACTTAAACACCAATTCATCTTCTTGGTTCTTTCGGTAGAGTCACGTAGAAGGAAAATAATAAAATAAAAAATAAAAAAACATAATAAAATACAATTATCACGACGTTTCGGCCACAACGCAAGCAGTCGTCCTCAGGTGAAGAACATGTCTGTCGGAAAGACAGCGTCTGAATGACAGACCTGTTCTTCACCTGAGGACGGCTGAAACGTCGTGAGAATTGTATTTTATTATGTTTTATTTTTATTATTTTCCTTCTACGTGACTTTACCGAAAGAACCAAGAAGATGAATCCCTGCAGTCACGAAAACTTTCAATCGAAAATTAAACACCAATTGTCTAACCCAGGGGTAGGAATCAAAATAACAAGAAAGAGATTTTTTTTTCCGAATTCGGTAACCCCCCCCCCACCCCCTCAATATTTCAAGAGCCACAAAGCGCGTGAGTACGAGACGGCCCTAAGTGACTAACGCCAGGAAGCGGTCCTTACAGAGAGCCGCGGGTTGCCGACCCCCTCGTCTCGCCAAAGGAGGACACACGCCCGCGATGACGCCCATCGCGGAGATGGAGCGATGGGATCGGAGAGAGCTGGGAGCAGCTGCTGGACCAAGTGATGGATTGTTGCGTTTCATGACGGCGCGACGGGTTGGCGACGTTTTGGGGAAGCCTTCGTCCAGCAGTGGACAGATCGTGGCCCGATCATTATGACTGTTACATTCGTGTGTGTGTGTGAGACATTGCTGCAATCAGTCGCAGCAACAACATTCGTCACTCAGTGGCGGTGAAGTCGCCACGGCGCTTGTGCCAGGCTAGGTGCACTTGGAGGCCACGTGAAGTGTCGAAGGCTCGCTGCTGGCAGGAGTTCACGGGTGGGTTGACTCCCGTGCCAGGCTAGGTACAGGAAGTCACGGGACAGACCCAGATGTCGTGGGTTGACTCCCGTGCCAGGCTAGGTGCAGGAAGTCACGGGACAGAACCAGGTGTCGTGGGTTGACTCCCGTGCCAGGCTAGGTACAGGAAGTCACGAGACAGAACCAGGTGTCGTGGGTTGACTGCCGTGCCAGGCTAGGTACAGGAAGTCACGGGACAGACCCAGGTGTCGTGGGTTGACTTCCGTGCCAGGCTAAGTGCAGGAAGTCACGAGACAGAACCAGGTGTCATGGGTTGACTGCTGTGCCAGGCTAGGTGCAGGAAGTCACGAGACAGAACCAGGTATCATGGGTTGACTGCTGTGCCAGGCTAGGTGCAGGAAGTCACGAGACAGAACCAGGTGTCATGGGTTGATTCCCGTGTCAGGCTAGGTGCAGGAAGTCACGGGACAGAACCAGGTGTCGTGGGTTGACTCCCGTGCCAGGCTAGGTGCAGGACGTCAAGAGACAAAACCAGGTGTCATGGGTTGACTGCTGTGACAGGCTAGGTGCAGGAAGTCACGGGACAGACCCAGGTGTCGTGGGTTGACTCCGGTGCCAGGCTAGGTGCAGGAAGTCACGAGACAGAACCAGGTGTCATGGGTTGACTGCTGTGCCAGGCTAGGTGCAGGAAGTCACGAGACAGACCAGGTGTCGCGGGTTGACTGACCGAGATGACAGAGAGAGTGCACCGTGCACTGACTCATGCCCACACACTCACTCTACAAACTCACGACAAACAACAGACACATCCTGAATACACGCAGTCAGGCGGTAATGAATGTGCAAAGCATTTGTTTTAATGGACAAACAAATACTGGAGATCATCAACCATGGTCAATCCACTGCTGGATGAAGCACCTCCCCCCCCCCCCCATCAGCCGCGGCCAAAATAACAACCCGAAATATAATGACGGTGGCGAAGCGGTGAGCGCACAGCGCCATCAATAAATCCGCCGCCCCGAATCCAATCCCCGGCAAGGGCTGACGTCAGTTAGCCCTGAATCCAAACAAAGACAACTCAATTCACCACCCTGCGATGACCAGCGTGATGAAGTATGGTCACGGCGTGCATGGGGGAGGTGTTCGTTCAGGAGTGGATTGACAAAGGGGGGGGGGGGAGGGGGGGCGAATTGATATACAGTAATCAGAAAGACAAATTCTAGATTTGAAGCTTTCGTGACTGCAAGCATTCGTACTCTTAGGCTTTTTCGGTAAAGTCACGTAGGTAAAAAAGTAAAAATAAAATTAATAGAACTAATAATATAAATAAACGTCGTGATTTATTATTTTATTTCTATTATTACTTCTATTTTTTACCTACGTGACTTTACCGAAAAGCCTAACAGAAAGACAAAGATCCCCCGTATAGCCTTAACAGACTGTTGGGGAAAGTGCTGCTAGCGAGCACCTATGAAGGCCGGAACGGCACTGTGGCACACACAGAGCGGGTGGGTGGGTGGCCAGCACCACGCCCGGCCGCCTTTGTCTCCCCCAGTGGCGTACTACACACCGCATCAGATACTCATCTGATGCTGAGTCGACCTAGAGGAGGCCCAGGACCGGTTCACATAATCGTCACACTGGTGTTGGCCGTGAGCGAGAATCTAACTCGGGTCGCCGGGTTCGTAGCGCAGCGCGCTAACCGCTCCACCACCGCTCCACCACTGCTCCACCACTGCTCCACCACGCAGTAATCACACCCCACGTAACACACACACGCGCGACCACAGGTGCTTTGTGATGCAGGCCTCCGAGATGATTAATTCGCTCGCTGACTCATACGCTAGCTCATACACAATTAGGGCGAGCCGACGCGGTCATTCACTGGCAGGGACCAGGGAGTCCGGGTCACACAGGTTTGGGAGCCACACGTCGACCCAATTAGTAGAACATTCTTCATGACGACATAAATGAAAGCTGCGGCGTCAAGACGTGAACACGTTGAGCCTATTTCTTTCATGACCAATTCGCGATCAGTAAAGAAGACTCGAGCCTGAAACGTGCTGATCGCCCGTACTGGATAACTGTGAAATAAGTAATATTTAAAAACACTTTTTTTTAAGCACGCTTTTATGAAATGTACTCGTAACGGAAGAACTCCACGACTCCAGGAAGTGGCCCCGAAGCTTGCCATAACGTAAGGGGCCAATTACAGGCAACGTTAGCTGACTGTGGACAATTAGACCCAAGCCAAAACATAACATGTAAAAAAGAATGTTTAAAAAAATATATTTTTGTATGATAGAATATAGTATTGTCATCAGTATGACATAAGTATACCAACTTTCCAGTCGATACCACATTGGAAATTGGGTTAAAATTGAGTTACAAGATTTGAGGATACGACAACGACAACAACAACAGACAGAGTGAATGAAATGAAATCGTGTAATAATAAAAATATCTTCATACATCGTTGGATTCCTCCTCCTGCAGTCCAAATAAAGATTGTGTGGAGTGCGTGGAGTGCGTGGATGGTTGACCACCAATCAGCGCAGTCAGCGTTGTGGGCAGCAGGGCCCGTGGAGCAAGAGCCACTGTTGTCCGGGCGAAGTAAGGTCACAACACATTGTCCTGCGGAGAGAGCTGGTAGGAACGTTGGCCGACTGTGAGGGCGGGCACAAGCCGGCGTGAGTAGGTTAAACGTTGAGTTTTATAAGAGCACCACGGGGTGACCAGCCCCTCCCCACCCAGCCATACCCCTTCCACCCCCCACCCAGCCCCACCCTCCCCACCCAGCCCCTTCCCACCCAGCCCCTCCCCACCCAGCTACACCTCTCGCATTTTTGGATTCACGACGGACGGACGGACACAATAATCCCCTGTGGGCTGGTGTAACCAGGCGGTTCCTACCAGTATAACCCCTAGGTGTGATGAAAGCCCTCATCCAGCAGTGGATTGACAAAACCGGTTGTTACGTGATAATAATCACAAGAATACAAACTCCGACGGTGCGATCCAGCCTCTCCGGAAAATAGTAGATGAGAAATATGCGAATATTTTTTTTGCTTTCTGTGTGCAAGTATCTGGTGCAGGGGTCGGCATCTAAAATTACAAGAAGAGCCATTTCTTGTTGTCAAATTCCGTTACAAGAAAAACAATCCCTCAATATTTTAACAGCCGCAACGCACTGTGGTGAATATGAAACGGTGGTCCTCAATAAGTAACTCTCACCAAGGAGCTGTCCTTTAAAGAGCCGCATGCGGCTACGGAGCCGTGGGTTGTCGACCACTGATCTCGTAAGGTCTGTTCTCCTATAACGCGGTCGTAGTTGCGTTCCTGAAGAACACGGCCTTATGGAAAAATCGCTTTATAATAAACTAGCTGTATTACCCGGGACTTGGGTTCACCACACCCGGCCGCCTTTGTCTCCCCAGTGGCAATGTTCACACACCACAGCAGTTACTCGTTTGAGGCTGAGTCGACCTAGGGGAGGCCCAGGACCGGTTCAAATAATCGTCACCGGTCGTGGCCGTGAGCGGGAATCGAACTCGGGTCGCCGGGTTCGTAGCGCAGCGCGCTCACCGCTACACTACAATGCGTTACGCTTCCACGTGCGCGGGTCACGTGACAGATTTGACGTCACAGCTCACTTGCCGTGCAAAAAATATATGCATTATTGAGCTCCCCCCCCCAAAAAAGTGTATTTTTATAATTTGTGCATGGTGTACAGTCTGGAAAGTACCCACATGGCAAATTTGCAGTTTGTTGCATGTCGGGATGTACGCTAAACATTTTGAACAGACACACATATTCACAACTTCGCCTTTTATATATAAGGAGATACTAATACATACCACAGGGAAAATCACAGTCCGCGTTAACGCGTGAGGTGCGTACGCGGGCTGAACAGAGACTGAGGCGCGTGGGTGCCATCTATAACCATCCATCAGCATCCCAATGCCTTGCGTGACGCTACACCACTGTTCGCGCGACGTAGTTTCGTTCACTGTAATCGCGTTATACCCAATTGGCATCCGCGTTATATATATAAAATGTGTTCCATCATACATTAATCGCGTTGTATCCAATTCGCGTTATGAAAACAACATGCGGCGGTGTCGTAGGAGAACAGGCTGTAGCAGTGCCGGATTAAGCTAGTGCCAGGCATGTAGAATATGTTATAAAGGGGCCTTAAATAAAAAAAAACACGTAAATATTAAAACGCACATTTTTAACTTGCATAGTAAAGTAATTGTATTTTTTCATTTGCTATACAGCCAGATAATACGACAAATCGCTAACCTTAAACACCCAGTCGTTCATAAAAGTTGAAGGCGGTATAGTACTATAGTAATAGAGCAAGTGCAGAATCACTGAACCGGCATTGATAGATTGAAATCATTTAGCGCGGGGCCCTTGAAAGTGCGGGGCCGGTAGCATATGCAGCTACTTTTGCTACGAGGATAATCCGGCACTGGCGAGAGGTGGTGTATACTGGATGTGGCGTGCCGGGAGCGAGATCGTTATCTCGCGGTGACGTCACTTGGACAGGACCCCCACTGACCCCCCCCCCCCGGTACCCCCATTGCACTTAAGTCCTGCGAATAATTGCGCAACGATTGTTTTGTGTGTGTGTTGAAATTGGTACATTGCAAAAATATTCGTGTGTAAAAAAAACCGTAAACACACGCATTACCTGAACTGTTCACTCCACTGCTGGATGAGAGGCCTCCTCACACCGGTCATCGGAGGGAGGTGAGGGGGGGGGAGGTTGTTATTCGACCATACTTCACCACGCTGGTCGGCGCGGGTTGACGGAGGCGGGGAGCATAGACGTGGGATCATACAAGTACAGTACAATACAATTGAATGCACAGTATTTTATTGCCCTCTGCTGCCCACAACACAGCACGTTGAGAAAACGTGCACAGCATTTTGATGCACCCGTGTTCGATGAGAGGATGGGCCCCGGCATAGTAATGTGGAATGCATAGATTCTCTTTCAGACCTCAGTCGAGCACAGGGACACTTTAAATGCAGGTCGATCGAAAGCCGAATGTTCGGCTTTGGGCTGAGTCGACCTGAAGGAGGAAAATATATTTATATTTAAAGGAGGTGCAGATAATGTCTCTTCATCTTTGTTCTTGTCCTTCTTTGGGTATCGAACTCGCGTCGCTTGGCTCGTAGCGCGGTGTGGTGACCACCGTCCATCAACAAAAACCACCACCACCATTATCACCCTCAGTTCCACCGCGATCATCACCACAAACAACGATAACAACCATCGTTTGTTGACGGAGGGGTGGTGGTGCAGTGGCGACACGCGTGGCATCACAACAAGAAGCTCCAAGGTTCAAGTCTCGAGTCGGGTCGCCTTTCTGCGTGGAGTTTGTATGTTCTCCCCCTGTCCTGGTTGGGTTTCCTCCGGATCCTCTCCTTTCCCTCGATAGCGAACAAAGCCCCCGCACACAATGCCACTGCTATTGGACAAACATCCCAATGTAGCAGGACCTTCGTAAAACATGAGACTTGTGGATTTCCCCGAGTAAATGTATTACTACTATCGTATTATCCGCCACCAACAATAACATCACAAACATAAACAGCAGCCACAGTAGCCTTTTCAGCTTCCATCACCACAACCAACAACAGCAGCAACCATCCGTCATCTCTCGCCACCAGCAACCCTTCATCACCTCTCGCCACCACCTCCTTTCATCTCCCATCACCGCAATTGAATGTGTGGTGTGTGTGCCTGTGGTGGTGTAACTATGTGTGTGTAGGGAGCGGTGGTGCAGCGGTTAGCGCGCGGCGCTACGAACCCGGCGACCCGATTTCGATTCCCGCTCACGGCCAACGCCGGTGACGATCATCTGAAACGGTACTGGGCCTCCCCTAGGTCGACTCAGCCTCAAATGAATATCTGGTGCGGTGTGAAAACATCGCCACAGGGGAGACAAAGGCGGCCGGGCGTGGTGCTGGCCACCCACCCCTCGTGTGCCGTGCAGGCCTTCATAGGTGCTCGCTACCAGCACTTGCCCCAACAGTCTGTTAAGGCTATACGGGGGATCTGTGTCTTTGTTGCTCTGTGTCTTTGCGCGTGGCAGCCCACTCCACTCAGTGGCTGGGTGTAGTGTGGACAGATGACAAAGCTGTCGACCCATACGCGGCTATCCGTATTCTTGTCCGGGAAATTGAGTAAGAGAAACATGTCTATTTGTTTGTGTTTCTCTCTCTTGTGATGGGACGTTGTCGGGTGAACGTTGAGATGTATAACGGGCACGGGGTGACCAATAAGGTCTGAATTGGTCTGTAATAAGGTAGGGCACTTATAACGGGTTGATGATGGGCGATGATAATTGTGTGCCTCATTGATGATCATCATTATTTTGTGCTACATTGATGATGATTTTCTACATTGATTAAGCCGATGACGATCATTTTCTTCTACATGATGTTGTTCTACATCGTCAGTAATGATGACGCATCTCATTCCAGCGTCTGTCCAGTCGTCATGTTGTGTTCAAGACAAAGATCCCCCGTATAGCATAAGCACACTGTTGGGGCAAGTGCTGTTAGCGAGCACCTATGAAGGCCGGAACAGCCCACGAAAGGGGTGGGTGGCCAGCACCACGCCCGACCGCCTTTGTCTCCCCAGTGGCGATGTTTACTACACACCGCACCAGCTACTCATTTGACGCTGTGTCGACCGAGGGGAGACCCAGGAGCGGTTCACATAATCGCATTTCTGTTGAGCGTAAGCCGGAATCAAACTCGGGTGGTCCGGGGTCCGTAGCGCAGCGTAGCGCTCACCGCTGCACTACCGCTCCCACCGCACCGCGCCGCACACGCGGACACGCCGACACAGCACGACGAAGAGGAGGCACTTCCACGCACGTGTACCTCGGCAGTTCCCTGCGCGTCGGTGCCGAGAGATGGGAGAGGGAGGTGAGAAACAAAAATTACGTAGAAAACAGGGGGACATCGACATGGAGTAGGGAGAGAGGGGGTAGAGAGAGATGAGGTAGAGAGAGGGGGTAGAGAGAGAGGGAAGGGGTAAGAAGGAGGAGAGCAGAGCGTGAAATATTTCATTTAAACAGGGGGGGGAGGCACATAAAGCTAAGCATTGAAAAAAAAACGAAATGGTGAACGAAGCCAAGTGCCGACAACACCGAGCAGCTTCTTGTTTCCTCTGATCGTTAAAAAAAGAGAGAACCATAACAACACGGCGGCGAGCGACACGTGAGACTGACGATGCTAATGATGCTGATGGTGGTGGTGATGCCCGGCTCACCACCGGTGTTCACGGTTTCATTATTTTATTTCCTTTTCGCAAAATTGAGCCGAACGTGTCGGTGAAAGTGGGGGGCGTGTGTGTGGTGGGGGGAGGGGGGTTGTGCGGGGGAGAAGCCAGGAGATAATAGCACGCTGAGAAACAAAGAGAGAGGTCCGCACGCACGGGTTCACCAACCCACGTGCTTGCACCGTCATCCCGTGGCCTTCTTACAACAGTCAGCATCGGACATGATTAGTCCACTGCTGGATAAAGGCCTCCCGCCTCCCGCAAGCTATCGCCATCTCTCGCGGGCCGCCATTGCAATGATCCATCAAGCCACGTGCAGCGGCAGCCGATTCTATCGCTCCATCTCCGCTGTGGATGCCCTCTCGAGCACGCTCCTTCTCTTTGGCTGCTATTCCGCCGTAAGTCTCGATCAGGGGTCGGCAAACAGCGGCTCCCGAAGGACTTCTTCGTGACGCGTCATTTATCAAGGACCACCACCGTCTCGTATTCGCATGCATTGCGACTATTACAATATTTCGGGGTTTTTTTGTTGTTTCTTTGTATTTTTTTTACCGATGCTGGAAAAAAATGATTCTGGTTGCCGACCCGCCTGATCTACACCCTCGGCCACCATCACCACCATCACTGTATCCGTGGCGTGTCCTACAACACGCCCGCTTGTGTCGATGAAGCCCAAAACAGAGATGCGATTTCGCGTTGGGTTGGTGCTGAATAGTAAAGGGGCCAGAATTTAACCAAAAATGGTACCACCTAATGTAGCAACACTTTATTCGTGAGCATGTACTATACGTATATATATGGCGAGTAAAAGTGAATTATTTTGATAACTCCACCGACATCGAATGGCCAGTGCACGATTCATTGTCATTGGCCGCATAGAGAAGTGGGAACTATCGATTTAAAGCTTTCGTGACTGCAGGGATTCATCTTCTTGGTTCTTTCGGTAAAGTCACGTAGAATGGAAATAATAAAATAATAAAAATAAAACATAAGATAATATAATATACTAATATAATAACATAATACAATTAAATAAAATATAATAATATAATATAATAATAATAGAATAATATTTTATTATATTTTATTATTATTTTATTATTTCCATTCTACGTGACTTTACCGAAAGAACCAAGAAGATGAAGTGGGAACTAATATCATGCCACCGCCTCGGATGGTACCGACAGGTAACTCACCTGGACCGGACTCGTCAACTGTCAGCACCAACGGCAAAGGTCAGCACAGAGGTCAACAACAACGCCGCACTGCAATATCACAGGCGACGTTTCGGGCACCGGCCCTTTGTCTGGTCTGCCACAAAGAAGGAAGGGAGCTGTTGTCCGATGCGTCGCCTGGTAAGCGTCTTCATCTGGGGCGCCGCGGTGGCTAGGAGATGTTACCTCCCTCGCCTGGTATGCAGGAGGTCGTGGGATTCGATCCCGACCCTGACGCCTGCAAGTACATTTTGGAGTTTGCGTGTCTCTCTCTCTCTCCGTGGTCGCGTGGATTTTTCGTCCGGGTCCTTCGGGTTTCCCCCCCTCCACATTTAGAATCAACGTCACACGTGTTTAGATAATTTGGCTGCTCTGCATTTCCACGTGATACGCCACTTCCACGAGCGATCATTTGTGGCCAGGTCGCTTCTGAAAAAAACCAATAGATATGTAGCTGAGTGTGCCTTACCTGGTCAAATAAAATAGTTGTAATAGTGGTAGTCTTCAGGGGAGGCAGTGCTGTTGACGACCAATGTTGAGTTTGCATCACGTTTTTTGTAAGTAAAACCTTTTCTCCCCGGTGATTGTGCAGCCTGCAAACAAATGACATTCGTGCGCATCCGTGAGTCATTATTTATGAAACGCCTCCGTCAAAACGCACACATTCACACCGTGACATTTGCGAGGGTTATTTCGACGGGGGCGTGGGTGTGCGAGGTGGATGAGCGGTGGTGCAGCGGTTAGCGCTACGCTGCGCTACGAACCTGGTGACCCGGGTTCGATTCCCGCTCACAGCCAACACCCAGTGACTATTATCTGGACTGGCCCTGGGCCTCCCCTAGGTCGACTCAGCTTCAAATGAGTACCTGGTGCGATGTGTAAACATCGTCACTAGGGAGACAAAGGCGGCCGGGCGTGGTGTTGGCCATCAACCCCCTCGTGTGCCGTGTCGGCCTTTATAGGTGCTCGCTAACAGCACTTGCCCCTACAGTCCGTTAAGGCTACATAGGGGATATTTGTCTTTGGAGTGGTGGTGCAGTGGTTAGCGGCCTCGCGCTACAAACCACCCGGCCACTCGGGTTAGATTCCCGCACACGGCCACCAACGCTAGCGGCGATTATCTAAACCGGTTCTGGGCCTCCCCAAGGTCGACTCAGCCTCAATTGAGTGTCTAGTGCAATGTGTGAACATCGCCAGTGGGTGCTCGCTAATGGCACTTGCCCAACGGTCTGTTGAGGCTAAACGGGGATCTTTGTCTTTGGCGTGGTGGGCTACCCGCTGTCGAAACCATGATGACTGAGTCATGCATACAAGGTGACGAGTGAGTGGGTGGGAAGTGAGCAGAGGAGGAGGCATAGCGGTGGGGGGGGGGGCTCCACCTCCCACCTCCTTTCCCAGTACACGTGGAGGGGCGTTGTATTAAAACACACAAGACCGAGATAATAACGTGCGGAGAGAGTGAGTTTACATAATCTGTGAGCACGTGTAGAGGGTATTTAGTTGTAAGCAAAAGTCTGGATAAGGTTTCGTCCCCAATAGTCCGGCTAACCGAGGCTTTTATTGAAAATAAAAAAAAGCTTCGTTGAGTGGATGGACCACCGCACAAATGTTTTTGAAATTCCCCGTGACCGTCTAGGTTTCCATACCCTGACTCGCCAGGATCCAAAGCCCAGGGTCCTTGGATTGAACTTCTCGTGTTCGCGGGGGGTCCCACGACCCTTTTTCTCACACTCATTAATGGGTACTTCCAGTGAAATTTCCATCTGGCGCCGATGGAACGCGAGGCGGAATCGATGGGCGGGCGAGATCAAGTAATGGCTCACCGGCTGATCGTCCACGCGGGTAATTGTCGCTCGCACTCTTGCGAAGTGTGAGTGGGGAGAGCGAGACCTCGAGCGCTGAATCCGGAGCCGTTCCACCAAGAGGTGGGGATTGCGACGCCTTTCCTGCCGTTTCTCTGCCATCGTAAACACCGCGACCGTTTTTTATTCTGTTTTAAACTACAGGGTGTTTCATAACGATGGACCAGATTTGAAATCGCTATATCTTTGAAATTGTGTCCATCATTTTGAAACACCTTGTATTAAGCGTTTATATTTTTCATAATTTTTTTTAATTTTTACCAGGTAAGGCCCCACTGAGCTATAGAGCTTTTTTTTCGACAAACGACCCGGCCACAAATGATAGCTCAACGAAGTGACTTATCACGTGGACATTTATAGCAGCGGCTAACTACTCTAAACGCGTGATGTTTATTCTAAATGTGGATGGAAAACCCGGAGGACCCGGAGACAAATCCACGCGACCACGAGGAGAGAGAGAGACACGCAAACTACAAATATACAGCAGGCGTCAGGGTCTGGATCAGAACCCACGTCCTCCTGCACACCAGGCGAGGGAGTTAACATCTCACCACCGTGGCGCTCCACTGGGATGATTGTACAGAGGGTGGGAGGAGGATTGCTCATTCCTGTGCAGTGTGCTCATGACGAGCTTTCACACTTACAAAGACAAAGATTCCCCGTATAGCTTTGAACGGACTTTTGGGACAAGTGCTGTTAGCGAGTACCGATGAATACCGAAGCTCGGCACACGAAGAGGGGAGATGGCCAACACCACGGCCGGCCCGGGAGCCGATGTTTTCACACCGCACCGGCTCCTCAATTTAGGGCCGAGTCAACCAAGGGGAGGCCCAGGACCGGTTCGGATATTCGTCACCAATGTAGGCTGCGAGCGGGAATCCAACTCGGGTGGAGCCGCGTTCGAGCGCAGTGCGCTAACCACTGCGCCCACAGCTCCCCACGCACACACGCCCAACACACACACAAGGCGCTGTGTGTGGAGTGCTGGGGAACGAGGGAGGGGCGCGGGGTTTGGGCTCAGGGGTCTAAAACTGGGAGAAGGCACAGAACCGGTGGAGATAATTCCTCTATTTATTATTGATCTTTATTATTGATCGTGAGCGGAAATCGAACTCGGGACATCGGGTGCCCAGTGCACTGTCGTGCCACCGCTCTCCCCACACAACGGGACGCCACGCACAGTCGCTCGCTTCTACCCCCTCCCCTCTCCCCCCACTCGTGCCTGTCGGCCCCCTAAAATATTGATGAGGCTTGTGCCGAGCGCGCGATGCAATGGACGAAAAGTGCTGCGTGGATTGTTTCCTATGAAGGGAGAATTTGGGGGGGGGGAGACAGGGAGGGCGGATGCAGGAGGAAGAGAGTATGGTGGGGGGGGGTGCAGGGTATGGGAGTCATATTTCTGCTGCTATTTTTATAGCGCGGATGTTGTTTACGCGGTCAGAGACAGCACGGGCTAGACAGTATGTGTGTGCGTGTGTATGTTGAACTTCTTTCGCATCGTACGTAGCCAACCGTGCGAATCGGAGATGTGCGCGGGGGGGGGACAACAACGACACACACAAAAATCAGTTCTAAAAAAATGAGTTTGTTAATGTAGATGATGATTTAAAAGTGCATAGCTGCCAGTGGCTTCCTGATATCGGAAGGAAGAGCGTTCCAGACGGCCACAGAGACGGTAGAGCCCCTCGTGTGCACGGTGTCGCGAGGATCACAAACGGAACCACCAAGGCGGAGATGGAACGATAGCGGTGGGGTAGACGTGTGTGGAGAGGTGGGGTAGTGGCACGATGGTGGTGATGGTGATGACAAACTGTCGTTGTGTTGCCTGCTACTGATGATGATGGTAATTGTGCCGCTGCTGTTGCTGCTGCTGATGATGATGTGGTGGTGCTGCTGACGATTGTAATGAGAGCAGCAATGTTGCTGATGATGATACCAGTGGTGCTGCTGCTGCTGATGATACTGGTGGTGATGCTGCTGATGATGATGATACTAGTGGTGATGCTGCTGATGATGATGATACTAGTGGTGGTGCTGCTGATGATTATAATGAGAGCAGCAATGTTGCTGATGATGATACTAGTGGTGCTGCTGCTGATGATGATACTAGTGGTGATGCTGCTGATGATGATGATACTAGTGGTGATGCTGCTGACGATTCTAATGAGAACAGCAATGTTGCTGATGATGATACTAGTGGTGCTGCTGCTGATGATGATACTAGTGGTGATGCTGCTGATGATACTAGTGGTGATGCTGCTGATGATGATGATGATAATACTAGTGGTGGTGCTGCTGACGATTATAATGAGAGCAGCAATGTTGCTGATGATGAGGCTAGTGATGCTGCTGATGATGATACTAGTGGTGATAATGCTGCTGATGATACTAGTGATGCTGCTGATGATGATGATGATGACGACGGAGGCGGTGCTGCTGCTGCTGATGATGAAAATGCCAAAATGTGACGATTCTGCTGGTGTTGATGCCGATGTTGCTGCTGATACAGAACTAACAATACCGATTCTAGTGATGATTATAATGGTGACGATTGTGCTGCTGCTGCTTGCTTGCTGCTGCCGCTTACATAGACATTGCCGTTCAATAAGTGAACTCACCACTTAGAGTCACCACCGCTCCAACCATTACACGGAGCATTGAGCCAGAACCCCCCCACCCTCCCCACCACCACCACGGCATCGATAAACAAAACAACAATGCCCGCGTGGCATTCCGTTTGACATTTGCACGACCAACGATTCCGTCGAGTTGAACCCTCGCGCGCTCCGGGCGGGCCAAAATTCCTTCTCCGCCGCGTCCCGCGTGGCCCCCGTCGCTTCCGCCGAGAATCCTGGGAGCCGTGAGGCGGTGGAGAGGGGGCGCCGCGCCCAGGACGCCGAGCGCGAATTGATGGCACACAACGAGAAGCATCGCCGAGAGGTTAATGTCTGAATGGAGGTCGGATAGGGTCGGGGTTTGTTTGTGTTTTGCTCGGGGCGATAACAGCAGTTTTCCGATTATCAGTTCAACAACAAGCTATATGTGAACTTAATGGCGGTACCTCGGGGTTAAATAGTACCCCGGCTCTCGCATAATGTCCGTGATGCGGTCATTCTTATTTCTTGGTCTGTTGATGGTCGGCGATGCGGCAATCGAACTCATCTCGACGAGCTGTAAACGATGCACCACCACGGTGCGTACCGCGAGCGTTCAGGGGTTCGGCGCAATCGTCCTCGCTGCTTTCGACATCGCGGAGTGGCACCGACTGAGGATTGATTGCTACCCCAGTCGCGGAGTGAAGTAACACCCCTGGAAAAAAAATTGCGTCCCAGAAATAAAATATTTAATTTCCTCGGCCCATTTGGTATGATTTGGTACCCCGGGGTACCGCCATAAGGATCACGTCGCTTCGACAATGCCACTGACATTCCCATCGCAGGGTGGCGCGAGCGGGTGATTGCAGCGCTGCACCTTTACCACCTTTACCCGGGGCGAAGAGGTGGCACGGGGTAGCGCCGCTGCAACTTATGAACTCGGCAATTCTCCAGAGTTCGATTCTCGGCCACGACTAACTTCAGTAGCGAGTGATATCTGAACCGGTCCTGGGTCCTCTCTCCTTTCGTTGTGCTCAGCGGCGTGGTGACGTATGACGCAATGATCGACGTGACCGTCACGGCGAGGGGCGGGGAGGGGGGGCCTTTATCCATTAGTGAATTGACACGTGGCTGTAAAACATGCCCCTTTATTTATCAAGGAAAGTATCATTGAGTCTCAGGAGTATTTCTGCATTAGCGCTGCCACAATGGGATGTTTGGCCAATTCCATTAAGGGAGTGTTTGACTTCACGTGGGAGGAAGCCGGGGAAACCAGAGGGAAGAATAAAACTCAAAACTCTGCACAGATAGATTCAAAAATCCACTGCTGCCATCTCTTGACCACGTCTCAGCAAGCAAGCTTACAACAACCCGGTGAAATTTAGCCAGTCTCCCATCCGTGTGATAATTATCAGATCCAACCCAGCGTAGCTGAAGGGATCCGATGACATTTGCTGTATTTGACGAGACATTGTCATGGGCGGTTTGAAAAAAAAAACAGTTATACCATCTTCTCTGAATTATAAGAGGCTCGTGAAAGGAAGACGTGGCCCAAACTCGTGCCCGATGTCAATAACACCCATCGGATTATAAGGCGCGCCCCCAACTTTTGATTTAAATTAGCAGGCCGCAAATCCTTTGGACGTCACCGTGTGCCCGTACCTCCAGCCAGCCAGTCAAACTTAATTTTTTTTTTATAATGGAGTATGAATAGAAGGCTCGGGGTGGAATTGCTCGTGCTAAAATCCAGGGGAATACGGTAAGTGTCAGCTCACAGATTCTGATTATGAAGGGGCATGGGTAGCTGACCCGAACTCACCCCTTGTGTCACTCCTTGTGTCACCCCTTTTCCCGGCACAGCAAAAGTGGTATCTGAGCGGCAGCGTAATGGGCACTGTCCATGGTGCTGATTCTCTTCATGGGGATCGATATTGCCTCGCACTAAATGTGGTGTCTTATTCTTAGTACAACTGTTATGCTTTGCTTTTTTCCGGGAAAAAAAAACCTCGCTGAGTCTCGTGACTCCTTTTCAAGAGGGTCCTGCCAAGTTTCCGTAGTTGAACAATTTATGGTAAATTGTTCTAATTTGTCAAATGTGTATCGTGACGTAGGCACACAGTGGCCCACTCTTGCGAAGGCGGCTCACGGGATGAATGTGCCAGATCTCGCCAGATCTCGCCAGATCTCGCCAGCTAAGGAAAATGTGATTATGGTTACTATGCGGATGGCTGCTTTGATGACGCTGATGATGATGGGTAAGATTATGGGATTTATTTGTGACGACGATGATGATGATGACGAAATGCTTGAGGACGATGAACATTAAGGACGACTACCGAATTTCGCAAAGTTTGATGTTATTGCATCCTAAACACGTGCACGCAGAATAAAAGCTGACAATGCTATTTCACAAACCGCACGGTGCATATCGTTGCTACCGCTGCTACACGTTTGTACAACAAGACCGGCGGCACGACTGTTTTCGCACTGTGCTTTGAACCCGGCGACCTCAGATCGATTCCCGGCTACGGGTGACATCAGTGGGGCGTGAAAGGTTGGCTACGTACGGTGCGAAAGAAGTTCATCGTACAGTACATACATCTCCCCTTCACCCTCCGCACTCACTTCCCCTTAACCAACCCGCACTGACCAACGAGGTGAAGTATGGTTTAAATCGCCTCCTCGAGCCGCATGCCGCGTGGAGCAGACCTGCACTGCAACAACAGCAGATGCAGGCCGCGCACGTGCGAAGAGCAGCAATGGCTGATGATGGTGATGACGATGATGGTGACGTCCTACATTGACGACTATGACGTAGAGCGTTACAGGATTAATCACGTGAAGACTCAGAATCAGAATGTATTTAAACTGGAGGAATCTGATGAGCTATGAAGTGTTTTGTTTTCATAGATGGCCGATAGGGGCAGGTCAGACACGTTACAACAACACCACAACAACATAGGAAAGGTAAGCAAATCGCTTAAATGTATAATGATGTTCATCCAAATATCACACTTTAATAGAACGTTGCAACTTGCATGCACGACACATTATTCTGTGTGTGTGTGTAATAAACTGGTAACGGCACAGCAGCGCGCCGTTAACAGCGCCGTCTGTTGCTGGTCGCTTTGCGTTTTTGGGGCTGCGCTCAGCAAAAAAAAACCAACACGAGATTTAATAATTTAATAAATACAATACGAGCACGGGGAACAGTGGCAATGATTTCGGAAAAACTGCGTTGGCGGTGGTATCCAGGGGGACACGTAACAGCAACACCAACCTTCACTATACACATACTGCGGCCTTAAAATAAAAACAACAATATATATACAAACATCCAGGGTAACCACGACGTCCCTTTGCATGAAAGAACAACGAGAATCTACCTCCTCGATCGGAACGCCTCCGCGTGTTTGCCGTCCGCTGGATCGGTGTCCGAGTTTCCCCCTTGTGCCACGTGTCCTCCTCAGAGCGGGACGAGAGGCGCTTCTGTGCCGGCGACATCAGGGAGCAGAAGCGGCTGCTCCGAGTCGCACGCGTGTTCGCTAAATCGCTTTAAAATCGTGCGAAGCGTCCCTCCGCCGGCCACGGCACAGATCGGATCCTTTCCCAAATCAATCCCCGCACGGAAATTCCTGGACTCGAATAATTCACGATTTTGCGAGGGGCATAGACGCGCCCGTGGAAGCCCCCAGCCTTGCTGGCAGGATGCATGGATTTGCGACGGGATTTTGCGCCATCCCTGTATAATGCGGGACGTTTCGGGCGATGACCCTTAGAATAGAGAGGGCCGGAGAGAGAGAGAGACCGTCGTCGATAAGACTTGTTGGAGGCTGCACGACTGATGGCATCGCGAGGGATAGCTTGCGAGAGGGACTTACTTAAGGCAATGCGCACTGTTACTGTGTCTGCCCGCGCAGCTGTGCACCACCCGGTAATGGTTCGGCCGTCGAGGCCTCGCATTAATGAAACCATTTAAATGCAAAACGCCGCTCTGACATTCTGCTGCTGCTGCTGTTTGTTGTTATCAAGGTGCATTACCACGTGTGTCTGCTCCAGAGCTACAAAACGCCACTGTCCGCTTTGGAAATCCGCGGTAGCGTAAAGCAATGCGGACAATTGTGGTGGCGGTGGTGGTGGTGGCGGCGGTGGTTGTGGTGGTGGTGGTGGTGGCGGTGGTGGCTGTGGCGGCGGTGGTGGCTGTGATGGCTGTGGTGGCGGCGGTGGCTGTTGTGGTGGTTGTGGCGGCGGTGGTGGTGGCTGTGGTGGTGGCTGTGGTGGAGGTCGCAAGCGGCCCGGACACAGCGGCCGGTCTCAAAAGTCTGCGTCTGCGTCGATCCCCGTCGCCGAATGGCTCCGACAGAGACCGGCAAAGTGCGTCCGTAGTCTCCCGGCATTGATTGCTGGATCCCGTCATTGGACTCCTCGGCCACCACCAAACCCCGATGGACGTCATCCGCGAATCTCGAGGGACTGCCGATGACGACGACTGCTGCTGCTGCAACTCAGCACTGTTCGGGAATCCGCTCGTCCAGAATGTAACTGCTCGAGTGCTCGCGCGCACGCCAGCAGCAGCGTAACTCGCGTGGGTGCGAGCGGGCAGGGGGTGCCTTTGCCCCCCCACACCATCCCCTGGTGGGCAAAGCGACGAGTTGGAAGCCCCCTTGACAAGCAGCGCGAGATTTGTTTTCAACAACAACAACTAAAGTGTCAAAGAAGTAAAAACGTATTTTTTGCGACGAGCGGAGCGCCTCCCGCAGCGTTAAATGTGAGCGTGACGACGATGTGGATTAGGGCAAGAGGAGGCGCGATGTATAAATAGCTTCCTCTAGCTGTGACCGTGCGAGACAACTCACAATATTAGGGGGGGCCCCACCTGACCGATTGCCCCCCCCCCACCCACCCCTGAGCTGATTAATGTCGCCACGACGCAACTAGCGCACGCACCGTTCCGCGAGCACATCACACGCCTCATCCTCACGTCTCTACATTGGCTACCAGTGAAATATCGAGCGGATTACAAGATCATGCTGCTGCTGCTGCTGCTGACCTACTACAAGGCACTCGACGGGTTAGATCCGCAACGTTGGCGAGAATTCATTCGGCTCGTCTTCCGCCCCGTGCCGATCGGACTCTTGTCACTGTGCAGCTCCCGCACTGTGGAACAACGCGCCCCTGACTTTAGCAATGACACAATCGGAGTCGTTGGAGCGGTCTAAGTCCCGTCCTGATAACCCCCATCACTTTGTTATTAACACCACGAACCTGACTTTACGTCGCCTCGACCCCGCACTTACGTCGCTCTCAGCATCTACCGTCCGTCCAAACTCGTTACCCGTCGCCTCTCAGCCTTCGCCTCCACCACCTGCACCCATCGCTTCGATCGACGCCGTTTCGATATTCGTCATCGCGCCCTTCCATGAACGCATCGGCGACGTAAAGCCGGGGGTAGCAACGTCATCCGACGTTGTTATGCGGCGATAAACGTCGCGCGAGTGGGTGCCACGTCCACGGCTGTATCCGTACTTCTGTAGTGACATAGGACGTCACTACTGTGTCGGCCCGTACGAGGGCTGGGGGCTCCAAGAGGGTGCCTGGGGGGTCACGTGGTGGAGGGACCCAGACCTGCCCTTGAGGTGGGGGAAGGGAGGCGTGGCCTGGGAAAGGAGGCGTGGCCTGGGCGGAGCCGGACACGCCAGAGCGGATATAAGCGGGGTGTGGATGCAGAGCGGGGCTGTTGTACTCCGAAGTAGGCCTCGGCAAGGTAAGGTAAAAGTTAAACGGTAAAAAAAAGAAACTTTACCCTACCTTTTACCTGACCACAATACAATCGCGCTACGATTACAGGGTAATTACTGGGGTAAAAAACATGGAAATTTTTTTTACGATAAATGCTAGTTAGAGCGCTTTATTCATTTTTCGATTTAAAGCTTTCGTGACTCCAGGGATTCATCTTCTTGGTTCTTTCGGTAAAGTCACGTAGAATGGAAATAATTAAATAATAAAAATAAAACATAATGAAATAATTCTCACGACGTTTCGGCCACAACGCAAGCAGCCGTCCTCAGGTGAAGACCAGGTCTGTCTGGGAGACAGCGTCTGAATGAAACAGCACCATGCTTGGAGCGTATATTTAATCTGGGTTGGAAGGGGGGGAAAGGGCGCCTTCACAAAATAATTTGCACATCAAGAGGAATTTAGCATATTTATGGGAAATGCAGGTATGTGATTAGTACTACTTATGCCCGTGCATTATGCAGGATTAGCAGCATCAAAGGGAGGGGATATGGGAAATGCAGGTATATGATTAGTACTACGTATGCCCGTGCATTATGCAGGATTAGTAGCATCAAAAGGAGGGGATATGGGAAATACAGGTATGTGATTAGTACTACTTATGCCCGTGCATTATGCAGGATTAGCAGCATCAAAAGGAGGGGATAAGGGTAGCATTAATAAAGGGAAGGAGTGTTAATAGTATGTAGCTGCAGTAACTAAAACCACCACGTCAACAACTAAAGTATAAACTACATAGTATCATCAGTATACTAAATATAGTCTACAATAAGCTGAGTTACTAACAGTAAGTAATACATTACAATTCTACGTAGTAAAAAATATAATATGCTTCCAGCTAAACTTTATTCTCTTACATCACACGAGTCTACACCGTACTATATACTTCCATAGACAAACCCAACATTAAATTATATACTGTATTGCTATAAACCATCTAACTAGAAAACTATAGACAGACACGAAAGCTCCAAAAATATAGATTGAACCACTTCTACGGGGAAGTTTTAAGCTTACCTTTTTTTTTCTCTCTCTGGCTATTTGTTCTCTCTGCCTGTGTCCTCTCTTTGGAATTTTCACACTTAAATTCTAACTTAGCAATCTTTGAAATACGTAATCAACCAGGCTATGCGTTAATTGTGTGTTGACCGACTCTCTGTGTTGCATTACATCACATTTCGATATTTTGCGAGGTTATTTAATTTTAGTGTGTCTTTCTCCTAATTTTCAAGCTTGCGTGCAATGCCACGTCGTCATCTTACTTGCGCAGCAGCAACACGTTGCCGTCCACTCATTGATATGCTAATTTTCTCTGCCCCCTCCCTCTCTCCGTCCCCGCCCCCCTCCCTATATTTAAGGGACCGTCACAGAAACGACCCCTCTCTCTGTGCCGATATGTGTCCTCTCTCTGTGTGTCCTTGTGATGTCTGTCTGCTTGTATGTCTGTCTATAGTTTTCTAGTTAGATTTTTGTTGCTATTTCTCTTATGCCTGATGATGATTGCTTGTGTTGCAATCGAAACGTCGCTATTATTTTAATTTATTATTTTATCTTTAAACGTGACTTAACCGAAAGAACCAAAGAATGTTGTGCGGAGTTTGTCTGGTGCCAGGATGTAGAGTGGAGTTTGTCTGGTGCCAGGATGTAGAGTGGAGTTTGTCTGGTGCCAGGATGTAGAGTGGAGTTTGTCTGGTGCCAGGATGTAGAGTGGAGTTTGTCTGGTGCCAGGATGTAGAGTGGAGTTTGTCTGGTGCCAGGATGTAGAGTGGAGTTTGTCTGGTGCCAGGATGTTGAGTGGAGTTTGTCTGGTGCCAGGATGTAGAGTGGAGTTTGTCTGGTGCCAGGATGTAGAGTGGAGTTTGTCTGGTGCCAGGATGTTGAGTGGAGTTTGTCTGGTGCCAGGATGTAGAGTGGAGTTTGTCTGGTGCCAAGATGTAGAGTGGAGTTTGTCTGGTGCCAGGATGTAGAGTGGAGTTTGTCTGGTGCCAGGATGTAGAGTGGAGTTTGTCTGGTGCCAGGATGTAGAGTGGAGTTTGTCTGGTGCCAGGATGTAGAGTGGAGTTTGTCTGGTGCCAGGATGTAGAGTGGAGTTTGTCTGGTGCCAGGATGTAGAGTGGAGTTTGTCTGGTGCCAGGATGTAGAGTGGAGTTTGTCTGGTGCTAGGTTGTAGCACCAGCTGTACCCCCCCCCCCTACTGTGCCATCTTGCTGCGTCTAATCCAGGCCTCCTAAAACTGTGCATATCTACAAACTATACAGACTAGCTTAGTTTGTAGACACCGCCAGGATTAGTTTGTAGAATAAATGTAGATCATCTATAGAGCCCCATTGTTTCATTGATTTACGCTCGCTAACGAAGCAACGACACCAGGAGGCGACGCTGCTTTGTCTGGAAGATGCCCTCAAGGGACAGATGCATCATAGAACTGCGGAACTCGTCCAGTTCTCACTTGAGTATCGACAAGTCCGACTCGACCGCCGTCGTGTTGGCGAGCACCGATGCCAACCCGCCGCTGAAAGCGCGGAGGTTGTCGAAACCACTCGGCAGCACATCCCACGCGTCGTTGAATGTCGTCGTGTTGATGTACTTGTTGATGGCGTCGTGAATGATCGTATCCTCCTTGTAGAGCTTGACCAGTTGGCGATGCTCCTCCTCGACCATGTCGACCTTCACAGCTGACCAGAATTTCGTAACATGCACGCGACGCACTGGCAGCGCGTCCTTCACAAACACACCAGGACGCATCTTCACGAGCTGAGCGGGCATCACGGGCGCCGCATCCTGGTCGAGAGCTCGATTGGCGTCGTTACGCTCTGCTTTGACGTCGTTGAGACCCGCGATCAGCGTCATCGCATATATCGAGATCTCCTTGACGATCCTCGTCTTGTCGACCTCATTGAGACCCTCGTAGCTCTCCTGCGCAAACGATCCCTGGTCCTCAATGTGGGCAATGATCGCGGCAGACGCGATGCGCCTCGACTGATCATGATACGACACGTACGCCTCATCATGATTGTTGACGCCATCAACAATCTCAACACTGAACAAAACGGTGAGCGACCCGATAAGCGACTGAATCTGCTCCTCCTGCTGCGCGATGAGCAGCGACTGGCTCTGGAGCTGGACGAGAGTGACGTTGATGGCGTCGATGGCGGGCGCGAGCGCGTAGGTAAGAACCCACCAATCGGCGGTGGGCAGCTTCGCGGGGTTGTTCTCAGTAGTGTACTCGATCAATGCTCGGCGGTACTGCTTGTAGAACTTGAGCACGTTCCCGAGATTGGCCCATCGGTTAGCCTTCCTGGGGCACTTGACCTTCATCTTGATGATCAGGTTGTTTTGGGCGCGGAGGTACACCGAAAAGTCGTACACGATCTTCACCCAGCTGCCATCGAAGACGCACTCGGCGGATTTCTTGACCACAATATCGATCTGATGAGGCGGACACCAGATTCGAATGACGTCGTTCTCGGCCTCCTTCACAATGAGCGTCACCAGCCCCCCATGACGCCCAGTCATCGTATTCTCGCCGTCCGATGAAAAGCCGATCAGCTTGGCGCGCCAGTTGGGGTACAGCGCGTCGAGGAACTTGACGAGCATGCGGAAGATGTTCTGAGCAGTGTGACGCTCGAACATAGGGATCGCGACCAGGTGCAGATTGACGAGGAAGCCGCGGTAACAAAGGCGGGTGCGCAGGTCGAAGAACGACTGGCCGCGGTGAGTACTGCCGTCGCCAGCCAGAGAGAAGGCCCACACCGATGGATCGTCGACTATCCTGGCGATCATCTGCAGCCCGACGGCCACCAGAACACGGACTGACTGTGCGACGATGAGGTCGTTCATGCCCTGCAGCTTCGGCGTGTTGGTGCGGATCCTGGCATGATCGATGGCAGCAGCCGTTTGACGGAACGACATGCCGACACCGACGTGGTCCATGGCGAGCTCGAAGCGCATCTTGTTCTTGATTGTTGCCGTGTACGTATACGTCCCCGTCTCGATGTTCACTTTCTTGACGAACAGCTTCATCGCGTTGACCTTCTCCTTGGCCTTCTTGGCGGCCTTCTTGGCGATGGCTGCGGCCGCGTCCTCGTCGTCGTTGTCGTCGCCGCTGTCCTCGTCGTCATCACGAAAGAACCCCCGATAATTGTCTCAATGATGCTGTTCTGGATCACGTAGTCGATCGACGCGGTCGACAGGTCCATGTAGTTGTGGAGCGTGTTGGTGCGCTTGGCCATGCCGTTGAAGTAGCTCTTCTTCTCATCGGGCGACAGCGTCTGGTAGAGCATCCACGATTCCTTGTACTGCCCTTCAAGATGGTGGCGGTACTGATGCGGCAGGAACGGCTTCGTGAAGTACTTGATGTCGGTGCGGTTCTTGCGCTTGCGGCCCGAGTCGCCCGTCACCTCGACCACATCACGGCCTTGGTGAACACAGAACAAGCAACGACAGGACTGCGCGCCATTGGCCTCCGTCGTGATGAGCTCCATCCCATACTGAAGGGTGTGTGAGGATTGGAACGGCGTCGCCACTTTCTTCCCTCCCATGTTGCTGCAGCTGCAATGCTCGGTATAACGATGCGGTACGTCTTGCCGCGGATTACGCAACTGCGCACTCCGCGCACTCACTAGTTTGTAGGCGCAGCCAGGCTTAGTTTGTAGATATGTGGCGCTATTTATAGCGAATCTACAGTTTTAGGAGGCCTGGTCTAATCCGCTGCTCTGCCCCCCGTTGTTGCTGGAAGCCGACTGCCTCCGACTGCCCAGCAGCAGCAGCGTCCTTCACGAGCCTCCTTCCATAGTGGCCGATCTTGGCAGCATTTAAGGCCACACACAGGATTGTTGACGAATGTGTTGATGTTGTTGTTGTTACCTGTGCTTGTGCATCACTGCAGCAGGATCACTAAATACAAAGGTTGTTTTTTTTATTTCAATATCGCATTTGATATTCATCATCACCATCATGATCGCCGTACTCGTTAAGTATCAACACAAATGTCGTCACCGCGGCTTTAACTGCAGCGCGTACATCGCCATTACCGTGAAATCATCGTTCACACACTGCACGCAGTTTACTGCGTAGTCACATAAATCTATTCCTTGATGCCAGCTGGGTTCGCTGTTGCCGTTAATTAGGGCGATGAGAATTAGGGTACTTTAAGAATTGCTGTGTATGAAACATATACACGGCGTAATATGGACGTGTTAAAATGTATAATTTGAGACGCTCCGACCTGATGATGATTATTGTTGTTGTTGTTGTTTTCCGCTGTGTGGAATGCGAGCTTCCGCAGATTTCTCTGAGCCCGAGCGAATTTTTTATTTCGAGATGTGAGTCAGCCGGCCGGGTGAGAAACGACAGCGGCCGCAACCCCCGCACCCCCCCCCACCGAGTTACCCCCTCCACTGAGTACCCCCCTCGCCACCCCCTTCAAACTCCACACGCCACCCCCCACGCTCACTCCGACACACTCCCTACAAGACAAAGATCCCCCCCCCGTGTAGCCTTAACAGACTGTTGGGGCAAGTGCTGTTAGCGAGTAGCACCTATTAAGGCCGGCATGGCACACGAGGGGGTGGGTGGCCAGCACCACGCCCGACCGCCTTTGTCTCCCCAGTGGCGATGTTTACGCACCGCCGCACCGGGTACTCATTTTAGGCTGAGTCGACCTAGGGGAGCCCCCCCCCACCAACCCCGCACACCCACACACAGAAAACGTACCAAAACAAAAGACAAAGACACAGATGCCCTATGTAGCCTCCGCACGCTGCTTGGGGCAATTGATATTTGCGAGTGAGCCGATGAATGCTGGCAAGGCACACGAGGTGGCCAGCCAGCACCACGCTCGGCCGTGGCTTCAAGAGCGAGAAGACGCTGACTCTTTCCAAAGGTGGCCACTCTCTGCAAACCTGGAGGTTGCATTGACCGCGTTATCTGGTGGTGATGCTGCTGCTGCTGCTGGTGCGTTACAACACGTGTGTACAAGGACAACCAATAATGACTCATTCTTCATTAATAAACAAGTGGACACTGTGGTCAACACTTCCTCAATAACACCGTGGCCTATTAAAGGGGAGGGTAAAAAAACCCCAATATAATAGGCGACGTTTAGGGCAAGGGTCCTTCTCTGTGTGCTATTGAGAAGAAGGGCCGTTATCCGAATTGTCACCAATTATGTATGATTATATTATCCTGCATTATAAGGCAGTGTCATTGATTGACGAATACGTTTAGGGGTTTAGTTGTTGTTAGCTCTGCTTCTGCACCACTACCAACGCAGCAGCATCACCACCAAATAGGTTTACATTCAATCGAAACTAAACCAATTTTATTTTATTTTACCAGGTTAGGGACCACTGAGCTATATAGCTCGAAGAAGCGACCTGGCCACATATGATCGCTCAATGAAGTGGCTTTTCATAACGTGCAAATTTATAGCAGGAAAATACTCGAAACGCGTGATGTTGATTCTAAATGTGGAAGGGGCTAAAGTGAAGGAACCAGAGAAAAATCCACGCGACCACGGTGAGAGAGAGAGAGAGACACGCACACTCCAAATATACTACAAGCGTCAGGATCGGGATCGAACCCACGACCTCCTGCATACCAGGCGAGGGAGTTAACATCTCCTAGCCACCGTGATGATGATAAGAGAGATACACGCAAACTCCAAATATACCGCAAGCGTCAGGGTCGGGATCGAACCCACGACCTCCTGCAGACCAGGCGAGGGAGTTAACATCTCCTAGCCACCGCGGCGCCCACAAATCACTGGGGGTGCGCCCAGAAAGTGGGGACTCAAACCAGAGCGACCATTTCCCCTTTGCACTAAAATACAAAAGACGCGTCTCAGCCCGAACAGCAGCTGGCTTCCACAGCCGCGAATTAAACACCAACGCACATGTATGGAAAAAAGCGTTCCGGAATCCGTGCGTGTTCACGGTGTTTTTATTACACGCTTTCTTTTAACTCACTGTCTGTTGTTGTCGTTGTTGTATCCTCAAATCTTGTAACTCAATTTTAACCCACTTCCCAATGTGGTATCAACTGCAAACTTGGTATACGTGTGTCATACTGATGACAATACTATATTTTATCATACAATATATAAAAAAAAATGTTTTATATGTTATGTTTCGGCTTAGGTCTAATTGTCCACGGTCAACTGACTTTGGCTGTAATTGGCCACGGCCCCTTACGTTATGGCAAGATTCGGGGCCACTTCCTGGAGTCGTGGAGTTCTGCCATTACTAGTACGCTACATTTCATAAAAGCGTGTTTTCTCAATTTTTTTTTTAAAATATTACTTATTTCTTCTCCATTTCTCCCCCCGCCCCAATCTCATGTCGGGCGTGAGTCGCCACCACGCCAGTTCTCACGAACATCGCCGATGTCAACGACAGACCTGGTTTTCACCTGAGGACGGCTGCTTGCGTTGTGGCCGAAACGTCGTGAGAATTATTTCATTATGTTTTATTTTTATTATTGTATTACTTCCCTTCTTCGTGACTTTACCGAAAGAACCAAGAAGATGAATCCCTGCAGTCACGAAAGCTTTAAATGGGAAGGCGTTTGTTGAACAAACCAAGGTTATTGTAAAACAACGGTGGTGCTCTATCACGCGACTTCCTCTGATCAATGGATCAACTCCCATGGGCCCTTCTCTAAGACTCTGCAGTGGCTCTGTTATACCCTTGCATCACACCATTGCATCATGTCCATGCATCATACCCTTGCAGTATACCCATGCAATATACCCATGTATCATACCCATGCATCACACCCATGCATCATAGCAGTACATCATACACATACATCATAACCATGCACAATACCAGTACATCATACCCATGCACAATACCCATGTATCACATTAATGTACCATACCCATGCATCACACCCATACATCATACTCATGCATCACACCCATGCATTACACCCATGCATCATACCCATGCATCATACTCATGCATCACTACCATGCATCACACCCATGCATCATACTCATGCATCACACCCATGCATCATACTCATGCATCACACCCATGCATCATACTCATGCATCATACCCATGCATCATACCCATGCATCATACTCATGCATCACACCCATGCATCATACCCATGCATCATACTCATGCATCACACCCATGCATCACACCCATGCATCATACCCATGCATCATACTCATGCATCACACCCATGCATCACACCCATGCATCATACTCATGCATCACACCCATGCATCACACCCATGCATCATACCCATGCATCATACTCATGCATCACACCCATGCATCACACCCATGCATCATACCCATGCATCACACCCATGCATCACACCCATGCATCATACCCATGCATCGTACCCATGCATCATACTCATGCATCACACCCATGCATCACACCCATGCATCACACCCATGCATCATACCCATGCATCATGCCGATGCATGCGTCAGTTTGATGCTCTGAGGTAGTGACGCCGGTAGCACAATCGGGAGTCAGAATCCGAATGTTTATTTAGACTGGAGGAATCCGATGAGCTGTAAAGCTCTTTCTCACAGATGTCCAGCAGAAACGGGTCAGAACGTGACAACAACAAACAGAACAACAAAAACACGATAGGAGTGCAAAGTATAGGAAAGATAAACAAATCACTTTTTAAAAAACGCACAAATAAAACAAAACTATTTCTATAGTTTTTATCTTACCAAGCAAAAAGCGCGCTGAGCTATTAGATTATATTTCAATAGCGACCTGGCCACAAACAATAGCTCAACAAAGTTGCTTATCACGTGCAAATGTACAGCAGCAAAATAAAAATAGTATAATTAGGGGAGGCGGGGGAGGAGGGGGAGGAGGAGGAGGGGGAGGAGGAGGGGGAGGAGGGGGGAGGAGGGGGAGGAGGGGGGAGGAGGGGGAGGTGGAGGAGGGGGAGGAGGGGGAGGAGGGGGGAGGAGGGGGAGGAGGGGGAGGAGGAGGGAGGAGGGGGAGGAGGGGGAGGAGGAGGTGGAGGAGGGGGGAGGAGGGGGAGGGGGAGGAGGAGGGGGAGGAGGAGGTGGAGGAGGGGGGAGGAGGGGGAGGAGGGGGAGGAGGAGGAGGGGGAGGAGGGGGGAGGAGGGGGAGGAGGGGGAGGGGGAGGAGGGGGGAGGAGGGGGAGGAGGAGGAGGGGGGAGGAGGGGGAGGAGGGGGGAGGAGGGGGAGGAGGCGGGAGGAGGGGGAGGAGGAGGAGGAGGTTGAGGAGGAGGGGGAGGAGGAGGGGGAGGAGGGGGGGGAGGGGGAGGAGGGGGAAGAGGGGGGAGGAGGGGGAGGAGGGGGAGGGGGGGGAGGAGGGGGAGGAGGAGGAGGGGGGAGGAGGGGGAGGAGGGGGAGGAGGAGGAGGGGGGAGGAGGGGGAGGAGGGGGGAGGAGGAGGAGGAGGGGGAGGAGGAGGGGGAGGAGGGGGGAGGAGGGGGAGGAGGAGGAGGGGGAGGAGGAGGAGGGGGGAGGAGGGGGAGGAGGGGGGAGGAGGGGGAGGAGGGGGGAGGAGGGGGAGGAGGGGGGAGGAGGGGGAGGAGGGGGTTGAGGAGGAGGGGGAGGAGGAGGGGGAGGAGGGGGGGGAGGGGGAGGAGGAGGAGGGGGAGGAGGGGGGAGGAGGGGGGAGGAGAAGGGGGAGGAGGGGGAGGAGGGGGGAGGAGGGGGAGGAGGAGGGGGTTGAGGAGGAGGGAGAGGACGAGGGGGAGGAGGGGGGGGGGAAGAGGAGGGGGAGGAGGAGGGGGAGGGTGGAGGGGGGTGAGGAGGAGGGGGATGAGGAGGAGGAAACAAAACAGAATCGAACTTCACGGATTTGTGGGCGCGCACAGCTGTCGATGACCCAGCCGAGAGGGCCAATTCGCGGCACCGCAGAAGACGCTCCAGCCAGGTGGCGCCCGAGACCTCGATTCGAACGCAGAAGTTCAACAGCGCCGGCTCGATTCTCTGAGACGACATTCCTTCCACAAACATCCAGAGGAGGCTTTATCCACAGACGTAACCCACCCCCCTCTCTCTCTCTCTTCCATTACCTGTCTCTCTCCCCTCTCTGCTTCTCCGATCAAATAAAATATAAATAAAGCGCATTGAATTTCGATTTAAAGCTTTCGCGACCGCAGGGATTCATATTTTTGGTTATTTCGGTAAAGTCACGTGGAAGGAAAATAATAAAATAATAAAAATATTACATCATAAAATGAAAAATTCTCACGACACAAGCAGCCGTCCTCAGGTGAAGAAACAGAGCTGTCGGAAACGTCGTGAGAATTTTTATTTAATTGGTTAAATTTTTATTATTTATTATTTCCCTTCTACATGACTTCACCGAAAGAATCAAGAAGAAGGGCATTGAACAATGGACGAGTGAATGAAGAGATTCTACGCAGAGACTCCCATGACGCATGCGGGTGCTCGTGTGAACACACGCGCATGGGTGTCGGAGCGTGTGGGTGTGTGTGTCTGTGCGTGTGTGTACGTGTGTGTGTGTACGTGTGTGTGTCGGTGTGTACGTGTGTGTGTACGTGTGTGTGTGTGTACGTATGTGTGCGTGTGTGTACGTGTGTGTGTACGTGTGTGTCGGTGTGTACGTGTGTGGGTGTGTGTGTGTACGTGTGTGTCTGTGCGTGTGTGTACGTGTGTGTGTTGTGGGTGTGTGTGTGTACGTGTGTGTGTGTACGTGTGTGTGTGTACGTGTGTGTGTACGTGTGTGTGTGGTGGGGGAGCGGTGGTGTAGCGGTTAGCGCGCTGCGCTGTGAACCCGGGCGACCCAAGTTCAGATAATCGGTGACGATTATCTGAACCGGTCCTGGGCCTCTCCTAGGTCGACGTATTCGCTATCACCGGTGTTGGCCGTGAGCGGGAATCGAACTCGGGTCGCCGGATACGTAGCGCAGCGTAGCGCTACCGCTGTGTGTGGCGCAGCGGTTAGCGCGCTGCGCTACGAACCCGGCGATCCGAGTTCGATTCCCGCTCACGGCCAACACCAGCGACGATTATCTGAACCGGTCCTGGGCATCCCCTACGTCGACTCAGCCTCAAATGAGTACCTTGTGGGGTGTGTAAAAACCACTGGGGAGACAAAGGCGGTCGGGCGTGATGCTGGCCACCCACCTCCTCGTGTGCCGTGCCGGGCTTCATAGGTGCTCACTAACAGCACTTGTCCCGACAGTCTGTTACAGGCTAGACGGGGGATCTTTGTCTTTGTACGCACACACCCACGTGGTTGTACGCACACACCCACGTGGTTGTACGCACACACCCACGTGGTTGTACGCGCGCACACCCACGTGGTTGTACGCACACACCCACGTGGTTGTACACGCACACCCACGTGGTTGTACACGCACACCCACGTGGTTGTACACGCGCACACCCACGTGGTTGTACACGCGCACACCCACGTGGTTGTACACGCGCACACCCACGTGGTTGTACACGCACACACCCACGTGGTTGTACACGCACACCCACGTGGTTGTACACGCGCACACCCACGTGGTTGTACACGCGCACACCCACGTGGTTGTACACGCGCACACCCACGTGGTTGTACACGCGCACACCCACGTGGTTGTACGCGCACACCCACGTGGTTGTACACGCACACACCCACGTGGTTGTACACGCACACACCCACGTGGTTGTACACGCACACAGGCAGGGCCATTGAGACTCCGCTCTCTCTTCTTTTACGGGAGACGTATGTGCTGAGCTTAAGCAGGGACAGATGGTTTGTGTTGTTGCTGTACGTGTTGCCAACACGTGGTGATGCTTACACTTGGAACCCGCGTTATCACATCTGCACACCGAAGCCTCGTCCCTCCACGGGGGTTATCTGCAATCGGCAAATCCGCGATCCGCTTACACTACAGCTCCCCACACGGCTAAACACACACAAAGACACACACACACAGACACACAAAGACAAACACACACACAAAGATAAACACACAAATACAAACGCACACACACAGACACACACACAAGCACACACACAAAGACAAACCCACACACACAGACAAATACAAACGTACACAGACAAACAAACGCAGACACACACACAAGTACAAAGATCCCCCGTGTAGCCTTAACGGACTGTAGGGGCAAGTGCTGTACCTGGTACGGTGTCTGAGCATCGCCACTGGGGAGACAAAGGCGGTCGGGCGTGGTGCTGGCCACCCACCCCCTCGTGTGCCGTGCCGGCCTTCATAGGTGCTACTAACAGCACTTGCCCCAACAGTCTGTTAAAGTCTATACGGTGGATCTTTGTTTTTACCTTTGTACAAGAGAATGATAAGTGTATGTATATGATGCATATAGAAGTATGACTCACGCATGAATATGGTGAATGCATGCGCGTGATGCATGCATGGGTATGATGCATGCATGATGAGTATGAGGCACGCATGCGTATAATACATGCGCTGGTACGATGCATGCGTCAGTACGATGCATGCGTCAGTACGATGCATGCATGCAGTGTAGGATGCATGTGTAGGAGTTTGCCTGTTCGCCCATCAGCAGCAGCACGATCCTTAGTCCACGCGTGCGGAGGCGAATTGCGATGGGATAGGTGGAGGGGTGCGGCAAAGTGTGGGGGGGGTATGGAGGTTGGGATGATGAGAGATACGGGGGGGGGGGCTGATGGGGTTTTTGGTGAGGTGATGTGACGTGGGAGCGTAGCGTCAGGAGTGGGAGATGATTCAAAGGGAGTGTGTGGGTGTGTGTGGGGAGATCCACACTAATCACGTGTCTCCTAGCAACAATTCTATTGCTGCCGCATAGCGTCACACGCACGCACAATTGTACGGACTCACACGCACGTAGGTATGTCTAGTTCGCATAGACTGTTACATATACTGGTGGGGCAGGCATTGAACTCAGCTGCGCGAGTTAATAGAACCGAGTGCTAATCACTGCGCCACCGCTCCCCGCTCTCCCCAATACAACAAATATCCACCCTCGTGTCGTCTTTACCAGACTGTTGAGGCAACCGCTGTTTGCGAGCGCCTATTGACGTCGAGGGTGGGTGGTGATGCTGAGAGAACCACACCAGGCCGCCTTTGTCTCCCCAGTGCTGATGTTTACACACCGTACTAGAAATGTTTTTTTTTAAGGCTGAGTCTACCTAGGGGGGTGCCCACGACCGGTTCATATGTCCATCACCGTTGTAGGCAGAGAGCGGGGTTCGAACTCAGTTCGCCGGATTCGAGTGCAGTGCGCTAACCACTGCGCCACCGCTCCCCACACACACACAAATACATCAAAGGCACTGCGTGTTGAGTGGTGGGGGTTTGGGCTCAGGGGGGTAAAACCGGGGGCTTTGGGCACCTCAAGGGAGTAAAAGGAATAGAGATCGCTTTGAGATTCGATTATTCCTGTCCCAGAGATAATGTTGGATGCTTGAATGCCTTCGGTTAGGGATTTACAGATGAAACAGCTGAGTGTGAGTGAATGTGTGCGTGCATGCATGTGTAGTGAGCGACCTCTGACACGCGTACGAGTAGAAGGCTTCTTATTTAGAAGGCGATACACTTCGTAACGCGACTACCCCTATAGGCTGTCCAAACACGTAGCCCATATTCTTAGGTTTTTTCGGTAAAGTCACGTAGGTAAAAAATGTAAATTAATAAAAGTAAAATAAAATTAAAAATCACGACGTTTCGGAGGCAACACAAGCTTCCGTCTTCAGGTGGAACCGTCACAGCCGGCTTGCTGTATCAAGTAAATGAGAAATTCCAAGAGATACTACCCCGTATAGCCCATCTCCGAGATACTACCCCGTATATATAGCACATCTCCGTTCGTGCGCTACGCTCTGGATGGCAGACGAGCGTGGCGGCAGCGACGAAGCTGCTCTTGCAGAAGAGCAGTCATGCGGTCGAAGAGATGGCGACCTCAGCAACGCAACCAGGACCCAGACCCCACACTAACAGCCCCGAAGATCTGGTTCGCTGCTCCTTACATCTGCCTGGCCACGCCCCCCTTTCTAGAACCTTCTAGAACCTTCGGGATGGTTCCCGGCGCTTCTCGACTGACTCCGCCTTTGACCTTTACCCCAGATACGCCCCATCACATGATGCAGAGTCCGCGGGTGTGTGGTCACATCGGTCGTGCAGCGGTGAGCGCGCTGCGACGCGGACCCAGCGACCCGAGTCAGATTCTCGCTCACGGCCAACATCGGTGACGATAAAGATGAACCAGCCTCGAACGGGAACCTTGCACGAGCTTTAAACGTCGCCAACTGGGAACTGGCCACCCGCCCGCCCGCTCGCCGTGCCTTTTCATAGGTGCTGCTCGCTTACAGCACTTGCTCCAACAGTCTGTTGAGGCTACACGGGGAGTATCTCTCTCGTATTTTGCAGAGGTGTGGACTCGAGTCATGTGACTTGGACTCGAGTCAGACTCGAGTCATGAATTTGATGACTTGAGACTCGACTTGGACTTGCATAACAATGACTTTGTCCCACCTATGAGATGTGGACTCGAGTCATGTGACTTGGACTCGAGTCAGACTCGAGTCATGAATTTGATGACTTGCGACTCGACTTGGACTTGCATAACAATGACTTTGTCCCACCTCTGGTATTTTGTCCATACCACATCCACAGCATATAACAGTGGTGTTTCACCATGACTTGCAGCCTTGCACCCCTCTGATTCTTAATCGTTAAATATTTTCTTAAAATAATAATACTCTTTGGTTCTTTCGGTAAAGTCACGTAGGTATACAAGAAAATAAATCACGACGTTTCGGGTGCAACACAACAGTCCATCATCAGGTGGGAAAGCGTGGTCTGCTGCTGAGGCAGACTGTTGTAATAGATTTGAAATGGGTGTAGCCCAAGGGTCATAAAGAAGTGGCCGGGGCTAGTGATGTTAATGTGAGAAGTTAGCATGATGTTAATGTGAGAGATTAGCATGATGTTAATGTGAGAAATTAGCATGTAGCTGTAAGATAGGAGGAGAGCGGCCTCCTGGACGAGGGCACGGAAGTGGCTGTGTTAATGTGAGGGATTAGCATGATGTTAATGTCAATAAATACATATGGTTTGATGAAACAAAGTAGTTGCTGAATTTATGTTTTCGATGATTTACCTTCTAAAATAAAATCTGTCCATGTCTCGCACCCCCCAGAAATGGTATCTCACACCCCCAGGGTCTGACGCGCACCCCCCAGGTCAAGAAGATGAAAAAGAACCACTGCCGCAGACAGTAACGATGCAATACGCAGTCATGCCTGCCGGAGAGTTCAATACTTTCAGCAGCAATGGTTCAACAAAAGATAACCCTGGACCCCTTCCGACATGAATTGTCTCACCGCCAGCGTCGGGCTTGATGGAACTAACGCTGATGACCGGGCTCAGCTGTTCAAAGGTTAAGGAAGGACTCTCTTTCTTGGACGCAAAGCTCCGTGCAGAAATGCAAAACGCAGCATCATCATTAGGGTCGTGTTGGAGGATACAAGTAGGGAAATAATTAATCAGACAACAATACGCCTCCATTCAGATGTACCTGTCCCTCCGCATGAAGAATAAAAGTACAGGCAGACCTCGTTTAGCGCAACACCCCACCCTCCTCCCCCACCGTATAACGCTCATACCTGATAGCGATTAATACTGCGGGTTTGTTAAACACAAATATATACCGCGATTGTTAAAGATCCCGTCACGTGATTCGCAAGAGTAGGCCATCGCGTACCGGCGGCGTCACGGTTCGAATCTTTCCAAAATGTTTATCGATTATACCGCAAATCAGCTAAATAAACAACAAAAACTTGGCAGGACCCTCATGGAACGGAGTCATGAGACTCGGTGATGCTCGACACGTGGGATAATAATCCAGAGTTGTGGTGATGATGACGATCAAACGCTGCACCAGCGGTGCATTGTCACGGTTACATTATGGTGCAAGATTATGAATGAAGACAATTCCACGTTTTAGTGACGGGGCCCAGGATAGTAATTTATTTTAAATAACAACAGCTGGTATTACTTTTACCGACCCCACGTGATGATGCTACGAAACAACGGTGTGATGACAACAATAATAATTACAATAATGATACAGTGATAATAAAGAACTTTATAAACATAGACCAGGCCACGTGAGCGGTGAAGAGATGACAGATGGCTGATCCACGGGACAGGAGGCCTTTAGCAATATGGAGAATTGATTTATCATCAATCAATCAACCACAAAATCAATCAATCAACCAACCGACCACCCAGTCAATCCATCAACCACTCGAATAACCAACCACGGGCCTGGTGGTGACGCACGACTGTGACGCAGAGGCAATGGTTGGTGGATCTCGCAGAGATCCGTGAACCTCCCCACACCTGCTGGGGAAGTTGTGGGTTCCTGGACTCGACTGCGGACCTGGGAGTGTGATTATCGTCGTGTAACACACACACACACCCATGTACGCGCACCTCACAGAGACTAAAGGACGCACAGCAGCTGGAGATATTATGTCGCGCATCGCACCAGCTCTATCATTTAAGGCTGAGTCGACCTAGGAGAGGCTCAGGCCTTGTTATGTCGTCACGTTTCGCGCTTACCGCCGATGTTAGCCGTGGCCGAGATTAGAACTCAGATTTCGCCAAGTTCGTATCGTAGTGGGCTAACCACTGCGCCACCGCTCCCCACTCCACTCGTATTGCCTTAACAGACTTTAGGGGCAAGTGTCGTTAGCGAGTTGCACCTATGAAGGCCGGCACGGCACACGGGGTGGGGGTGGCCAGCGCCACGCCCGGCCGCCTTTGTCTCCCTATGGCGATGTTTACACACCGCACCAGGTACTCATTTGAGGCCGAGTCGATCTAGGGGAGGCCCAGGACCGGTTCAGATAATCGTCACCGGTGTTGGCCGTGAGCGGGAATTGAACTTGGGTTGCCGGGTACGCAGCGTAGCGCTACCCGCTGTGTGTGTGGTGCAGCGGTTAGCGCGCTGCGCCGCGAACCCAGTGACCCGAGTTCGATTCCCACACGGACACACACGCACACACACGCATACACACACACACACGCATACACGCATACACACACACTCGCACACACGCGCATGCACTACACACGCGCACACACACACACGTACACACACACACACACGTACACACACACTCGCATGCATACTCGCACGCACACGCACACACTCGCACACACACACGCGCACAGATGGAGGCGACGTTGCGGTGAGTGGGATTGCAGAGGGACCTGGGTGTGCGAGCCGCGTGCAATATGGACGACTCAGAGAAGTACAAAAATTAACATCGTGCGCAAACAATTGAGATGTCTTGGTGGTTCTTTGGCCCAGATGACTCACAGATGCCGCCTTCAACGTGAATTATGTTATGTTCAGTACTGTGCCGCGTGTCTAAGCAGTCCGGCAAACTGAAGAGACGAGCAGGGGGGGGGCAAATCAAAGGTCGCAATCGGGTACCCGATACCCGTACCCTACCCGATACCCGGCTACCCGTACCCGGCCGGGTATCGGGTAAGGTACGGGTATCCGATTGCGACCTCTGGGATGAAGCCATGTTGCAGGCGCGGGTGGGTTGATTCTAGGAACTTGAATTGTGAGAAGAGACAAGACGTTGGGAAATGAGTGACAAACGGTGACTCACCAGTGACTCACGGCCTACCCGTACCCGTACCCAGCCGGGTACGGGTAGCCGGGTATCGGGTAGGGTACGGGTATCGGGTACCCGATTGCGACCTTTGATTTGCCCCCCCCCTGCTCGTCTCTTCAGTTTGCCGGACTGCGTAGACACGCGGCACAGTACTGAACATAACATAATTCACGTTGAAGGCGGCATCTGTGAGTCATCTGGGCCAAAGAACCAACAAGACATCTCAATTGTTTGCGCACGATGTTAATTTTTGTACTTCTCTGAGTCGTCCATATTGCACGCGGCTCGCACACCCAGGTCCCTCTGCAATCCCACTCACCGCAACGTCGCCTCCATCTGTGCGCGTGTGTGTGTGCGAGTGTGTGCGTGTGCGTGCGAGTATGCATGCGAGTGTGTGTGTACGTGTGTGTGTGTACGTGTGTGTGTGTGCGCGTGTGTGTGTGCATGCGCGTGTGTGCGAGTGTGTGTGTATGCGTGTATGCGTGTGTGTGTGTGTATGCGTGTGTGTGCGTGTGTGTGCGTGTGTGTCCGTGTGGGAATCGAACTCGGGTCACTGGGTTCGCGGCGCAGCGCGCTAACCGCTGCACCACACACACAGCGGGTAGCGCTACGCTGCGTACCCGGCCACCCAAGTTCAATTCCCGCTCACGGCCAACACCGGTGACGATTATCTGAACCGGTCCTGGGCCTCCCCTAGGTCGACTCGGCCTCAAATGAGTACCTGGTGCGGTGTGTAAACATCGCCATAGGGAGACAAAGGCGGCCGGGCGTGGCGCTGGCCACCCCCACCCCGTGTGCCGTGCCGGCCTTCATAGGTGCAACTCGCTAACGACACTTGCCTCTAAAGTCTGTTAAGGCAATACGAGTGGAGTGGGGAGCGGTGGCGCAGTGGTTAGCCCACTACGATACGAACTTGGCGAAATCTGAGTTCTAATCTCGGCCACGGCTAACATCGGCGGTAAGCGCGAAACGTGACGACAGAGCAGGGGGGGGGCAAATCAAAGGTCGCAATCGGGTACCCGATACCCGTACCCTACCCGATACCCGGCTACCCGTACCCGGCTGGGTACGGGTACGGGTAGGCCGTGAGTCACTGGTGAGTAACCGTTTGTCACTCATTTCCCAACGTCTTGTCTCTTCTCACAATTCAAGTTCCTAGAATCAACCCACCCGCGCCTGCAACATGGCTTCATCCCAGAGGTCGCAATCGGATACCCGTACCTTACCCGATACCCGGCCGGGTACGGGTAGCCGGGTATCGGGTAGGGTACGGGTACCCGATTGCGACCCTGGTGCGGCCAGGTACGGGTAAGGAATCAAAACCCGTTTGCGACTTCTGGGGCAAATGAACATGCCCTGACTCTGCTGATGAGACACCGCGTGGTGGAAACGGCTCACAGAGTTTGTGTGTTTTGGGTTGTCTTTCAAATCGACGCCGCTGACGAACACGCGCTTCCAGAATGCCGTGACGAGCGGCGTGGGACGTACTTTCGTGTCTCATCAAGACGGCTACGCGAAGGGAAACATCGTTCGCTTATTTATTTTCTTATTTGCATTCTCCACAACGATGCCCATGATTATTCTGAGGCGGGGGGAGGGAGGGTGGAGGTGGATAAAACGAAGGGCGCTGCTTTGTGAGATCAGCGGCCGTGCGAGGCAAGAGAATAAACTCAAAACGTGTGGCTTGAGTTTAAGACTTGAGCGGGGACAGGGAGTCAACAGCTTGGACGGCTGGGGGAGGGGGAGGGCGTTTCAGAATCTATACATCCTTAGGGTACAACGACTTTGTACTTATTTTTGTTAGGAGGGGGTAGTGGGGAGTGCGGGGGTATAGGCTGCAGCGTGGAGACGGTGCAGGACAACTGTTGAATGTAAACCGTGACGTTTCAAGGGCTATTCGTGGGGGGGCCTGGGTCAGGGGCGTGGAGAGGAGTGATTTTGATTGGGGGGGAGCACAATATTCTGACTGAGAGCCGCTGCTATAAGATTATCATGACGGACATTTCCGGTTTTTATGTTCGTTTTTGTATTACTTAGGTCATAGATGATCACCATCACGTCATTATTCGTATTCAAATCATTGGGCCCTGGTTCCTCCTGGTGAGAATCAGCCCCTGCTCGACTCTGAAGGTGGAAGATTACTGAATGAACTCAGTACCGTGACTTGTCGGCGAACGAAAGGAGTTTATAAACAAAATCAAACTTCAAATCTAGAATCAGTTTATAAACGGTCAATCCATCAATTTTAAAAAAATGTTAAGAATGCGCGCCACAATCAGCAACAAAGCTCAGACGAAAGCGCTGATGGTAATGAGAAAACTAAACTCAATGAAGCTAAACAGAAGAGATAAGTAAATGTGTTTCGCCTGGACTTTAAAGCACCGATCGTCACAGCTTCAGCCGGCGTATGGGGTGCTACTCTGTACACACATTCACACAGAGTAAGAAGGAGTCTAATTAAGCGCAGTCTTTGACATTTTTTAATGAAAGATCGTTCATATTGTATGTACATTGTTAAAATACATTGTTACGTTTGTCATTCATATTATGTTTGATTTATATATATGATGCAGGGTGACACAGAGATGAACATTAATACGATGCAGATGACCCTATCCACCCAGATTCAATTCCTAACCATGCAATTCATATCGTTGGTGGCAAATTGGGTTCTGAATCTGGCATGGGCATCCCCTAGGTCGACTCAGCCTTGAGTACAATACTCGGTGCGGTGTGCAAACATTAGCAAGGGGAACATATATAAAGAGGCGGCCGTGCGTGTTTGGTGCTGGCCACACCACCCCCTCTCCACACTTGTGACGGCCCTAATAGGTGCTCGCAAACTGCGCTCGAAGCATCGGCAGGAACTCGGCACGTTCGTCGCAGGGCAACGTGGTCCAGGAGCTCGATGGCAAATGTCGAGGTGCTGCTGCTCGCCACGGCCAGAGGGCTTCAGGAGAGAGAGTGAGAGAGTTGGTGTCGTTTCGCTGTTCCTCCTTCTCCTCCGTTGAAGGAGCGCAGACCGCAGTTGGGTTTACGACGCGGTCTGCAGTTTCGGTTGCATGGCCACAGACGCACTCGGGTGGCCTGTCTTTAATTTTCCACTTGTCATTTGATGCAACACACGCACGCCCGCACGCACACACGGATACTGCCCACACACTGCGCACGTGTGCGTCCCCCATGTCCCCTGTGTCCGCGTGTTACGGGACGCGGCGATTTCATCGATTAATCGCTTAGATAAATCACGATGCAGGCTTCGGCGAACCGTGCGTGCGAGGATTGCTCGTTCTCGATTTTCGCAAAATCGATGACCCTTGTTGGGCTCATGGAACCAACTGGACGGAGCTGAGGGACGCGGGAGAGAGAGAACAAAATGTAGACAGAGACAGGAGGAGCCGAGCTGTACAAAACGAGACGGGCAGTATGGGGACAAGGCAATCGAGACAGACGTACAGACAAGACACACACACACACACACAAGATCGCACGGGCGAGTACGAATCGGACACGACACCACCGAGACCAAAAACCAAATGAATGTTCATTCGAAATAACCGACGGCGAAACGTGAGGTCCGGATCGCCGCCGCCGCCGCCGAGGGAACGGTGGGGGGGGGGGGTTGGTGAATCTCGGCGTCACGAACGCTTCGGTATCAATCGCTCCCCCACTGCTGCGTGCAGACTTATTGTGCCCGGTGGGTTTATTGATCCCGTACATGCACACGGCGTTGTCCGACACCATAAATAATACCGCACGTACGAGTTTTCTGATCTCCATAAAATGTACACGGTGCAGTCCGATTTCAAACACGAGTGTGGGGATTTTTTTTTTTATATGACATCATGTCTTGTGATTTTATGATCCAATGAATGTGTATGGGATTTTATGATTCCATAAGTGTGTATGGGATTCTAGGACCACATTAATGTATATGGGATTGTTAGATCCCATACATCTATATGGGATTTATTTGTACCCCATGTGTATGGGATTTTATGTTCTCATAAATGTACATGGGATTTTATAATCCCAAAAATGCACGTGAATTTATGATTCCCATAAATGTATATTGGATTGTATGACCCCATACATCTATATGGGGTATTTTTGTACCACATGTGTATGGGATTTTATGATCCCATAAATGCACGTAAATTTATGATTCCCATAAATGTATATGGGATTGAGCGCAAAACTGTATACGGCTTGTTTGAGGATTTTGTTGAATTCTGTGTGGATTAGACACGAATCACATAACGATGCAGCTCCCCAACCCTCCCCTTCCTCACGACTTGATTCATTAAATAGAGAGCACACATTACGGTACATTGCATCCTGATTTTGGACCGGTCGCATGAAACGTCAGCCCCCCCCCCCCCCCCCCCCCACTGAGTACAAAACAAGATGATAGTATACAGGGAGGGTATGTTACAGGCCTCGTGCTTCAGAGTATAGGTTAGACACCAGCCAACGTGCTTCCCCGTGCAACAAACACAGTCACAGTTACCACTGCCCCCCCCCCCCCCGTTACGTACAAATGGGACTGTGTGCGTGTAAGAACTCACTTACATCGTAATTGGCCAAACATCCGAGTGTATGACCCTCCTGAACACGAGTCTTGAGACTCGGCACGTGCTCTGAAGAAGCACCTCCGATTAGCACGGTAGGGCTACGTACGGTGTGAAGTAAGTTCAACCTACATAGTTCAAGTAGCCATTGGCAGAATCAGAACCTGATAATAGTTTTTTTTTATCCTTTATATTAAGTTCGCTTGCTTGCTTGCTTGCGCGCTTACGACCGTGCAAATCTTTCGGTCGTTTTTTATTTAAATCCTTTATATTAAGTTCGCTTGCTTGCTTGTGCGCTTACGACCGTGCAAATCTTTCGGTCGTTTTTTTACCCACTTCCCGTGATCCAATCGAGCTGACATTTTCCACACAGACTCGTTGTGCGTGACAATTAATTTTCGTGAAAATTTTTTTCCAAACTTTTACACTTTTTAGGAAAAAAAAATTACATGTAATTACCAATTGCTTAATGGTGCCAAGCAATCATCTGACCCATAGGTGGCAGCCATCTCAAGCCAGAGGACGAGAGGACTCTAGCCGCCACGCATATAAAGGATTTATAGTGAAAAACTTTGTTTTTACGGGTTAATTTTTTTACCCTTTTATCTGGCAACAAAACTGACACCTTTTTTACAAGGAGTCATGTTTGCATTGACCACAATACCTGCAGTCGGAATGCAAACAAAAACCAAAACCCTGATAATGTATGCACTGTCCTTGAAATTGATTGGTCCACACCCGAGACAGCTTTCTTTAGTGCGCCTTTTGGCGTCATCTGGTCCAACACCATGTGAGACTGGGCTCTAAAGAAAGCTGTCTCGGGTGTGGACCAATGAAATTCAAGAACAGTGCATACATTATCAGAGTTGTGTCAGTTTTGTTGCCAGATAAAAGGGTAAAAAACCAATGATCATATTTTACTACTGGCAAAGGAGATTCCAATGGTGGAATCAGAACCTATTATATATTTTAGCTTTTAATGCGATAATTTACTTGTTATTTTTGCAGGAGGGTCCTGCTGCTGCTACATTGGGTTTTTATTTCAAGATGTCTTCGGCCAATTAATGACGAGTGTTTATTTTACATGTGGCCGGAAACAATCTGTGTGGCTAAATAAATTATTTACATCATGATCGTTGTCATTATTATTGATGTTGTTGTTGTCATCATGTCCCTAGAAAATAAATATATACCAATGCAACATGCAAGTAGCGTGGCCACGGTCAGGAGTCGATGCCACCTTATCTCGCCATCGCTTCCTTCCTTCTGCTAGAAGTCAACGTTGTTGCACGCTCAAATACCTAATTCTAGATTTTAAGCTTTCGTGACTGCAAGGATTCATACTCTTAGGTTTTGTTCGGTAAAGTCACGTAGGTAAAAATAAAAATAAATAAAAATTATAATAGAAATAAAATAATAAATCACTATTTTATTTCTATTATCATTTTATTAATTGTATTATTTATTTTTACCGACGTGACTTGACCTCAATACCTAACATCAACACCACCACCATGAGGTCTTCCCCTTGCTACACAGCCTTGTCCTTCAAGGACTCTCTTCGTCTCATCATCAGCATCACGTGGCTTCAGTCTGCCCCCCTCCGTCGCGACCTCGTTACACCTACAACGCCTTCCGTGAGCCACGTGCTGCCACGCCGGGAACTTTCAAGTTGCCCACCCAACCCCCGTGATGGGGACACGTGTGGTGATAAGAGACCGGCATACATGGGGGGGGGTATATGTCTCTCGACATGTGCTCTGGATTTACACAATATCGGAGGGGGTGACATCACGTGCAAGGGCTGGGAGCGATTGGCCAGACATTTGTCATCGTCGTCGTCATCAGCAGTAGTCATAGTAACCATCGTGGGCTTTGTGATGCAATACAAAACAATCAGATCCACGTGTTTCCCCTCGAGAATACACAAGGGTGCGATTCCACATAGAAAATAAACAACTCAATCACTTCTTCAACCGAAGTGTCGTCGTCCCCCCCCCAACCCCTGGACTTCAAATGTGTCATACGTTCATCATCCGACAGCCGTCGGCGGACATTCCGTGCCAATTACGGATGTACCTGACCTCGGCACGGTGATCGCCGTTCACTTCCCACGCCGAGTGGTGGCAGACTCACGTTGTGGTCCTGTAGTTGATCGACTCTGCAGAGATGATGATGGTGATGATGGTGGTTATGATGGTGATGATGGTAATGGTAATGGCGATGATGGAGCCCGGTTAACCGTTGCTGGAATTCAAAGTAAAGATCTTAAATTGGGGAGCTCTGTTGCATTATTACTTTTACTAAGCCCTCGACCACCTCCGATTAGCACAGTTGGCTACGTACGGTGCAAAAGAAGTCCAACATACTTACAGACCAAATCACCAAATTCCAGACACCAGGGAGATAAACACAGGCACTGGAATTGAGTACAAGTAATTATCCCTGCTGTGTTGACCCTGTGCGAAATTATACATTTTTGGTGATTGGAATGCAAGGTTACACTGGAGTCAATAATAATCATTCGATATTTAAAAAGGCAAACTTATGGCATGCGCATTAACTGGGGGTTACACACTGCCCAATCCTGTTTCGGTCATTCTGACTCCTTGCACCCTTCCACTGGAATTAACCTCCCCTCTACAGAGTCACACTGCACCATAGACTCAACACTGCCCATAGACTCAACACTGCACCATAGACTCAACACTGCACCATAGACTCAACACTGCCCATAGACTCAACACTGCACCATAGACTCAACACTGCACCATAGACTCAACACTGCACCATAGACTCAACACTGCCCATAGACTCAACACTGCACCATAGACTCAACACTGCCCATAGACTCAACACTGCCCATAGACTCAACACTACCATAGACTCAACACTGTACCATAGACTCAACACTGCACCATAGACTCAACACTGCCCATAGACTCAACACTGCACCATAGACTCAACACTGCACCATAGACTCAACACTGCCCATAGACTCAACACTGCACCATAGACTCAACACTGCCCATAGACTCAACACTACCATAGACTCAACACTGCCCGTAGTCTCAAAACTGCACCATAGACTCAACACTGCACCATAGACTCAACACTGCCCATAGACTCAACACTGCACCATAGACTCAACACTGCACCATAGACTCAACACTGCCCATAGACTCAACACTGCACCATAGACTCAACACTGCCCATAGACTCAACACTGCCCATAGACTCAACACTACCATAGACTCAACACTGCCCGTAGTCTCAAAACTGCACCATAGACTCAACACTGCACCATAGACTCAACACTGCCCGTAGTCTCAAAACTGCACCATAGACTCAACACTGCACCATAGACTCAACACTGCACCATAGACTCAACACTGCACCATAGACTCAACACTGCCGATAGACTCAACACTGCACCATAGCCGAACACTGCCCTGTACATTAAACAGTCCCCCTCTTTAACCTTCATCTGTTCCTCAAAACCCACCTCTTCTCTGTTGCCAATTCTCTTCCTCTTCTCCTCCCCTCGCCCCTCCACTCCTTCCCGTCCCTCCCCTACCCTTTGGTGATCCCGAAGTACCCCTCCATCGCTGCCGCTCATGCCTCCTCACACGCCTGCCAACTCCATCGTCCTGTCATCGTTTGGTAAGCGGCGTCAAGCGCCTTGAGTGAAGGGACTCTACGAATCAGATGAGATTATGTACAACGTCGAATGCATTAACCCACACTTTGTAAACTGAACCGGTTGAAACTATTATTTGTTTCGAATCGGTAAAACCGGAATCAACCCGTGAGCGTCTATCTTGAACCTGTTGAATTGTGACCGCTTCAATTGGTTTTGGGTTTCACCCAAACCAAACCGAAAAAGCAATGGGTTACACTCCCTGCCGACCGCATCAATCGATCGCTCGTTGCTGCCGAGCCCAAATCTCTCGAGGTGGTCCTGCAGGCACGTGTATCTGTGTCCAGGAGAGATGATGATGATGATGATGGCGGTGATGTTGATCATGGCAGTGGTGACGACGACGACGGTGGTGGTGACGTTAACGGAAATGATGATGATCACGGCCCTGCTTATGATCGTGGTGATGTTGACTATGGAGGTTATACTAACTGATGATGTTACGACGATGGATGTGATGATTATGGCAGTGGAAATAACGATGGCAGGGGTCATGTTAATGATGACAATGGTGATGATGGTGTCGATGTTGACGCCGAAGCGTGCAGCGCTGCGTGGGGAGCGACGCTCCCGCGATGAACACGTGGGCAGCTTGGGGACCACCCCGTGTGGGAGGGGAACTGAACCCACGAGGTCGGAGGCTTCGAGGTGGTGAACCCAACGGGCCCGTCCTGTAGAAGCCTCACATGAGATCCCTCTCGCCGTTAGAGCACTAAACTAAAAAAAAACCGATGTCCTTTTAAGCCGTATACATATCCCATATTGCACATCGACCGTTTGTTTTCAAAGTCCTTTGCTGAAGATGGGGCACATCTCAATGTGTTCAGTTGTTTAAAAATAACCAAAAATGTGGCCAAACAAGCACAACAACAACAATAATAAAATATTAAATTAAAATAATCCCTCTTGACCACCTTCAATCACTAAGTTCTGTCCACTGGTTTTCCTCTGCTACAAATGTGCCATTGTCATCCTCCGTATAATGAGAATTTCCTTACAGTCATCATTTGGCCATTCCTATCATCATCATCATCACCATCCTACCTCTTCATCAAAGTAACTTGGCCATTATTCTTCTCATCATCGTCGTCGTCTTCCCCATCCCCTCTTACATGACGACGCACTTGCCCTTCATCCTCTCCTTCTTGCCGCCCTCCGCGCGCGACTTCTTGCCCTCCACGTGGAGGCTCACGTTCCTCCTCTTCTCCAGGTTGAGCAGCTCCTGGAAGAGCTCGCGCACGTTGTAGTCCATCTTGGCCGACGTCTCCATGAAGGCGCACCTCCAGGCCTTGGCCTGCGCCTCGCCCTCCGTCGTCTGCACCTCGCGGGTCGTCTCGTCGCACTTGTTGCCCACCAGCATGATGGGCACGGCCTCCGTGTCGCCCTTGAGCGAGCAGATCACCTCGTAGATGGGCCTCAGCTCCTCCAGCGACTGGCGGCTCGCGATCGAGTAGACCAGCACGAACGCGTGGCCACGCGAGATCGACAGCCGCTGCATGGCGGGGAACTGGTGCGAGCCCGTCGTGTCGGTGATCTGCAGCGTGCAGATGCTCTTGTCGCAGCTGATCACCTGCGGGAGGGGTGGGGGCAGGGGGTGGGTGGGCAGGGGGTGGGTGGGCAGAGCGAGCAACCGTCGGTCTCGTCCGTCCTTCCGCCGCGAGACTCGCGAGTGCCTGCACATATGGGTCTACTTGCAAGCCTGTGGGTCTCTATGTACGTCGATGGGTCTGTGTGCATCTGTCATTATACGTGTGATTATGGATCTCTATGTGAGCCTACAGGTGTTTATGCGAGTCCGTGGTTCACTATGTGAGTTAATGGCTCTCTACGTGTGAGCCTATGGGTCTCTTCGTGTGTTTATGGATTTCCATGCGAGTATACAGGTCTCTATGCCAGTCTGTGGGTTTCTATGCGAGTCTCTGATTCTCTATGCAGTCTATGGGGCTTCATGTCAGTGCGTGGGGCTGTGTGCGAGTCTTCACCGAATCAGACAAGTCATGTTCCCGGCACGCCAAACATAGTCTTGTTGGCCTGTGGCTGCATCAAAGGCATTGCCGCTGCCGACTGCACGAATTTGATTCCGTGCGTTTATTTGTCTTAAACAAACATGGAGGTTCAACCTCTTTAGGACCCGCACCTTCCTATATAGGCCCCACCTCTTCCTGTTTACTTCCCACAAACTCAGGGTTGTGCTGGTTTGGGAAGCGGTGGTGGTGGTGGGGGAGTGCACACGCAGCAATAGGAGTGGTGGTGGGCGGGGACGATGGGCGGTAGGGGTTTGGCAGCTTTCCTACGGCCACGAAGCCACGAAAGCGGCGATAGAACAATAATATACGAGCGGATCTCTGTTCCGTGCCTTCATGCGCGGTGGCTAAATGTTAACTACCTCGCCTGGTGTACAGGAGGTCGTGAGTACCATCCCAATCCTGATGCCTGTTGTATATTTGGAGTTTGCGTGTCTCTCCCTCTCTCTCCCTCTCTCTCTCCCGTGGTCGCGTGGATTTTTTTTCCCGGGTCCTCCGGTTTCCCCCTCGACATTTAGAATCAACGACACGCGTTCAGAGTGTTTGGGCTGCTCTAAATTTCCACGCGGCGACAAGCCACTTCGTTGCGCTATCAATTGTGGCCAGGTCGCTTCTAAAAACAAAACAAAAACGTTGCAGTATAGCTCAGTGTGCCTTTCCTGCATAAACAAAAACAACAGTTCGTGAGTTTAGTTTCATAGTTTTAGATTTGTTGTATTCCAAGCGGCCCGACGGCTTCGCGGAACGAATACCTGGCGGTAGGTGTCCTCCACCGTGGGGATGTAGCTCTCGCGGAATGTCCCGCGCACGAAGCGCAGCACCAGCGAGCTCTTGCCCACGCCGCCGGCGCCAAACACCACCACGCGGTAGTCGTTGCTTTGCTCCGGCATGGTGCGGCGGTGGCGGTGGTGGCGATGTTGGCGGCAGCGGCGGTGGTGGCGATGTTGGCGGTGGTGGTGGCGGTGGTGGTGGCGGCAGCAGTGGTGGCAGCGGCGGTGGTGGCGATGTTGGCGGTGGTGGTGGCGGCGGTGGCGATGTTGGTGGTGGTGGCGGCGGCGGTGGCGGTCGCGGTGGCGATGTTGGCGGTGGTGGTGGCGGCAGCGGCGGCGTTGGTCGCGGTGGTGATGGTGACGTCGATGCCAGTGGTAGTGATGATCGTGGTGTTAATTGTTGTGATGTTGCATCTAATAAGGATGATGATGAAGCATCTGCTTATGATAGTGATGCTGCTGCTGATAACGATTAGGCTGATGCTCAAGTTACAGAGGATGGTGACGCTCGCCGATGATGCTTGTGATAGTGATACCGGCCGATGCTACTTACAACTCATGATGGTGATGCTACTAATGCTCTTGACAATGATGATGTTGTTGGTGGTGGTGGCGAGGATTCCGTTGGCACTGATACTGTCGTGATCGATAACGACGCCACTGCTGCTGACGACGCCTTTGCTACCTACGACTGCTTGCTGTTGCTGCTTGCGATGACGATCATGACGACAACGACGACGATGATGACGATGATGATGATAACGACAATGAAAGTGACGATGCTACAATCTGCCGAGGATACTAGCTGCTGCTTCTGCTGATGGTGTTATTGCTCACGACCATGCTGTTGCTGATGCCGGTATTTGTGTTGGTGGAATTTATGCCGCTGCCGCTGCTGCTGCTTCTTGAGTCTCTGTCGCTTCAGCTCCTGCAGTTGTTGCGTCTGCCCACGGGGTTGAGAGTTAATGTTCGACTCCTGTACAAGCCCTATGCCTTCCTCTACACACATCATAGACTCAGTATTGCTATAATCCGAGTAGGTACATTAATAAATTATTGTAATGTTTTGTTATAAATTCACGACAATACTATCACTGTGCATTACTGCACCGTGCTATGCTCCAACTTGTATTGTCCCCTCCCCCCCGCCGCTTTCACAAACGCACACGGACCGGAGCGGTGAAGTATGGTCGACCCACGCAGGCACGGTGAGGGGAGGGGGGGGTGACCCCACCTCATCCAGCAGTGGATAGACATAACGGTGCTGTGCGTGTGCGTCATTATCGCTGTCGCCAAGTGGGGAGGAGAGAAGCGAGGAGAGAGGTAAATGAAAAGAGATGAGAGAGAGAGATGGGGGGTGGTGGTGGTGGTGGGTGGGAGAATGCGCCGCAAAGCAACGAGAAGCCGACACCTGCACCGCGCGTGCTCTGTGCGTGTGTGTGTTTGTGCGCCACGGCGAGGCGGCTGGGGGAGTCCCACTGATCGACTGAACGAGGTTCTCGAGACATCAAAATACAAGTGGATTTTGATGTCTCGAAAGCAAATAAAAAGGAGACAGCGGCGAAGAGCAAGGGGGGGGAGGGAGAGGGGGTAGAGAGAGGGAGAGAGGGGGGGGTAGAGAGAGAGGGGGGGTTAGAGAGAGGGGGGGTTAGAGAGAGGGGGGGGTAGAGAGAGGGGGGGGTAAAGAGAGGGGGTACAGAGAGGGGGGGGTAGAGAGAGGGGGGGTAGAGAGAGGGAGAGGGGGGGTTAGAGAGAGAGGGGGGGTTAGAGAGAGAGGGGGGGTTAGAGAGAGGGGGTAGAGAGAGGGAGAGAGGGGGGTAGAGAGAGAGAGGGGGGGGGTTAGAGAGAGGGGGTAGAGAGAGGGAGAGAGGGGGGTAGAGAGAGAGAGGGGGGGGTTAGAGAGAGGGGATAGAGAGAGGGGGTAGAGGTAAGAAGGAAATATTTCGTGAAATCTTTCATTTAAACGGGGGGGGGGGGGGCACATAAAGCAAAGCATTGAAAAAAAACTCAATAATGAACGAAGCAAAGTGCCGAGCACGCCGAGCATCTTCTTGTTTCCTCTGATCGTCAAAAAATGAGTGGAGAGAGTAGGAGAGAGGAACGGAGTGGAGAGTGGCAAGAAAGTGAAAGCCGAGGAGGGTGGAGCGGAGAGGTGGGGCCACCAGATGGGGAGGAGATCGGAGGGGTTCAGACATGAGAGGAGAGAAAGGGAAGGAAAGGGGATGAGGAGAGGAAAGAGGAGGGCAGTGAAGAGAGAGAGAGAGGGGAGGCGGATAAGAGAGAGGGACTCGGAGAGAGACGGGGGAGAGAGATGGGGTGCAGCACAACCCCCACCACCTCCCCCACCACCACCCCCACCACCACCACCACCCCCACCACCACCACCCCAGCATTGTACACCCCCCCCACCACCACCACCACCACCACCCCCACAACCACCCCCACAACCACCACCACCCCAGCATTGTACACCCCCCCCACCCCCACCACCACCACCAGCATTGTAGACCACTACCACCACCTCCCCCACCTCCCCCACCACCACCCCCACCACCCTCACCACCACCACCCCAGCATTGTACACCCCCCCCCACCACCCCCCCACCACCACCCCCACAACCACCACCACCCGCCCCATCACCCCAGCATTGTACACCACCACCCCCACCACCCCCACCACCACAGCATTTAACAGACTGTTAGGACAAGTGCTGTTTGCGAGCACCTATTCATGAGGACTGGTACGGGCTTCATTATTATTAGGGGTGGGTGTTCAGCACCACGCCCGGCCGCCTTTGTCTCCCTGGTGGCGATGCTTACACACCGCACCAGCTACTCATTAGAGGCTGAGTCGACCTAGGGAAGGCCCACGACCGGTTCAGATAATCGCCACTGGCATTGTTGGTGGCCGTGAGTGGGAATCGAACTCGGGTCGCCGGGTTCATTGATCCGCTGCGCTAACCACTGCACTACCGCGCTCCCCCAACACCACCACCAACGACCACCACCACCAACCACCACCAACCACCACAGCCAACGTAAAAACCACCACGGCCATCTCTCACATACCACCACCACCAATAACAACAACAACAACAACAACGCTACAAACATCGTGTTACACCACAACAACCACCACCATCACCACCAGTGACACAACCACCACTACCAGCACCACCATCATCACCACCACCACCACGACCGAAACAACTTCACCTGCACATCGATATCGCCACGATAAATTCCACCACCACCACTGCAACAACACTCGGACTGCCACCAACCAAGATGACCCACAAGCACCCCATAATAACAGCTGCCACCCATCACTAACATCGCCACCACCACCACAATCAACATCACGGCTGTACATCAACATCACCGTCACTGCCACTACCACCATCACGATCAACATCATCACTTTCCACCACTACCACAACGAACAAAACAAACGCCAACTTTACAATCACCACCATCAACGCTACGACAACAACAACAACCCCCCATCATCACCCACCACCACCAGGACATCACCACGATTGCCACCGTCACGACCATTTCAACCAGCATCTCCACCACCACCACAACCACCACCACCACAACCGCTGCCACCCATCGCAACCAGAATTGACATCACCACCGTCAGAACCGCCAAAAAACACCATCACCACAACAGAAACTTCCATCCATCGCATCCATCATCACTCGCCACCCATCTCCACCACACTGTTCAGCACCATCACAACATCCACCACTACCACCACCACACAACCACCACCATCATCAAATATAACAACAGCAATAATCGCCTCCCCATCACCACCATCATCAACAACATCACCACGACTGCCACGACCATCACCACCAACAACATCGCCCCCACCACCACCACAACTTCCACCACCAGCATCACCACTATAAATCAACATCACGACCACCACTGCCACCACCACTACCACCTCCACCACCAGCCACGCACACCACAAACAACACCACCACCGCAACAACAACAACAACCACCTCCCACATCACCATCATCCAACACCATCAACACAGCTCGTACCAACTTCAGATAAAAGCTATGTGCGCTAACGCGATGGAACATATAATCACCATCATCATCATCCATCGCCATCACGCTCTCCACAGCGTCATCCGTACATCATCATCATCATCACCCCTTCTTTACCATCATCATGATTATCCCTACAGCATCACTCTACATCCCGTGCAACGATACCTTAATACTGCACACCATCAACTCTACAACATCAACATGATCACGAGATCATCACCATCGCCACGACATCATCATAACCTCGACAGCACCTCCCCTACACCATCACTTTTCAGCGTCATTCCTACATCAACAACATCACCCCTACATTAGTATCATCACCCCTACATCATTATTCATGTAACATCATTCCGACATCATAATCTGTGCATCCCCACTGCATCACCTTCACCACGACAGAACCATCATCCCTACATCATCACCACGACAACATCATCCCTGGATCATCAAATCGACATAATCCCTGCATCACCACCACCAGCACAGGCGCATCAACACCCCTGCAGTATCACCATCAAACCCGTTGCAGCTTCACCATCAATATCTTCATCATCATCGCTGCAGCAGCATTATCATCACCTCTGCAGCAGCAGCATCATCATCATCATCATCCCTACATCATCATCACCTCCGCAGCAGCAGCATCATCATCCCAACAGAATACAAATAACGTCCGGAGCACGACATACACCGCCTGCCACTGCGCCGGCCCTGTCTATAGAGGTGCGAAGCAACACGATGAACACCATCACCAACACCATCATCACCAGCAACAACATCATCATCATCAGCATCACAATCAACCCCCCCCCTCTCTCTGCTCACCTTGCCGGGAGAGCCGCGTGCCGGAATGCGACCGCGTCTTGAGCAGTCGCGATGGAAAGCGCTTCCCCCTCTCCCCTCCCTTCCCTCTCTCCCTCTTCCTCCTCCTCCCTCTCCCTCTTCCTCCCTCCTCCTGCTCCTCAGTGCGGGAGTCACGGCGAGGGGAGGGTGGAGGGGTTCTGGGGAGGGGGCAGCGGGCGGGGAGATGGGGGGAGGGGGGAAGGCCGCGGGGGCGGAGGGGTAGCACGGATGGAGGAATAGTGGGGACTGTGTGTGTGTAGGGTGTGTGTGTGTGCTGTGTGTGTGTAGGGTGTGTGTGTGCTGTGTGTGTGTGCTGTGTGTGTGTGTAGGGTGAGTGTGTGCAGGGTGTGTGTGTAGGGTGTGTGTGCTGTGTGTGTGTGCTGTGTGTGTGTGCTGTGTGTGTGTGTGCTGTGTGTGTGTGCTGTGTGTGTGTGCTGTGTGTGTGTGCTGTGTGTGTAGGGTGTGTGTGTGTATAGGGTGTGTGTGTGTATAGGGTGTGTGTGCAGGGTGTGTGTGCAGGGTGTGTGTGTGCAGGGTGTGTGTGTGTAGGGTGTGTGTCGGGTGTCTGTGTGTAGGGTGAGTGTGTGTGTGCAGGGTCTGTGTGTGTGTGCAAGGTGTGTGTGTAGGGTGTGTGTGCTGTGTGTGTGTGCTGTGTGTGTGTGCTGTGTGTGTGTAGGGTGTGTGTGTGTGTAGGGTGTGTGTGTGTAGGGTGTGTGTGCAGGGTGTGTGTGCAGGGTGTGTGTGTGCAGGGTGTGTGTGTGTAGGGTGTGTGTCGGGTGTCTGTGTGTAGGGTGAGTGTGTGTGTGTGCAGGGTCTGTGTGTGTGTGCAAGGTGTGTGTGTGTGCAGGGTGTGTGTGTATGCAGGGTGTGTGTGTGCAGGGTGTGTGTGTGTGTAGGGTGTGTGTGTAGGGTGTGTGTGTGTGCAGGGTGTGTTTGTGTGCAGGGTGTGTGTATGCAGGGTGTGTGTGTATGCAGGGGGTGTGCGTGTGTTGAGTTGTGGGGAGCGGTTGTGTAATGGTTAGGTTGCTGCGCTATGAACCCGGCAGCTCGGGTTCGACTCCACGGCTAACACCGGTGACAATTATCTGGACCGATCATGGGCATCCCCTAGGTCGACTCAGCCTCAAATGAGTAGCTGGTGCAGTGTGTAAACATCGCCACTAGGAAGACAAAGGCGGCCGGGCGTGGTCCTGGCCACCCATCCCCACGTGTGCCGTGCCGGCCTTCATATGTGCTATTCGCTAACAGCACTTGCCCCAACAGTCTGTTAAGGCTATACGGGGGATCTTTGTCTTGGTGTGGTTGTGTATGTGTTAGGGATGTTTGAGGCATAATTTAAGATTGTATTTTTTCACATTTTCAGATGTCAGCGTTATTAACCCTTTAAGAACTGTCCCATGTTATGAACGATGTTCACATTTTTATTGTAATCTTAGTCAGGTTAACGTAATTGTACGACAACAGTTTTCATATTGTTAGGTTTTTTCGGTAAAGTCACGTAGGTACCTACGTTGTCGTGTGTGACTTTACCGAAAAAACCTAAGAATATGAATCCTTGCAGTCACGAAAGCTTCAAATCTAGAATGAACGGTTTTCATATTTTTAGTAACTTGGAAAAAACAAAGTGACGTCCAGTGCGTCCTCACGTTTTCGGACAAATCCTAAACAGGCAATTACATCAGAAAGGTCACGACTTTTTTTTATATATCAAGGCCAGATTGCCACGGGAATCTGGAACACATCCCTGGTGTATATGTGTTCATATAGATGTGTGCAATTGCATACTGTACTCTGTATGCATGCATGCATACATGCAGTGTGTATAAGCACGTATGGACGGATTTGGGTTCAAGATAGGGGCCCAGTAGCAAGCGGGTACCTGAATCTAGCCTGGACACCGCCTTTGCAGCAGAACTTGCCCACAAGGAACTTCCCTAGGTCTACTCGGCATTAAATCCGTTACCAGCGCAGTGGGTAAACATCAGCGCGAGTCGCTGCGGGTTGATGAACGATTGTCTTACCCCACTGCCCGGCCCAACAAATTGGATGCAACAATTTTTATTTTAAAAATTACCCGCAAGTCACTCCGTGTGAAGATACGGCGCATGGCAATCGTCGCCCCCACCTCCCCCCTCCCTCGACTGCGACAGCTTGGAAGGACACTCCAAGCTGCAAAAAATAAATCACGAGACTGATCTTCTTGGTTCTTTCGGTAAAGTCACGTAGAAGGGAAATAATAAAATAATAAAATTAAAACATAATAAAATAATTCTCACGACGTTTCGGCCACAACGCAAGCAGTCGTCCTCAGGTGAAGAACAAGTCTGTCGGAAAGACAGCGTCTGAATGAACACCACCAGGCTTGGCAGTGTATATTTAAGCTGGGTTAGAGGAGGAGAGCGCCTTGACAAAGGAATTCGCATATCAAGAGGAATTTAGCATATTTATGGGAAATGCAGATATGGGATTAGTCACTACTTGTGGAATGCGTAGGAGGTGGGCGGGGGGTTTCAAAGTCATATTATGCCCGTGCATTATGCAGGATTAGCAGCATCAAAGGGAGGGAGTAGGGTTAGCATTAATAAAGAGACTGAGTGAGGCTTTCCTGGGTAAGGTATACCTCGTAAAACAACAACAACTCAATAGCAACACAAGCACCAGCCACAGCAAGGACTCTCGTCACGCCAGACGCTCGATCGCGACGCGATCCACCAATTCCGTCCACCACCCCAACCCATCCACCGTCTTGCGTCTCGATCACGCAAATCTCGTGCCTTTGGCAAAGGGCTCTCGATGGATGTAAACGCGAAACGGCTACATGGAATTAGCTCGCTCTCCCGACACGCGCTCCTCAAATTATGATTGTGTGGAGCGGCAGGACCATGATTTAGAGCTTTGGAAGAGGGAGAGGGGGGACGAGCGGCGGGGTGCAACAATGAGAGGTGGTGGTTGGATTTAGCGGGGGCGAGGTGGAGGAGGGCTTGGGGAGGACGGAGCACTTGGGATGATGAGGTTTGTGTTAGCCAACAGCACGGCTCGCCAGATCCACGTTTTGGCGATCGTTGCTTAAACGTCCGATTTAATTTCGCGTGGAATTCTGCTGAATTTCTTCGTTATATAAATAATTTTAAAATTTGCAGGCTGCTCAGGGAGGCCATAATTGTCCGCGTCCGAGACAATGAGCCGGCAACGCCGAGCACCTGAGTTTGAATCCGGCTCGACCGCGGTGAGATCGGTTTCTCGATTGTGGCGAGGTGATGGTCTCATCCCGGTCACTAACTACTGCACACACACACACACAACTTAAAACGATTCTATCGTATAAAATTAGATGTGTCACTTAATTTGTCTTATTCTTTCCCCTCCTCTGACAATCAAAGAGAATATATTTGGCTGCGATGTGACAAACGCTTTTTGCAGGTCATGTAAATAAAGGCGCGTTCGCGAGTGTGAAGAAGATAAAAACAGCTTTGGGACGTCACCTCCCTGCTCACCGCGAGAGCCTCCTGAAGGACACTTCCAGTATGCCCCCAATGACAACACGACGCCGTTTGCGAAATTGGAAAACAATTGACAATCAAGTAAATAGTGGCCATTACTTATTAATAACGACCTTTATTTACTCAGCAAAGCCTCCCCGAGCCTCAATTACCCTCCTTTTCTTTTTTAAAAGAGCCCCTCATTGGGATGTTTGACCCAAATCGACCACTGAGAGTTTGGAAAGCCGAGGGCCTGGAGAGAAAACCCCCACCGGGAATACGAGAAGGGTTGGTGGGTGGGCAGGTGGTGTCAGGGTGCTGTCAGTGCTGAGTGGCACCACCCTGGCAAACCCGCGTGGCCACCAAGGCTCGTTCACCCAATTCGACTCCGGCGAGACCTGAGCGAGCGAGACCTCACGAGTTAGGGCACTGCTTGGAGAAATGAAATTCATAATCAAAATATCTACCAATACTGGAGGAATCCGATGAGCTATGAAGCTCGTTTTCACAGATGTCCAGTAGTGTGCACAGATGTCCAGTACTATGGGAACCTCATTTGCCAGTAAAAATATGATAATTGGTTCTTTACCCTTCTATCTGGCAGATAGAAGGGTAAAGAACCAATTATCAGATGTCCAGTAGTTAAATTTCGATTTAAAGCTAGGAGTTTATATATAAGCTCCTAGCTTGGCAGTGTCTCATTCTTTACCTGAAGACGGCTGCTTGCGTTGTAGCCGAAACGTCGTGAGAATTATTTTATTATGTTTTATTTTTATTATTTAATTACTTCCCTTCTACGTGACTTTACCGAAAAAACCAAGAAGAAGATGTCCAGTAGTGTTCACATAGATTGGAGGATAATTGGTAGTCAATTATCATGGGTAACAATGATGTTCGCGAGCACCTATGAATGTCCAGTCAGCGGCTCGCAGGGCTCAGAAGAGAATGTGGCAAAGAAAGCGCCGTGGGTGGAGTTCTCACGGTGCGGTAGCGATGGGTCGGATACGCGCGTGCGGGGTGGAGGAGGGCAGGTCACAGAAACAGAATCGGAGATTGAAATGGTCAGCGGCCAGCGGCCAAGGAAAAGACCAAGAGCCAAGACAATGGTGGTGGTGATGATGATGCCATTGTAAGAGAGCTATGTGAAGAACACCGCGGGTAAATTTCGATTTAAAGCTTTCGTGACTGCAGGGATTCATCTTCTTGGTTCTTTCGGTAAAGTCACGTAGAATTGAAATAATAAAATAATAACATATTAAACATTGTAAAATAATTCTCACGACGTTTCGGCCACAACGCAAGTAGCCGTCCTCAGGTGAAGAACAGGTCTGTCGAGGAGACAGAGTCTGACTCTGACTCTGTCTCCTCGACAGACCTGTTATTATTTTATTATTATGTTTTATTATTTTATAATGTTTAATTTTTATTATTTTATCATTTCAATTCTACGTGACTTTACCGAAAGAACCAAGAAGATGAACACCGCGGGTGTTTATTGTGTTGCGACGAGAACTTCGGCGGAGGGAAGCAAGCGACGGCTAAGTTCGACGGCATTTTGATCTTCGGTGTCGACGAATCAAGAGGCAACGGCACGCCGGGGAATGACGCGGCCACGACGATGGCAGTGGCCGCTGGATTTCGGAAGTCGCTGAGATCCCAGCAATAAACGAGGGCAATCTGTAATTAAGCCTGCACCAACAGATGGGGCCCTAGTGCCGAGGCTTCGAGAGAGAGGCTATCTTCATAATCAGGCTTAAGCAGAAACGCGCTCTCCCTCCCTCTCTCTCTCTAAGCCCCTGCAGCCAGAAGTCAAGGGCCGCTGTCCCTGGCGCAGCTGAATACTGGGCTGCCGCTGAAGTCGGAAGCGTGTTTAGGGGCCGTCCATAAATGACGTCACGCACCTAGGGGGGGGGGGGGGCGTACATTTGTGACGATGTGCGACGATGGGGGGGGGGGGGGGTTTGAGAAATATGACGTCACATCAAAATGCGCAACTTTAAATAAATATAGACACCACGTTCTGCTTAATTAAATATACTTTTTAATCATAAATGTTTTCTCCTACAACATCAGAGTGCAGCGCCACATTAAATACGCACTACAATGACAATAGTTTTAAGGGATTTGAAGAATTTTTTTGGGGTGTCAGAGCTTTGTGACGTCATTTTTGAGGGGGGGTCTGACTTTTTGTGACGCCGTGTGAGGAATGGGGGGGGGTAAGAAATCCTCCAAAATCGCGTGACGTCATTTATGGACGGCCCCTTATCTGGCTGTCATACATTGCGAGCACCGAGCATTGCAGCTGTTAAATGGCTGCGTGAGCACGTGCTTGTCGGCAGAGGGTAGCGACACCAAGATCCACCTTTGTACTTAAATGCTGACATACGTACCGTGTGACTTTGCCCACCCACACTGACCAGCATGGTCAAGTGACCCCTACGACCTGCACGGCACGGACGCTCCCTCATCCAGCAGTAGATTGACTCGAGGCTGTGCTTTTGTTTTACTTCTGCATCATACTCATCATTATCATGTACAGATAATGCACTTGTCCGAGCCTGAAGACTCTGGAGGGTGAACTCAGGAGGGGTACTGCATGAGTACGTTTGGTCAATTTGGTAAAGTTCTTACTGAATGTGCGCGTATTGCTTCACGCGGAAGGAAAACAACAGCACGGCAATTGTTTATGTTTTTTTTTACCCGTCCTCAAACTCTCGCGAAATTAATTTGCCAAACATTGCAATGGAGCAGCAGCAGCAACCTCCTGGAGAAAAAAACAAGTCACGAGACTCGGTGAGGCTTTCCTGGATAAATAAAGGGCATTATTACTACTAATAATACTACTGCTGCTGCTTGGCAGCAGCCCAGGTGTGATGACCATGGAGGCCGTGGGGTAGCAGAGGATCGCGCAAAGCTGGGGTCATCACGAACGAAAATCAAGGCACTCACAGGCAGGACAGAAGCGGCGTCTTTAAACGGGCAGGCAGCACTACAACAACAAGCGCCATTCGCCACTAAGTGGCGGTGACGTCACCATGGCGCTTGTGCCAGGCTATGTGCACGTTAAGGCAACGTGAAGTGACGAATGCCCGCTGGAAGGTCACGGGACAGACCCAGTAGGTGCCACGGGTCGACTGAGACGACTGGCCGAGGCACCACCTGTGCCCCCTACTGTGCCAACTTGCCGTGTTTTAGCCACCCGGCGCTCCGCTCGTTGTTGTGAGCGTCGCTCCTCTGCCCTCCGTTATTGCTGGAGGGCGACTACCTCCAACTGCCCAGTAGCAGCTGCGTCCTTCACGAGCATCCTCTACAGTACAGCAAGTAGGTAAGAGGCAGGCTGTTGTGTATGGCCGAATGAAATGGAATATTCGCCCGTGTGTGTGTGAATTGGTTTTTATTTTTGTAACGGCGCCCCGTTTTCTGCCCACGCTCCAAATTACTATCGGGAGAAAAACCAATTGACCAAAAAAAAATCGAATTCCCAAGACTGCTCAACAAAAGGATGTCCTACGAAATGAAACAACAATGGGTGGATTGAAGTATCATTACACGGCTAAAGTGTTCCCACACTGACAATTATACTGGCTTCGGACCTCGCTTTCGCTAAAATAATTTGGGGACATTTTGCTTCATTCGAACGGAGTTTTGTTAAAATCGTTTATTCCCCCCCCCCTTTCATCTAAATAAGCGGCTTGAAGACACTCACTTAACATCTGTCACGTGGTCACTGAAACAGAAGCAGGTTACACCATTGGAACCTCATTTGCCAGTAGAAAAATATGATAATTGGTTTTTTGCCCTTTTATCTGGCAACAAAACTGACACATTTTTTTACAAGGAGTCATGTTTGCATTGACCACAATACCTGCAGTCGGAATGCAACCAAAAATCATATTTTGCTACTGGCATATGAGGTTCCAATGGTGTAAATGCTTACCCCGAGCTCTCATACTCTGATGGTGCATTGTCTTTGAGTTGTGCGCCTTTTAGAGTCAACTGGTCCAACACCATGTGAGACTAGGCTCTAAAGAAAGCTGTCTCGGGTGTGGACCAATCAACTTCAAGGACAGTGCATACATTATCAGAGTTATGTTTTTTGTTTGCATTCCGACTGCAGGTATTGTGGTCTATGCAAACATGACTCCTTGTAAAAAAGGTGTCAGTTTTGTTGCCAGATAAAAGGGTAACAAAACAATTATCAGAAGCAGGTTAATTGGCCGCATTTGTGTGATCACGTGCCTAATAAGAACGTTTGCTATTGGTGAATTGTCCCGCATGATATTACCTGCGATGAAATGTCCACGAGAAGCTAGGATATTGACAATGTTCATGGGACAAAAGCTGAAAGCACAAAGAAGCATGGCGAAGATGCACGCTTGGAATCGCACCGAGAGACAGACGGACACGTGGATTCGGGAGCGAAAGTTAAAGACGCCATATTGACCGCCGAGAAATGATCAGAGACAGAATATATTTATTTATACTGGAATAATCCGATGAGCTATAAAAGCTCCTTTTCACAGATAAATAAAAGGTGGGCTTTGTCAGGACGCGCGGCTAGAAGAGATGATGCCCGGTGCTCGAGACGAACAACCGAGTGGTAACCAAAGAACAGAGGACTCTGTAGAGTCCGCACGTCCACGGCAGAGATGGAGCAATACAATGAGCTCGTGGGCAGACGCCAGACTGACTGTTGCATCGCGAAGCTGAGAGATGACGTCGGTTTGGGGAAAGCCTTCATCCGGCAGTGGATGTATCACGGCTACTGCCACTGACGCTGGTGATAATGATGAGTGGGAAGTCCCTCTCCTCCATTATACATTGATCCAAAGGACTGGGGATTATAAAATGGGATCGGGAATTTTTCGCCCATCAATTAGCAGTGCTGGAAAACGGGCCTAGGCTATTGTGTGCGGAAATGCCAGCACATTACTCCGAATCAAGTCCAATCGAGCTGTGATGGGATGCACTATCAGGCATGATGGTGCAATCCTCAGATACGGCGCTTTGTTTGCGAGGGCGGGTTGGTGGTTCGCGTGGATTTGCACAAATCCTAAAAAAATCGGCTCGGCTGACTGCGGAGTGCCCTGGGGATGTCGGTGAAACGAGGAGGTTCGTGAACCTATCTGTGCAGACTATGTTGAATGCTATGTCCTCGTGTGCATGGTGGGTTTGTTTGGAGACTCCCGATTTCCACTCGTATGACAAACCCATGAGAAAGGATTCGGCCAAATATCTAAATACAGGACCCTTTGGAAAATGTGTTCTGTCGGTCAGGCTTTGCTGAATACATTACTTCACGGGATAAAAGCTGAAAAGTGTGCAAAGCGAACAGAGATGCTAACACAGATCATGGGGAAAATGCGAATCATATTGACTGTTAAGGAAAATAGGCTTAGGCAGGAAACATTGCTTTAAAGGGAAGCCCCTTTCAAAATCCTGCCAGTCCATGCACCAGTTTCTCAGAATTAACCGCTCTGGATTGGCTCTGTCCCAACATCCAGAGATGAAGTACTGCGCGGGTTGGAGAGGCATCTCGCCGGGCGGTGGTGGCTCTGCACGTGGCCTGTAATCCAGCACGGTGGAGGCTGCGAGTGTCTGTGGATCACACAAATGTTGTGAAACTCCATTCTCGTGGGTGCCATACCCTGGATTGCCAGAAGGCTGTACAGCGAATGTGGACTCCTATCTGTATTGGATGTATTTTTGTTCCGCCTCGCACGCGTGGGCTTTATAGGTTGAAATGAGTATCTTCTTGTTTGGACATCAGGTCGAAAAAAAAAATCCCAACCGCCACAATAAATTTTCGTAACGCAAATTTGATGCTTAAACGATCGGTCAAAATTGCTTTTCTTGCCCGCTCTCAAAATTATACACCACACTCCGTTCGGCGGCGCACAATTAATTCACTGCAATGTTTTCACCGGCCATTACTCAATGTATTGAGCCACGCCGTTGGAACACGTGGCAATTTGTAAACACTGATCACGCAGTGATGGCCTTAATAAGACGCGTAACTATTATCAATCGGTAGGGGAAGAGCGAGAGAAACAAATGTCTGCTTGCTTTTTTAATGAACCTCTTATGTTGAGTCGCCTCGTACACTTCATGTTGGCTGTGCGTGGATTAAACCATCCATTGCTTAACTCCCAAACCATGTACAGACGAAAGGGCTCAGACATGGCCATTGAGCCTTTGTTTTTAAAAGCCAATCGGATGAATTCCTCCTATACCCCAGTCCCTTAAATTTCCTCTCTTCATTTGATAATGGACATGTAGTCCAAATCCACCGCCGAACGATAGCCTCCACATGGCCTGCGTGTCTTCGGGATTATTTGACCATCATACTTCATTCACTACGCCGGTCAATGTGGGTTGAAGGCGGGGGGAGCATAGACGAGGAGGCATAGATGTACAGGACGATGGATTTTGCAGCACTGCTCTCCGCTGCCCACAACAGCAGCCTTGCAATCCAATACCCAACAAACTCAAGACAAGGCTTGCCATGTTTATGGACATTCCAATCGGCACTGCCTTTTGGGAGAACTATGCGAGTAGGCCTGAAACAAATCATCACCTGCTCGATTGATTTGGGTGAATTGTCTCAAATCGATTGTGTACGGCAGCAGCTAATAAGTCCGCAAATAAGCAAGGAAGGCCATGCTTTGAATTCGACTGGGAGACAGAAAAGGGAACACGTGGATCAAAGAACAAACACAAGCTGGAGACATTCACGATTACGAATGACCTTTCAACCTTGGTGCCATTAAACAATTCTATCAATCTACTGGGTAGGTTTGTTTCGATTGTGTTTTTGGGTTTGCACCGCGTGCTGTTCGGCACGATGTATGACATTTCGCTCCACGTGCTGGCTGCTTCCTCAATCAGGAACCAAATTCCTTCTTCGGTGTCCGAATAAGCTCCCAAGACGTGGGGCGAAACGTCGGACATCGTGTAAAAAATACACGCGTCGCAAGCTGAAAACGCATCGACGCACTACGCAAGTCTGTCTGTAAATATGATAACACGACAATGGATTCACCTCCTGCATATGGCAAGGCTAAACATTGTGCCTGTGATCCACTGTGAATGCAGAGGGAGTTTGGGGTTTTGGGCGGGGAGAGGGGAGAGGGGGGTGTAGGAGGTCAGGGGGTCAACATCTGCCTCGCATCTGTCGTGATAGATGATCATCATGAGTGGACAACATTAAAACAGGCGTTGTGCGGATTTTAGCAATTTCTTTCCTGGCTGCACACGCGCGGCTCGTCGGGGACAAAGCGCACGCAATTAAAAACAAAATCTGGCCCCTCGAAAAAGAAATCACAATTGACACTTTCGTTTGTGGAAAAAAAAAATGTATTTATATGTAAAAAGAAATCTATTTCTGTTAAAAACAATCACGCGATAGGGCACTATCAATACGCTCGCACGCACGTGGCGTGTTCTACGCACGCAATTTTATCAGGAGGACATCGGACATCCTCGGAAGCACCTCCTCGCCACAGACGCCATTCTCTTCACACTTTGGCACGACGCAGCGCCGACGATATGCGCTAGGGAAACGCAACTCCAAATTTAAACGTCTTTGCAGATGCGTACCCAAGGTGTCTGCCACGGGCGGACTTCAGTTTGATGCCGTTCTAAGGACAACGACTCTTGACGTTTTAGTCAAGTATGACAATGGAACTTTGTTACCATCACTTTCATATCACTCCCTTACATTGTAACACATCAATGGGGCGATGTTAAACTATTGCACCGCACCAGACTGATATATTTTTGTCATACCGTAGTGATGCATTTTTCCAAATACATTCAAACCGTCTTACTGGCGTCACGAGACAAAATTTCCATTTGCAACTCCGCAGCGAGCAGCAGAGCGTCAGTGTGTCAACAGCAAGGCCCCCAAAAGATGAAGTCACTTTATTGCCAAGTCCCTCGAGGCCTCCGAGTGTTCATTACACGGCAATAAAACTCAACGTTTATGACACGACAGTTACAATCAATTAATTTGCAGTGGGAATAAGCCAAATTAAGTGGAAAACAACATTTAACACGATCCATTTTTTGCGTGCAAGCGTTGGCGACCAGAGTCCAACTCGCTCCACTTAAAATACCCAAGTTTGATCACGGGCGGCTGAAATCCAGATTCGAACCGTGGACCTCCGTTCTCTCAACCGAGCCACCCGACAACCACCGGGAAGTGATTTTAAAAAAATATTCTCATTCACAAAGCTTAAAACTTGTGTCGGACAGTGTGGGACACAAACTGCTTAGGTTTGTAGCTCCAAGGCAAAAGCTGTTTGTTTTCTGGAATCAGACTTCATTCTAACGGAACAGAAATCAACTGTTTGTGCACTTCCATTTTTCGCTACCATGTTCAACACAAAGGAAGGTGACCAAACAAAAACACTGCGAGGCTGTTGGCAGTGATTGCACAAGCGACAAAAACTCAACACATTCGTAAAAAATAATATATAGCTAACGTCCCATGCAAATGCCCTCCTTTTTCATTGCCCAAAACGTCACCTATTATTATTATCATTTCCTCTTTCGGGCGGTGCTATTGATGAACGCATTAAGTTTTTGTTGTTTGTAGAAAAACGAGCGCGGCGTTACTTGGTCCGCAGATATCTAATGGCCCGCAGCAGTGAACTTTGCAACTTCCTATATCCTGTTTTGCCAAAAAGGGTGTTCCTGAGCACGGCATACTTGCGTGCGCAAACACTTTAGTTTTTGCCGAGTGATTAATAGTTGCCGTGCGAGCTGCATTAGTCGAATTAAGCGCATCGGGCAGGTGTGTGCGCGCAAGGTGAGATTTTGACGGGTGGCCCGACAAGGTCACTGTAAAACTCCCATCGTATCCAACTTTCACTGGCGCCGAGGACTCCAGCGCAGCCAGCTGCAATCTGCTAGCTTCCAAAGATCTCCCCCACTGCTTGTGGCGAACTGCTGATGCACCCACATAGCCGTACAAACACTGCGTTCTTACGAGCATCAAAGCTTAAATCAGGACCGTTGGCTTTGATGGAAGTTCAGGTCTGGCTCTTTACGCACTGGACAGCGACGTTATAACATCGGTGCTTTATGCCAGGATCAATTTCGCAATTTGGTGGAGTACCTTGCAAGCTCAGAATGGAACTTGGCAGGATAGCACTGAAGACACAATGGGGGGGAAGTGGAGGCTGCGATGGGTGGGACACATGTGCAGGACAGAGGAGGAATGCCACCTGGGGGGAGGGGGTCCGTGACCACGGTAGAATCGTACAACCGACAGTGACGACGACTGTTGAGAACCAACTGCAGGGCAAGGCGAACACACGGAGCTGGATGCTTGTCGACGAGTCCGTAAGGGGGAGGGGGATGTCCGATGTCGATGTTCCAAAAAAACTGCGGGATCAAGCGGAAAGAAGGTGCAAGTGGCATCAACAGCATCTTCCCCGACGACCTCTTGACCTTAATCTAAGATCGGAATTTCGAGGTGCTTTCTCACGCATCCCACGTGAAACTGCTGCCGAACACACGAGACACAGAGAAAATAGAAACCACAGTCTGGTCCATTCTGCGATGAGGAGAGGCGATATTTTACAATCCCAGGCGGACGGCCAAGTGCAGAGATAGAGAGAAGGTTTTCCCTTCTCTCGTACCCCTTGCTGCGCTATCGGATGGAGATGCTGATGATGGTGACGTCCTCGTACGGCTTGTCCGTCTTGGGGTTGGTCTTGACGTTGGAGATCTTCTGCACGACCTCCATGCCCTTGGTGACCCTCCCAAACACCGTGTGCTTGTTGTCCAACCACGGCTGTAACGAGGGGGGATGCATAATGATGTGCAGACACAACGCGCGCACGCGCACACACACAGACAAATGAGGTCAAAGGAGCAAGGTGAAAAAACAAATGAGTCTTGTCTTGCAGATGCACACGCATTAGACGTGTAATGCTACATTGATTAAAATTGATTATACCGCTCATGACAAATGTGTCCAATCGTGCGTATGAGAATAAATTATTTATAATATATGTAAATTATATGCAAATACTTTGAGACTTACATTTAGAATAATGTACAAACAGTAAATGAGAGAAAAAAAATACAAAATAAAAATTAAGACCACGAAAGAGAAACGATCGATTCTTTAATCGAATCGGAGCCTCAATAATTGCAATTTAATAGTCGCTAAATTCCATCTTTGATTAATAAAATATATCGGTCTGACTGCCATGCATCGAGCGTTACTCTCTTTGATTGGGCGTGCGGGAAACTGCCGCAGCCTATTGTGTGGATAAGGGGTTAATTTTAAAAGGGATCTCAAAAGTACTGTAGCTCTGCAAATATCCGCTTCCGTGTACCATTCTCTAACACAGCGAATTTTGCACTTCTCTGCGAGAGATGCCAATGGATACTCCATTTCGGGGCACGACACCCGACGGTACAAATGGAGATCAAGATTCGGTTCGAACCGTGGGCACGACGGTGACGAAGAACTGCGAGCCGTTGGTGGCCGGCCCGGCGTTGGCCAGGCTCAGGGTGTAGGGGCGGTCGTGCCGCAGGGTGTGGTGGAACTCGTCCTCAAACTCGGTGCCCCAGATGCTCTCTCCGCCCATGCCGGTTCCAGTCGGGTCGCCCGTCTGCACCATGAAGCCCTGAAAAGGGTCCAACCAGCACGGCAAAACGCGAGCACGCGCACAGATGTACGTGGGTCACCCGGTAAACAGTGCGGCAAACACACACGCGCGCAAGCATGGGCATGTACACGCAAGGACGCGCACACGCAGAGATACGCACACACACGTGCACAGAAGAATATGCGTATACACCCAGTGGACACATACACACACAGCACAAATATACACAGAACACACACAGAACACACACACAGTACACATATACAGTATGCAGGACCACAGTCCAATATAAAGATTATCCTGTTAGTGAGCACCTATGAAGGGTGGTACTGTACGAGAGGTTGATGTGGCCAGGACCACCACCTCATTCGTCTTTGTCTCCCAAGTGCTGATGTTGACAAGACCGCACGTGGTACTCACTCAATGGCGAGTCGACCGAGGTTACACCAAGAATGATTTCTGATACCGCTTGTCACAGATTTATGTTGAACTTCTTTCTCACCGTACGTAGCCGACTGTGCTCATCGGAGGTAGCGGGGTTCATAGCACAATGCGCAAATCACTGCACCACCGGTACCCACCCGAACACGCAAATGAGATTCATAGCTGAGCGTGACAAAGTATAATTGTGCTATCCATTCACTTGACAGGCGTCAATTGAATGGACAACACATTATTTTCTAAAAAAGTCGTCCTTTGTTATTAAAATGCCTCAAGCAATATCGCTTTAATAATATATATAAAAAAACAGATGAAATAATGATGCCTAAATATAATCATGAGACAAACAAACTAAAAAAAAACCACACATCCCCCCCCCAAAAAAAACAAGAGAAAATAAAAAATTAAACATCATGTTCAGCTTGAGCACCCACGGAGGAATAATTAGGCGAGCGGAATTGTTGTCACTCGAACCTTCAGATGGTAGAGCCAAGGGGAGGGGGGAGAGGAGGGAGGAGGGGCAGTTACAATCTGTCCAAAGAGAGAGCGAGGACAGATTGTTAAAGGAAGTGGTGGTGGGGGGGGTGATCGGCAGCAGGGAAGGGATGAAACATTTGCATTGGGAACTTTAAATGTCACGATTCCTTCGTGAATTCAAAATTCAAGACACGAGCCACAGCAATTTGACTGTGGCAGTGCAACTCAAACTGCGGACCGTAGAGAGTAAGCCCACCGTGGCCTGCGCTCCTTCAACGGAGGAGGAACAGCACAACGACACAAACTCTCTCTCCTAAAGCCCTCTCGTCGTGGATGCGCAGACCTCGACATTGGCAACGAGCTCCGAAACATATTGCCGTGCGCCAGAATAGAATGCGACGTTTCATCGACGCACCACTACATGCATTAAAAAAAAAAGTCATTGTCAAATTGCCCTCCAATATTCCACAGTAAACAGAATACAATGTGGATTTATATAGCAACCCATCTCTCAATACGCTGGACACAAACAGTGTGCATGTTTATTTTGCAGAGTGAGGCAGTTAGTAATGGGCACAGAAACAAAGTAAACTTGAAGAAAGGAAGGGAGTTGCAGGCAGTGGGGCAGCAGAATAATAATCATGATTCGAGGTTGCGTACTACATTAGGGCTCTCATGAATCCATAACATACAACCACGTCATCATTGTCCATGATCAATCCACTGCTGGTTGACGGTGCACCAACAAATACAAACACACTCACGTTCTCGCTCCAATCGCACGCAGGCACACACACACAGTGGCGGCGGTGGATGCAACACCCACCTTGATAACGCGATGGAAAATGTGCCCGTTGTAGTAGCCGCTCTTGCTGTGCACGCAGAAATTCTCCACAGCCTTGGGACACCTGGCAGACGTGGCAACGCGCGCACGCAGGAAGATAGATCTAATTCTAGATTTGAAGCTTTCGTGACTGCAAGGATTCATATTCTTAGGTTTTTTCGGTAAAGTCACGTAGGTAAAAACATTTTTTTATTAATAAAAGTGCTGCGACGGTTCCACCTGAAGACGGAGGCTTGTGTTGCCTCTGAAACGTCGTGATTTTAATTTTATTTAAATTTTATTAATTTTTAAAAAAATTTACCTACGTGACTTTACCGAAAAAACCTAAGAATAAGATAGATCTACATCTCAAGGGCCTTCTGGTTTAGACAGCGAAGAGACGGCACACTGGCGGAACCCATCCTCTCCTTCAATTGCTCAGCTACTGCAGCACAAGCTAACGAAGGCCATCCGGGGCTTCCTGTTAAATGTGTTACGCATCAGCGCCACAGGGAGGTCTTGGCAACAACCACTGCGCAATAAGGCATGCTTTGTTGGATTGTGCACATTTTATCGATTGCATAAGATCTCCGAAACAGGGGCTACGTGGCTGTTATAAGATCAAAGTACAACAAGTAGGTTCCTGACCGACCTACACGGATGAATTATTCAGCGTTATCGCCTTTTATGGAATGAAGTTTATTCCGTTACTCAGATAGGGGACCAGGCAAAAGCGTCAGAGGCGAGGCTAAGATCAGGGTCACGGGTAGGGCCAGTGCTAGGACGTGGTTGGCTAGCATGGCTACGGCGATGGAAAGTACAAGGGGGCCGTCTGGCTAGTTTGGTAGTATTCGGGGCAGGGTTAGTGTCTGGTTGTTTAGTGTAGTTATGGAAAGGGATACAATCGAATTGGCTCGTGTGGTTATAATGTTAGGACTCGGGTCGAGCTTGCTAATGTGGTAGGAGTAAGGGACAGGGCTATTGCCTGGTTGCCTTGCATGATTAGAGACAGTGTTAAGGTCTGGTTGGCTAGTGTGGATAGGATTAAGGGTAGGGCAAGCGTCTAGTTTGCTCATATGGTTCCGGTTAGAGATAGGGTCCCGGTTGACACGCACACTGTAGTATCAAGAGGCATGCGCTGCCACCTAACAAAACTCGCTCAAATCCCGTCCCCGTTCCCGCTATTGCCAGGCATCGCACGCCGTGCTCTCCGCCCATTCTCTGGTTCAGAGCCCCTCAAGCGCGACGCTAGCACCATGACGCTCGCTCACTCGGAGGGGTAGAGGCGGAGCGTGACGTCGCCGTAGGTGGTGTGCATGATGGCGCAGTCCGACACACGCTTGGCGCCCTCCGACTGCGTTGCCGCCATCACCTCCTCCTTGCTCGGCTTCTCGTTCAGGACGTCGCGGTCCGACTCGGGGCTCTTGGCGTCTTCGGGCTCGCGCCGCGTGAACTGCGGGGCGCAGGGGAGGAAGGGACGCGCACGCACGTGCGTGCCCGAGCGTGAACGCAAGCGCGCGATGGCGATGTCGTCGGCACGAGTCGGTGCCGTTTCATAGGTGCTTGCTAACGGCACTTTCTCCAACAGTCTGTCAAGGCGAATCGACGGGGTATCTTTGTTGTTGTATAGCTATACGCGGGTGTGTAGCCGCGCGAATCTCTTTATTCAGGAGCACGTGGCTGTACGTACCGTACGTAGCCGTCCGTGCTAATGTGAGGTGCATGTGCCGCATGACCGGTGCGCGTGCGTGTGCACGTGCGTGTGCGCGTGCGTGGCGGCTACCATGTAGAAGCGGTTCTTCTTGAAGGCGGACGCGAACACCGTGGGGTCGCCCTGCACGCTCATCAGCACGGGGTTGTCGGAGGCCCTCATCTCCACCGTCAGGGCGGCGTGCTTGGTGCGCGCCACGCCCTGGAACAGCGCCACGTGCAGCGGCCGCGAGTTCTCCTGCTTGCCCAGGATCCGCACGCACCTGCCCCCGGCCATCGCACCACCCATTTTGAAATTTGCGTCACGTACAAAAGAAAAAATAATGAAATAATCGTGCTCGCAACGAGGGGGTTATAAAGAAACACCACCGACGTTTTTCGGGCAGAATCCCATCAACGGTCACAATTTAGGGGGTCACCCATCGATTCTGGAAATTGAGCGAGATACCGAACCGCCCACCCGATTTTCACCCCTCACCTCCCATGGATGTCGGGTCTGAAATTGATTCTTTCGATAATGCTGTGGTTAGCTTAGAGCCTCTATTTAGCCGCAGGGGTCACATGAACAGATTTAGACGTATCACATTGGAAATTAAAACGATTGATTCTTGCCGGCATGATTTGATGCACATACTGCTGAGCGTAGGGAAGGAATTTAAACGACGAATCGTTGCATGCCTATGCACACCGACCGGCACGGTATAGTCCCACCATGAAAGTCTGGCACATCTAAACTATGACCCCCAGTCCCAGTCGCTGTGGATCTGTCCGCCGTGGCATCAGTTGCAATGTGAAGAATCAGCTGGTTAGAATCACTGGGTGTGAAAAGGAACCCTTCTGGATTTGACCAACAGAGGTGGTGCTGCTGCTATGAGATTGCGTTCTTTTTTGGCAAAGATGTCTATTTGCTTCATTTTTTAAAATGTTATTGCATTATTAATGTTGATAACCAAGGTCACTTCAGCACATGATACTCTATCCTGGTCTCTTGAGTTCCCACCTGGTTTAACAAAATAAATGCATTTCTTGAATGCTTGTGCAAGGGTCTGACGGATTGCAGCATTGCAGCACTCAGGGATGGCGACGGGATGGGGAGACCATCACAGAGGAGGGATAAATCACAAGGGACTGCGATGATCATCATTTAAAGTCCATTGGCTGACCTTAATGCAATGAATGACCGCGATGAAACTGTTATTTTTCTACGTAATTCTCTTGAAGTTCCGATGGACGAGGTCCGTCAGCAATGTTCCAAGGATTTAATCCCCTCCCGGAATAACTCTTCATCTTGTGCATGATGAAATCATCATTTCACACAGAACACATCCACCTTCCTTTGTCCCTCAAAAAGATACTGTGGACTTTGAATAAAGCAGATAATTAAACGTTTTTAAATTAATGCACGAGGAGTCGGTTTTTTCCATTATGGAATATTGAATGGAAAAGGATAGCTGATACGTGAATATTTATGAATGTAAAAATGTTCAAATATCAATTCAAAGGGGGAATTTGGTGGCCCATTGATTAGTATTACTGACCCCAGCAATCAGAGTTCAGTTTCCAGCCAAGGCTAAGATCAGCGGTGGGTGATATTTGAACCAAATCTGGCCCCTGCCTCCTTCACAAACTTGTATGAACCGGCATGGTGAAGTATGGTCAAATAACCAACATTACGTGGGGCAATAGACTAGGTTCACTATATTAATTCACAAATGTTTACATTTAACTTGCCTCTGTACCCTCTACTCTGAACAACGTTATCTGAAACATGAAACAAAAATTTTTCTGTGATAAGGCAGTGTCCATGATGAAAGTATCGAGTAGTTTTTTTATTTCTGTACGTTTACATAACTAACTTTCGCTGCTGCACGGCTCAGGGGTAAGAGAGCACTCAGCCGACACTCCTGACACTCCTGCGATGTGATTGGGGATTACAGCCGCCCATGATTAAGCACTTAAGAAGTTGCATTAAGCGTTAAGTAAATGCCAATCCTTATCCGCTAAATGGGGTCTAAAATGTAACAAGAGTTGTAGGAAGACCTTAATCTAGTACTGGATTGACAAAGGGCTGTAGCGTGTATTGTATTTATAAAGACTGCCCCCAAAATAACACAGTCATTTTAAAATTTGGTTGATTACCTAATGTGGCAAATTCCATCTCTGAGAAAAAATATATTGGTGCGACTACCATGTGAGTAACATTTGCCTGTAGCACAGCATGCAGGAACTAGCTGCGCTCTTGTGTGTGGGAAGAATCGGTCACTCTGAAGGGATCTCAGCAGTCGTTCTATGCTACATATCTCAAAATGAATCTGCTTCCCATGGGCACTCTAACGAGACAGTTACCCGGCCACATGTGATTTAACAGATTTTAACGATAAAGACAAAAATTCATCCCTCTGTAATGCAGAATGACATTTAAAATATATGTACTCTTTGGTTTTTTCGGTAAAGTCACGTAGGTAAAAATAAATGAAAACCACTAAATTAAATCACGACGTTTCGGGCGCAACACAAGCGTCCGTCATCAGGTGGGAAGGCATGGCCTGCTGCTATGGCTTGGCCTACTTCCATGGCCTACTGCTGATGCAGTCTGCAGTCTGTATCAGCAGTAGGCCATGCTTTCCCACCTGATGACGGACGCTTGTGTTGCGCCCGAAACGTCGTGATTTAATTTAGTGGCTTTCATTTATTTTATTTTAGTTTTTACCTACGTGACTTTACCAAAAAAGCCGACGAGTACGAATCCTTGTAGTCACGAAAGCTTCAAATCCAGGATTTTATATATACCCAAAAAACCCTACATCACATACATCACTAACACTGCCCCTATAAAACAAAACATATATGAGCAGCGCACGTTACGGAAAATTACCATTCTCCAGAGAAGGCAGTGAGATTAACAGAGATCACACTTTTCGCTGCGGTGCCTTAAAAAGAACAAAACTGGGAAAATTTGCAACAAAAATGAACAGGTGTGTCGTCAACTGTCTCCGTTAAGTCCTACCGATTTGTCTCGATGTTGATGACCTTGATTCCGAGCATGGTGCCATAGAGCACAAAGTGGCCCGTCTCGTCAAACACGATGTTGGCAAATCGAGCGGCTTCCACTTTGTCCAGCTCACGCTCGCTGGCCATGCGCCGCCCAAATTCCATGTCTGGCAGCTGCTGCTTCATCTGCTGGAGCTCTGTGAACATCTGTTGAGGGTGGGGAAAGGGGAATCAATTGCAGGTGAAGTGCGGCCAATCGCGACGGCAATTTGAGACACACCCAGCATTTTCATTTGTCAAGCGAGACGTGTGGACTACAGTAGGGCGAGGAAAACCTACAAGTTGTGGGCTCGATACAGCCAGGGACTTAATTTCATACTGAACCACAAACACAAGATCCTACCATATTGAAACGGCGCACAAACTATACTTATTGGGACCCTGCAAGCGTCTTAGTCACATGTAGAATTCGGAATTGTGACCCGAAATAAACATGTTGGTGAGAGGGAAGCAGGCCCAAGCATTGCATACGTGCAGAAAAAGTTTTTGTATTTCTATTGACGAACAAAACAGAAAATACATGCTTGACTATCACGTGGCGAAGGTCACTCTCAGAAGCGAGGCAGGGGGGAAAGTAGTGCCCTATGTCTACTAGATAAAGGTCATCAAAAGTTCTGCGACATCAAATTATATGGGAAATTCACTAACACACTGCTGTGCGAGAGAGATACGAATTGTTTCTTTGTCTCATGAGAACACACCGAGAGCGCAAATGATATAAAACCGGGGAAAGAGACAAGAAATGAATATGAACCACATTTAATCACGAGCAGAAGGCGGCTCGAATTCAAACCCAGCCTTTCACCGGCACAACTTTGTATCTGCGACGTGGTCATTATGAACCCCAACCGCCATACATACACACACAGTTGAAGGTCCTCTTGGCATTTGAAAGGCCTCACCTTGAGCGACTCGTCGAAGACCCGGATGAGTTTGCCCGTACGGAATTGGAAGATGCGTACTTTGCGGTCCAGCGCAATGGTGGCGATGCGGGAGCCGTCGGGAGAGAAAGTCAGCGCCGTCGGGCAGGTGCGGCAGCGCGCAAACTCGTAGAGGTCCGTGTCCGTCTTGTACTGCCACGCCACGTTGCGTGGGAAGGCGTAGTCCAGCTGCGGCCCCGTCCAGTACTCGAGCATGCCCGTCTTGTCGGCCGACACAACCACCTGCACTCGAAAAGACGTCAGCCCATCGTGAAGATGACAATGCCGCGAAGGAAGAGTCAAAGCTTTATCGCAGCGGTACAGGGAAACCATTGCCCGCGACTTTATTTCACAGGACCCATAGCCGCATCAGGATTGCCACTTTTAATTGGCCCACCAGCTTTATGTATCCGTCAGTGCAAACATCTTGGCCTCACTAATCGGGTGCTAGAAGGAGACATTTTGAACCTGGCAACAAGCACAATCACTTCTATCACTGCAGGGGCCCATTGCAAGGGTCAGAAGGTAATGTAGCATACAAAACCCACGAAAATATATTTTACTCACGTAAGTACCAACATTGGGGGGACAAATTACAAAATCTTAGGCGAAGGACCGTGATAGGACAACCGGAATAAAATTGGCCGAAAGCCAAAACCAGTCAGGATGGCTCACAGCCGGCAAAGCATGACTATCTGGCGAAGGTCATCCTTTTCAAGAGAAACGAACTCGTGCGCCACGGCGCATGGCGGACTCGTAACATCGCACGAACCTTGTAGATGGGGTTAAAGCACAGCAGGCACACGGGCGACGAATGCAGCTTCTCAAGGGTCCTCAGGGGAGTGCTTGAGCCCCGCCCGTCGTAGACGTGCACGCGTCCTGTGAGCTTCTCACTGCACGCCACCACGCACACCGGCTCCCCCGGAGAGTAGATCCACTCGCAGCAGCCGGGTTGGTAGCTGCGGAAAGAAGTGCGATGGACGACAGGGCCAGGGGGCAACCACGTGGCGAGAGGAGGCGCTGAAGAACAGGATAATATTGTACGCATTCTTTGTAGTTTTCAAATACATCCGTTAAGCATGCAGTGAATGAGAAAGGACAAATAAACAACGTGTGAACAGATCCGACCAATGGCAGGCAGTTGTCGTCAGGGTGCTACTGTGAGAACGATGCATTACTTACGGCAAGAAACCATCAATCACTCTTTGTTTTACGTGCCAATATTGCCCTCAATAGAGTAGGCATCAGTGCACATTACAGCAGAACGTGAACGGTACAGGGGGCACGGAGCAACGGGAATGAAAAAAGAAACCCGTCACGACCTCAGCGGCTGACACAGACTGAACAAAGTAAATTTCAACCGCGCGCAAAATAAAGCCCAGCCGCGCGCAACGAATAGCATAAGAAAGGTAGGTAATAAAGAAAACAATAAGTAAATAAACAGTGAAAGAAAAAACGCCAGGAGTGTGCCCCTTCCCCCCACCAACGTCAACGTTGAAACGAGGAGATCTATCTGGCTTAGTGGTGCTTTGGCAGAGTACTTATAATGACAAGGCCATGTGTTCAAATCAAGATTGGGGTCGAATAAAGCAATCCAATTAGTTTCATTTGAGGTTGATAAATTAGGTGCACATTGAGGGATGCCAACAGACAGTCTGAACCATGGATAGAATTGGCCTCCGTAGGAAGGTGGAATATCCACCACGAACTCCGGGTGGCTGATTGATATGAATGCTGCCCAATGTTTCAGCAAGGACACGATCGGATAGGTATTCTTAAGTTTTTTCGGTAAAGGCACTAAGAATATGAATCCTTGCAGTCACGAAAGCTTCAAATCTAGAATCAGATAGGTGTTTGTAGATCTTTATAAAAATGTATTCCGATTGCATCATTTGCCCTACTACCGAGTGATGTCTGTCACATGACCGTCAAAACAAAACATGTTAAGTCTCAGAGCTGGAATTTATTCGACGTGCAAAACCAAATTAAACGTGATATTTTTTTGGGTGCAGTCATCATTGACTGGCCTCAGCTCATCAACTTGCAATGCTTTGAGAACCCAATCTATTTAGACAGTTGCAAGTTCTGATCACTGAGCCATCCGGCCAAATGGAGATAATGATTTTTGTTAAATTATTTTCAATCGTTTCCTATTAAAATATGAAAGGATTTGATACATTTGCACATCAAGGTTCATAGTATTTCTGATATTTTGTGTAAATAGTTGCACTCTTTTGAAATACAACATTTTAGAACACCTGATTATAAATACCTCTGTACTCATTTACAACTATGATGTGCAAACGCTATAGTAATAAAATAAACTTTTGTAAAGCTTCAGAACCATGATTTATTGCGGTATGCTGAGATTATTAATAGGGAACATTTACATAGTGGCCTTTACAAAGCCTCTATCAGACGTTCTAGAAAATAAATACCATTTGGACATAATTAATGACGTCCATTAGTAGATTGGCTCGCTGCACACAACGCGATGACTCATGCACACAACTTGGCCATAAAAACAAGTGAGCATTGCATTCACATATGCAAAAAGAACATTAATAATTAGACCCACAAACCATTTCATTTCTACACCCTTACTCACCACTGTAATTCTACGTGGTTCACACTTGGAACATTAAGATGATTTCTTTAAATGTCCATGAAATCTCCTTAAAAACACCGAAGTGGTTGGGTCACTCAGGGGTCAGAGCACTTGAGCCGGCACCGTTGAGATTCTGGGTTCAAATCTGGATTTCAAATGCCTTTGATTAAACCAGGCAGCTCCCACTTCTGCAGATTTCTTTTCTTTCAAAAATGTTACAGTGAGAAAGAAAACAATTATATGTGTAGGGAGCCAGACGAACTGCCTGGGAGCTGCATAGGGCTCGTGATGTTTTGGCCGTCCCTGTTATAAAACATGGACCTAGGCATGTGACAATTATCTAACACTTGAGTCACGATTTGGTTTTGTGATTGAACGCATTGTTTTTTGGTCACATTTTACCACCTCGACTGTATTGACACTTGGTTTTATCTATGGGTTGTCTGCCACGTGCCTTCGGGTAACACTGCCATATAATTAGCACATAATTAGTATAAATTGACAATAATTGATTTTCTTACATGCACAATTCGAAATGTATCACGGGCCTAAACAATAATCGATTTTCATTAATGTATCTAATTCACCAATGTGTGACCGTGCACTGCTGCTCTGCTGCAGTGCAGACTCACCCAAGCTTCAGCATGTTGATCATGTCGAAGTTTACGACGTCAAACACCTTCATGGCCTGATCATCGCCCACTGAGCAGAACAGTGCCCCCTCTGAGCTCACAGAGATGTCCTCGATCGCACCTAGGGGATGTCACACGTGCACGCACACAGGCATGAGGAAACCTATGCAGGCGTGGAAGGTGATGGTCATTATGTGGTGGTGACTTCTGGCATTCTGATGAATAAAATATTAAAAAATACTTGTTAAAAAAACACGATTTAATGAAATGTACTGTCCGAGCTGCCCCTCCCCCTGGCCCTTCCCCCATCGCCCCTCCCCTTCTTCCACATCCCCCGCCCCTGGGCGTGGCTCCCCGAGGCTTGCCGTGACGTCAGGGACCACGTGGTGATTTACAGGCAACGTGAGTTGAGCGTCGACAATTCGAGCCGTAAAAAAGATTGTTTAAAGATATTTATTTTTCATTTTCAATGATATAATATAGTATTGTCATCAGTATGACACACCTATACCAAGTTTTCAGTCGATACGACATTGGGAATACGGTTGAAATTGAGTTACAAGATTTTTGAATACAACACATACAGTAAGTTAAATAAAAGCGTGTAAAAAAAATAAATATATGTTTTGCATTTTTTATGATAGAATATCGTGTTGTCATCAGTATGACATACCTAGACCAAGTTTGCAATCGGTAGCACATTGGGAAGTGTGTAAAAAATGAGTTGCAAGATTTCTCTTTTTAGGATACAACAGACGAAGTGAGTTAAATAAAAATGTGTAATAAAAAGGCCGTTATGTTATTGCTGTAGTAATGGTGATGTGGTGGTATTGGCGATTGTACCCAAGTGACTGCGGAAGTGTTTCGCAAACTCTATTCCGACGCCTTCGTTCTTTTTCCAGAACTTCACGTGTCCATCCTGGCTGGCTGTAATGAGGAAATCCGTCCTAAATTGCACACACGAGCAGTCACGTACTCCTTAGTACAAAGATCGCACATATAGCCAACATAAACTGTTGAGTAAAGTGCTTTAACGAACACTTATGAATGGAAAAGCAGTGCACGAAGGGGTGGTGTTGCCAGAACCCGCAGAGCCACCTTTGTGTCCAAGGTGTTGATGTTTACACATCGCACCAGATACTCTTTTAAGGCTACATCGACTTGGGGATGCCCAGACGATTTTCAAATATCACTTGCCGCTGATGTTAGTCATGGCGGGGACTCAAACTCAGTGCACTAACCACTATGCCATCGCTTCTCTTACTCCATAGTACACACATTTCCACACATTCTAATGACTTTACAATGAGCTGGTACCAAACCTATATTGCAGAGAGATCTTAATATAACCAGATGATAGCCTCCATGAGACATTTATTTTAAATTATATATATTTTATACAAAGAACTGACTTAAGGACAGGGCTGTTCATCCAGTTGTCATTGTAAAAAAAAAATTATTGAGTGATTGCAGTGGTGTACAAGCCAAACTGAATAATTTGTTTGTATTAATTAAAATTATACATGTCAACAAGCTCCAACATCACAAAGGTACTCCAGTGTAAAGTCTCTTGTTACTTATGTAAAAGTCGGAGATGGACTTTCACGAAGCAGTTTAAAAAGCTTGTTTCTGCACACCAGCATCTTGAGATGGGGTCACATTTAAGAAGCTACATAAAGCTATATAAATCTGACCTGTCATACATCAGCTGAAGAGAGGTGCATGCAGAAGGCTAAGGTAAGCGACTTGAAAGATCAAAATGGAACTTAGCAAGGAAGCGGATGTAAACAAAATGATAAAAAAAATCAATCGGTTGCGATGGGTGGGACAATTTATGCTGGATATCGGAGGGCAGGTGGCCAACAGGCATTCATACCCATCAACCCATTCGATTTACCCGGATTCTTGTACAGGGAAATTGAGTGTTCAAGTCCAAATGGCGTACAGCCGTTTCAAAATGGGCAAAAAAAACATGTTTCATCTATTTGTTTGTGTTTCTCCCTTGTGATGGGACTTTGCAGAATGAACGTTGAGATTTAGAAGGGCACATGGTGACCAATAAGGTCTAAATTGGTCTGTAATAAGGTAGGCACAAAAAAAATCACATTTTGTAGCTGCTCATCCCAAGCTATAAATGCTCTCATAGTGGCATTGTCTTTGTACTGTTCGTCTAGCCTGACACTGGTGAGACTAGGCCATGAAGCAGGCAGTCTCTGGTGTAGGCCAATCCGTTTCAAAGACAATGCCACATTATCAGAGCATGTCTGTTTGCATGTTCACTACAAGTGTGTGTGGTTAATGCGAATTTGATTCCTTGCAAAAGCTTCTATTTGGTGTTTGAACATCTTAACACACTGATAAAGGGGTTGACAACAGGTATGACGACAATGGAACTGGCAGTGAACGATCAATGAGAAGGGAGCTCACTTGCTGACGGCCACGTGCGTGATGGTGTCGCGGTGCATGTAGCTGCGCTCGTACATGGCGGCACACGGTAGGTTGTCGAGAAACACCCGCTCGAATTCCAGCACTGACGCACGATATGCAAAAGACAAAGATGTGCCCCGTACAGGCGTTTAAAAAAAGAAAAAAAAAACTGGATTTTTGGGTCAAGATGTTGTTATGCGACCATCTGTGAAGGCCGGCAACGACACACGATATACACACAGAGACAAACACAACACACGCACATACATGGAGACAACGTAATAATAACGTGACACATGCCCAGCCTCAAAATATTTTTTCAAGAGGGTCCTGCCTGAGGATGTTTGGCCAATTCCGTTCGTGAGTATTTTGGCTTTACGTGGGATGAAAATAGCCCACGGTGCATTTTTTAAGTGGTAACAGTCAAAACCTCCACAAAGATCGATTTAAGAATCCATGGTTGGTACCTCTCGTAACCCCTGCCTACAAACGCCCGGCGATTCCCAGGCAGTCGCCCATCCACGTACTAACCAGGCTCAACCCTGCATTGATGATGTTATGCTCAGCCCGTTGCGGGGTAATTAAAATTGGAACCACTTTGTAGGAAGTCAACATCCGTGAAATATACAACTGTACGCACATTTTTGCAAGGCAGACCACGCAGGCCTGAACAGTGCCGGATTATCCTCGTAGCAAAAGTAGCTACATATGCTACGGGCCCTGCACTTTCAAGGGCCCCGCGCTAAATGCTTTCAAGCTATCTATTCCGGTTCAGTGATTCTGCACTTGCTCTATTACTATAGTACTATGGGGCCGTCCATAAATGACGTCACGCACCTAGGGGGGGGGGTCAGACATTTGTGACGAGGGCGGAGGGGTTTGAGAAATGTGACGCCATGTAAAAATGCGCAACTTAAAAAAAATATCGATAACACGTTCTACTTAATTAAATAGACTTTTTAATGAATCTTTTCTCCTACAACATCAGAGTGCAGCGCCACATTAAAAACGCACTACAATGACAATAGTTTCAAGAGATTTGAAACGTGTTTTTTTTTTGGGGGGGGGGGCAGAGCTTTGTGACGTCATATTTGAGGGGGGGGGGTCTGACTGTGTGACGAGTGGGGGGGGCAAAAATCTACAAAATCGCGTGTCGTCATTTATGGACGGCCCCTATACCGCCTTCAACTTTTATGAACGACTGGGTGTTTAAGGTTAGCGATTTGTCGTATTATCTGGCTGTATAGAAAATGAAAAAATACAATTACTTTACTATGCAAGTAAAATGTTTGTGTTTTTATTTTTTTTATTTAGGGCCCCTTTATAACACATGCTACAGGCCCCACACTAGCTTAATCCGGCACTGGTCCTGAAGCAATAGTTTGAGTCTGCCATCTAAATAGATGCCGAAGGAACACGTTTAATGAATAACAAAAAAACACAGTACAGGTAGTCCTCTATTTACGATAGAGATGCGTTACGACGACCCCATCGTAAGTCGAAGATGGCCTAGCCTACTCAGGAGTCTTAAAGAATGGTGATAATTTAGCAAAACAAAGCAATGTACAGTACCGTACTGTATAAACGATATACCGTATGTATTTATTAATTACAATACTGTATTGCACGGTAAAATGTAAAGTAAAAAAAAAGTTAATTATTAGCCCACCTATATGAACTGCAATTTAATCGAGTTTTTTCAGGAAACAATCCTATCTGCTATAAAAAAAAAACTTTTAACATGCATTGAACGCATCGTAACGTATCATATTGTATTGTGCACACTTGAAAGATGTTAAGGTTGTTGATGGCAATTTTATCGTATCGCTATCGCCATCGTAAGATCGAAATATCGTAAGTCGGACCATCGTAACCCGGGGACTACACTCGTAACTCGGTGACTACTATCGTAACTCGGGGACTACCAGCGCAACTCGGGGACTACCAGCGCAACTCGGGGACTACCGGCGCAACTCGGGGACTACCATGGTAACTCGGGGACTACCAGCGCAACTCGGGGACTACCATCGTAACTCGAGGACCACCTTCGTAACTCGGGGACTACCGTCGTAACTCGGAGATTGTCGTCGTAACTCGGGGACCATAATCGTTACTCGGGTACTACCGTCGTAACTCGGGGACTACCTGTACAGTACTTCACTGTGTGCTATAAACCCCCTCTAGTGGGACAGGGGAGGCACTTCAGTTGAGCGGGAAATCCCACAACGCCTGAGCGAGCGATGCATCAAGTTTTACGCGTCTTTAAACGCTGCACTTTTCCTTTTGAATGAATCGTACTTTCACGTACGAATCCCCGCAATTTTTTTAAAGATGAAATCGAGTTGAGACTCGAGACAACACGAGCGGCTTTCTCCTCCGAGCTCCGACACGCATCAAACCACGAGACAACCCACATTGGGGCGCTTCTCTTGCGAATGAAACAACAACGACCGAGACGCGATGAACATTCATGCCGAGTCGACCCAGATGAATCCCAGACCCATGTCTGTTGTGTTTGACGACTCTTACCTTTCTTCTTACTGACGGTAACAGCCTCGCATGGCAAGGGCCCGACCCAGACATCCTCCTCCTCCCCCTTCTCACCACCACCACCATTGTCGTCTTCCTTCCCATCTTTCCCCTCCTCTTTCTCCTCTTCGACGTCTTCCTTTGCCTTCTTATTCTTGTTCTCCCCCTCCTCGTTCTCTTTCTCATCCTCCTCGTCCTCCTCGTCCCGTATCCGCTTCGTCTCCGAACTATCCGAGGCCATGCTCGCAGGCGATGGCGGTGACGATGATGATGGTGGTGTTGGTGGTGATGTTGGTGGTGGGTGCTGCCACCAGGTGGAGCCCTTTCCTCGGTTCACGCCGCGCGTCATCTCCGGGTCGCGGTGACGTCACCCACACGCACGCGTCCCACCCGGTTAACGTTGCGCATCTCGCCAACGTTGCCTCAACGTCGTGCCAACGTTGCCGGGTGAGAGAGGTGACGTCACCCGTCGTGAGCGTTTCGTGTTAAGTGGTCAAGATTATATTCTTGGTTCTTTCGGTAAAGTCACGTAGAAGGGAAATAATAAAATAATAACACAAGCAATCATCATCAGGTGTGAAATCCACAGCAAGAAAATTTTCTTGCTGATGATTGCTTGGGTTGCAGTCGAAACGTCGTGATAATTTTTATCGTTTTATATTAATATTATTTTATTATTTCCCTTCTACGTGACTTTACCGAAAGAACCAAGAATATGAATCCCTGCAGTCGCGAAAGCTTTAAATCAAAATTTGGTCAAGATTAATGACGGAGTGGCAGCCAAGGAGTAAAACCGCGTCCGACCCAGTGAACAAATTGAACGTTGGGCCAACGTTGATTCAACGTTAGCCCAGCCACATTCCAACGTTATCCCGTCGGAATGTCTCAACGTTACCGGGTGAGAGGGGATCGCCTCCGTGGAGATGGAGCGATGAAATTAACTCGCGTGTGTGGCTGATGTGTAAGTAACGTCGTTATAGACTATTGTGCTGTACTGTAATCGAACTGGATACAGAATACTACTATTTGTTAGAGGACTTGCCTGTAACAATAGGCAACCAGACACTTGATATATTTATTTTTGTTCTCTCCATCTTAGGGGCCGTCCATAAATGACGTCACGCACCTATGGGGGGGGGGGTCAGACATTTGTGACGATGGGGGGGGTGAGAAATGTGACGTCAAATCAAAATGCGCAACTTTAAATAAATATAGACGTTCTACTTAATTAAATATACTTTTTAATAAATGTTTTCTCCTACGATATCAGAGTGCAGCGCCACATTAAATACGCACTACAATGACAATAGTTTAAAGCGATTTGAAGCATGTTTTATTTTTGGGGGGGGGGGGGCAGAGCTTTGTGACGTCATATTTAAGGGGGGGTCTGACTTTTTGTGACGCCGTGTGACGAAGGGGGAGGGGGTAAAAAATTCGTCCAAAATCGCGTGACGTCATTTATGGACGGCCCCTTATGAGTCCTATTTCTAGGATGAACCTATCTATGTGATGCCCTGTTCAGGTTCTGATGGAAATCGCCGTGATTATATTGGCGCTTATGCTGTAATTCATGGCCTGGTATCGAACTCAGGTGGCCACAGCTCTCGACTTAAGAAACAGAAGGTGTCGTCAGCTTTGGAATATTATTGTATATTCTGTTTAAATGTTAAACAAATGTTAAACATGTTCCACGTTAATACATCTAGATTTTCCAACATTGAAAAACAAACCCTCGATGGGCTCGATTTAAAGGATATTAATATTCAGTAATTGCACAAATGCTAGATATATCTCTAACATATATGCAGTTTCAAAGATATGCTACTAAATGATGCAATATTCATTGATTTTGTATTGTTTACATGTTACTAAGAATTAACATGCCTCCGGATATCTTGCCAGGGACTCAATTTGGAAATGAGATGCGAAATCTCAAGGGTGTGTGCTGGTTAAATAGAGTGTACTATTATTAGATGCACTTTGGCGGGACACAAACATTGTTTGAAGGGATGATGGACAATACGAGTGATAAATGGCAACCATAGGAAGAGGAGAGACTGCGTCCAAGAGGTTTCAGTTTTATTTATTAGGTATAGCCCTGTGAGGCATTCGGCTCTTGCATCGGGTGCAACCGCAACAAACAAAAAAACAAAAACATGAACAAGAAAACATCTTAAAGTGAATATGTGACTAAGTGCAAACTGAAAATCCAAGAAAAGACGGCAAAATATTGCAGAAAAAGCACCGTACATCAACGTTGTGTGCAAAAATCCCAGTGGGATGCAAGTCAAACAACAACAATAACCACAAGACAACTTAGATTAAGGCCATCAGTCTAACTCCGTACTACAACAAACAAACATGGCCGAACCAAAAAACTTTTCGAAATCACCAAAATAAAGCCATAAAAGCAATGTAACGGTGATCATAGGAACTGTGACCGAATATTCACAATAAACGACATAAACAACATGTACCACTACCAAACCCTGAGTCACTCCACAACAGCAGGAGCGTCCGAGGGGTCAACCCAGCGTGTTGATGGATCAGTTACATCGGCCCATGTGCAATAATGAGATTAATTTGTGGTATGGCAGCACTGCGAGAGAGAACAATGACGAGGGGAGGTCTTCATTCACCGGGGGATAGACCCTGGATAAAATATTGATGTCTTCTAAGTTAAGTCCATGAAAACAATCAAAAATAAGCTGCTGGAATGTTAAAGACAAACGCTAGGGGGCATGAGCCAACCATGACCACACGCTATTAACTGCAGAACTGTGTACTGTCACCACCACCACCGTAATGACTGGCTAATAAGGAACTCGACTGAGATTCATCGTCTAAAACAGCTATCATTTTTGAATTATCGGTCCTGTGTTTAGTGATGCCAAGAATGAAAGCCACGGATAGCTTAAAATAACCTTGATACAAAATTTATATGGAACTATTCAGAATATATTTTCTGTTTTGATTCAGAAATTACATCGATTCCCACCCCCCCCCTCTAAACCTCAATGCACCTCCGATTGGCACGGTTGGCTACGTACGGTGCGAAAGAAGTTCAACATAGATGCATTCAATTGTTGTACAGAACTTTTCTGATTGCCACATCTACGCTGCCCCCCACTGCAACTGGACAATTTTGATGAAGTATGGTCACGTTACTCCCATGACCACGCTCGGCATGAGAAAGCCCTCATCCAGTAGTGGATTCACGCAAGTAAACAGCGTCAATAGGTACACCAACCTGTTATTTAATTTTCTAGATTTGAAGCTTTCGTGACTGCAATGATTCATACTCTTAGGTTCTTTCGGTAAAGTCACGTAGGTAAAAAATAAAATTAAAAGTTAATAAAAGTAATAATGGAAATAAAATAAAATAATAAATCACGTTTCGGAGGCAACACAAGTCTCCGTCATCAGGTACTGTTAAATATATGTGTGTGTTCAAGAGGTAAATGAAGTCGAGATCTGCTAGCCACGAGAGGGATTCAGGAGAGTTCGTGGACGTCATATTGTTATTACTTCGTTGAAGGAGAACAGACCACGGTTTGTTTACTTTATATGGCCCATGCTTTGGGTTTGCATGACCACAATCGCACTGCTGTACTGTGCCTTGTCTTTAATGTACCGTGTGTGAAGATGCGCACATTGGCCTGGTGATGTTATGATGTGGTTCACGGTGGTGACACCAGTGTCTTTGAGGAAGGAATGTCAGAGCGACGAGGTGCGATGTTTGGGTCTCGAACGCGGTGTTTATTGTGGAAGTCGGCGTTGTCCCACGATGTTCACGCCGCAGCGTTCATGTGGATCTGGGTGAGATTTGAGGATGGTGATGTTTCCCCAAAAATGTCCTGGTTACAGTTTCCATTTTCGAAACAAAGTACTGTACTGTATATTCCCACTTTGCTCAGAGGAATGCGTCGTAGCTTCTCGAATAATTAGGCGGGGATTGCCAATTGGCATCTTGGTAACTAATCTAATTAATGTGTGATTACATAACCCAATGCTGTCCATTAGATATGCCATTACGGTATAATTAAAATACTCAACATGCATAGGAAGATAAAGTCCTGCTTTTCAAGTACCGTATAACATTGCGTACGTATGTTAATGTTATGTAACTAAAAACTAAAAAAAGTTGGCATTTCTTTCATCGTGATATGATTTACAAACGCACATCGCAATAACGTGCCAGTCAGTGCATTCAACAAGTTGACCCCAAAGCAGACGAAGCACGCAGAGTGCAGTTGTGCAAATCCTTCCGCGGCCCGCGTTTTGTTCGAACTGCGGAATGCAGAACAAAAAAAATAGTCCCACTTTTGAGAACGTAAAAAAAATCTCTGCACGCCGTATTGTTGAGTAACACCAACACGTGAGGCTCAATTGAGTTTCGTTGCGATTCCCAGCCGGTTAAAGAAAGGACAGCGTTGCATGGAATTAGTGGATGGGGAGGGGTCGGTGCGTCCGTTTACAAACAATAGACTAGATAAGCCCCTCCGCTCGAAGGAACTTTTAGATTTCCCAGCACGGATAGGCGCCCCCCTGTGTCTTGACAACGAGGGTCACGTTAAACACGGCCGGAACTCATTCTCGTCCAGACCCCGCCCACTTCCTCGCAGCGGCACCGCCCATATTTATGCAAATTTCGGCTGCACCATTACCACCTAAGCTTTGCCCATACTGACGGAGCCCCCGCCAACTTTGCTAGTTGACTCCGCCCATATTTATGCAAATCTTGGCTGCACAATTACCACCTAAGCCCCGCCCATACCACCTAAGCTTTGCCCATACTGACGGAGCCCCCGCCCACTTTGCTAGTTGACTCCGCCCATATTTATGCAAATCTTGGCTGCACAATTACCACCTAAGCCCCGCCCATACCAACGGAAGCCCCCGCCCACTTTGCTAATTGACTCCGCCCATATTCAGTTAACTCCGCCCACTCCGCGCCTCAGGCCCCCCCCACTCCCATGTTGGGCTCGCTCAGTGCCGCGAAGCGAGTCGACGTGGTGGGCGGTCGTGAGTGGGGAGCCGTCTCCACCAAAAAAGAATCTTTAACAATCGTAAACGATTCTCTTTTTACGGCTCCGAACCACAGCAGCGGTGGGTACGGCGAGCAGGGCGACACTCACGGCTCACGGACGTACCAGCCGCGATCGGGCACACGGGCGTTGCATCAACAGCGGCAACCAGATAAGAAACAATAAGATTTTCGTAAGTCAACTTGCCAAAAACTAAAAAAAAACCCACCATGGGTTCTTCTGCCTTCGATCGCCACTTGGAGGGCAACGTCGCTGGCTTATTCTAGTCGCCAACCCATCGGCAGCATCTTCCGACAAGAATCCCAGGTTCGTGGTGTTTCCGTGGCTTTGTCGGAATCGCAATTGTCCTGTCGAGTTGAGATTCGCTCTTTGCGATGTGAGTGGAAGTGTTGCCCTGTTGCTGTAATCCGAGGTGTTTTACTACAGCGTCTCACACTACCCACTGGGATGGCGAATTACTCGGTTCACTTGCTGATGATGATTCTGTTTACAATGTGTGCGTGTGTTTCTGTACGTGACTTAACCTATCACATTGTTGCACAATCCATGAATGAAACTGATTAACCTCCGCGGTATGAAATTGATTGGTGTTGAGTGGGTCAAAATTTGGAAATGTTGGAGGATGTATCTTGTGTGCTGCAGGTTATCGGCGTAGATTAGTCTACGTGTGTGCCAACTTATCATCTTTAAAGCTCCTTCGGGCCATCGATAGAATTTGCATCGGACACCCACTGTAGCGTCTGTGTATTGGGGGTAATTATTAGGAAGCTTAAAGTGCCTGGGCCACAACTTAACAAGACAAAACCTTGGGACAATGTGAATTGTAGGAAGGTTATTTTTACATTTTAAGAGCCAATTCCCTGTTTTTTCACCCAAGTTTTACAATCGTTTGGACAATATAAATGGGTGTGTTTTACATTCCCTGCAATGCATTATACCCCGATCTTGTCTCATTCAAATAAACATTACGTAGTTGCGCACACATTGCTTTACTTCTAATTATGTACAACATCTACCGCCGTAATCCCTGTACGGTAATTATACTTCAGCGGTTGGGATTCCGCGTGGTGGATGAACTCGTGAATGTCTGAATTCATGATTTGATTAATGGGACATCTCTGTGTGGCTGGGTGGATAGATGAATGAAATCCAGAACGAACGGTTGAATGAATTAACACGTGGGTGGCCATCTGAGCTCAATCATACAATATAATTACGGCAACCCAATTACATCCGCGCTTACAATACGGCTGACGACAGCGTGTAATTTCCAGCGACATGAATGCGAAATGACATTGAGGGCAACGTGATATAATCAACAGCCCAATGAGGGAGGGATTCGCACGGTTCGATTCCAACCACAGGTCTGGTTAATATGTACACAGTATCGACATTGCTGTGACTGTGCAACAAAGCCAATATCAATGTTTGCGGGTATACAAAACTGACCTGGCTAAGAGCAGGCACAGGGCGTGTGCCTTCCGCGAGGTTAGAGGGGTGTGGGATTTTAAGCTCGTTCTTTTGTGGTCAAGAGCATACGTGGTGGCTTCATGCCAGAGGTCGCAAACGGGTTTTGATTCCTTACCCGTACCCGGCCGCACCAGGGTCGCAAATGGGCTACCCGTACCCGGCTCCGGGTACGGGTAGCCGTTCCCTACCCGTACCCTACCCGAAATGAGTGACAAACGGCCACTCACCAGTGACTCACGGCCTACCCGTACCCGGCCGCACCAGGGTCGCAAATGGGTACCCGTACCCGGCCGGGTACGGGTAGCCGGGTATCGGGTAGGGTACGGGTATCGGGTACCCGGTTGCGACCTCTGCTTCATGCACCCTCTGGTCCAGACTCGCGTTGCCACAAACCGTGTTTCGTTTGTGCCCATTATCTCTCGAACTGTCTGCACGTGTCTTTGCTTATCCGCTTGTCTATCTACCCGTGTCTCTATATCTGTGCCAGTCAACCTGCCTATGTGCTTGCATGGCTCTCCATGGTTTGTGCCCGCTTGCCTGTCTTCATTTCTGGAGAAAGTGGCATGGTTCGCCCAATGAATCACATTTCCAAACTCCGTGTTCGACTCCCAGGTTAATAGATACCGAATACACGCTTGACAGTTGTGTTCTGTATATGTATGTAGACCTTCTTTCGCACCGTACGTAGCCAACCGTACTAATTGTAGGTGCGGAAGTTGACGTCTTGTGGTTCTGTAACCAGCTTCGGTCCTCACCTCTAGGTCAACCCAGCCTAAAAAAAATAACGTCCGTCTCATACGTTGCCTTGATTGCTGCGGTGTGCTTAGCAGGAACACTAGGGGAGACAAAGGCGGGTGGGGGCTTGTGGCCACACGAACCTACACTCCTGTATGTGTCTTGCCTGGGGGGGCAGTTGCCCTCGTCCCAGCTAAACCATTAATCCGTGGCGACTGGGAATAACAGGATTATTAAAATATCAAAGGCTCTCGGTCCAGGGATGCTATTAGATGCATGGACTTTAGTTTTAATAGTACGGATGTGTATAAACCCCACATATATTTTATCCCTTGTTTCCCTGTTAAAGAGAACGAGTGATTCATTGCTGAGGCTTTCATCCAGCAGTCTGTTGATCACGCCTGATGAGTATGATGACAGAGAAAGCATGTTTGTGTAAAAGAATATGAGCAGAAATATGCCCTTCGTCTCACACGTAAGTACGCGTATGTTTTTCGGACACGTTTTATCCTGCAACATTTGGTTTGATAAGCAAGCAGACCCACGGGACGGTTTCGAAAATCAGGGTCGCATCGGCTGTCAGGCTTGTCATGCAAATGCCACTCGGCCATCGGTTGTTATTGTCAAGATCACTCCGTGTCAACTGTGGGGCGCGATGTTGTACTTTAATTCGCTCCTAAACTTAACCACAGTCATGGTGTTATTCACGAATCACCGGTACTGTATTACGAGTAGAATTGTTATTGCCTGCCCGCGGTGTTGTTGCCAAGATACATCATATGTGCATCATCTTCATTAGCCTCCCGCGTGGCACGGAGATTACTGTATGCATGCATTTATTTAATTAATTTATCCCTCACCTCCCCCCCCAGTGATGATGATGATGGGTTGGCTATTTTTGGAAGTTTGGAGTTGGAAAGACCAACAAACACATCCTTCCTGCGCACCAACATTGACGTGTCACCTATTCCGTCTTGCGTGTTGCGTTTCATCCATTTCATCGGCTCCAAAGGTCCCAAAAACGTCAAACGGCCAGCAGCAAACAGTTGTCGTCGAAAAAGAGCACGACGCGGTGTGTTTTGTTCTTCTTAAATCGAGTTGTGTTATTGTTGTTAAGACGACGGTAGAGGCATTTCTGAGATGGGGCAGTGCGGACGGAAGAAGTAAAAAATTAACCCGTAAAAACAAAGTTTTTCACTATAAATCCTTTATATGCGTGGTGGCTAGAGTCCTCTCGTCCTCTGGCTTGAGATGGCTGCCACCTATGGGTCAGATGATTGCCTGCCACCATTAAGCAATTGGTAATTAAATATAAAAAAATAATTCCTAAAAAGTGTAAAATTTAGGAAAAAATTTTTCACGAAAATTAATTGTCACGCACAACGAGTCTGTGTGGAAAATGTCAGCTCGATTGGATCACGGGAAGTGGGTTAAAAAACGACAGAAAGATTTGCACGGTCGTAAGCAAGCAAGCGAACTTAATATAAAGGATTTAAACAAGTAAACCCGTAAAAACAAAGTTTTTCACTATAAATCCTTTATATGCGTGGCGGCTAGAGTCTTCTCGTCCTCTGGCTTGAGATGGCTGCCACCTATGGGTCAGATGATTGTCTGCCAGTATTAAGCAATTGGTAATTAAATATTTAATTTGTTTTCCCTAAACAGTGTAAAATTTTGGGAATTTTTTTTTCACGAACATTAATTGTCTCGCACAACGAGTCTGTGTGGAAAATGTCAGCTCGAGCTCGATTGGATCACGGGAAGTGGGTTAAAAAACGACCGAAAGATTTGCACGGTCGTAAGCAAGCAAGCACGCAAGCAAGCACGCAAGCAAGCAAGCGAACTTAATATAAAGGATTTAACAAGTAAACCCGTAAAAACAAAGTTTTTTCACTATAAATCCTTTATATGCGTGGCGGCTAGAATCCTCTCGTCCTCTGGCTTGAGATGGCTGCCACCTATGGGTCAGATGATTGTCTGGCAGCATAAAGCAATTGGTAATTAAATATTTAAAAACAAATTCCCTCAACAGTGTAAAATGTAGGAAAAAATTTTTCACGAAAATTAATTGTCAGGCACAACGAGTCTGTGTGCAAAACGTCAGTTCGATTGGATCACAGGAAGTGGGTTAAAAAACGACCGAAAGATTTGCACGGTCGTAAGCAAGCACGCAAGCACACAAGCAAGCAAGCAAGCGAACTTAATATAAAGGATTTAAAATAAGTATAACCCGTAAAAACAAAGTTTTTCACTATAAATCCTTTATATGCGTGGCAGCGAACTTAATATAAAGGATTTAAAAATATATTCGCCTGTGGAGGACACGGGGATCGATCCCGCGACCTTTGGCATGGGAAGTGAGGGCGCTACCAACTGCGCTACTCCGCCACGGCCTGTGGAGGGGTTACGCTCTGGGCTCTTACACTGTGACGTTCAGCCAAAGCCATGAATGAGTTCTATTTGAATATATGTAAAATAATTTTTTTTTGCCTAAAAAGTGTAACATTTTGGTAATTTTTTTTCACGAACATTAATTGTCTCGCACAACGAGTCTGTGTGGAAAATGTCAGTTCGATTGGATCACGGGAAGTGGGTTAAAAAACGACCGAAAGATTTGCACGGTCGTAAGCAAGCACGCAAGCAAGCACGCAAGCAAGCACGCAAGCAAGCAAGCACGCAAGCAAGCAAGCACGCAAGCAAGCAAGCACGCAAGCAAGCAAGCGAACTTAATATAAAGGATTTAAAAAGAGAAGTGCTGTGACCTGCGGTGGTGTGGTTGGACGGATGGCATTTCAGCTTTGGGCTGTTTGGCCAATACCGGTTGCATTGTGTGTAATTTTAGCTTTGGGAGCAAACCAGAGAACTCGATGGGGGGAAAAAACCCCTTCCAGAACAGGGAGAGAACGTACAAACCCCACGCAGACACCTGAGTCTGTAATCGAACCCTTCTTGGTGTGAGGCATGAGTGCCACCACTGCTGCACCTTGCCGCCCATAAACTCTTGATTAACACCCCCCCCGCTCGTTAATTTACCATTAACGTCTCCCCTCTGATATCAAAGGTTGCTGTTAAGTAAGAGAGATCTGATTTTCTTGTGCCTTAGCTGGCACCAGCTATATCCCGTTCACTTTTGCCCATTCTGCTCCCAGTTCAAGATTTGTTCGTATTTGTTACGTACAGCTGTGTTGTGTAGTATGTATTGTGTGTTGTACACATTGTGTTTTGTGTATATATAATATGTGTTTTGTATGGGGTGTATATGTATGTGATACATACGTAGGAGTATAGAGAATGTAGTGTGTATGCATTGTGTATTGTTGGATTATACGTAGCCATTTGGATTGCATATCGCAGTCATTAATCTCCCCCTTACTGGCAGACTAATGCCCATGTGCCAGCCAGGAACCGAGCCACCTTGTGCCCACCGGGTCAGCTGCCACTGGAGGTGCCCCCTTCAAATGTATTCATATAAGATGTGATGTTAAAGCACTCTGGAACGCCCGGCCCTAAAGGAGAGCAGCTTTGTCAAAAACACACAATCATTATTGTGTGTTGTGTGTGCAGTGTGTAATGTGTATATAGACAACACACGGCGTAGTACAGTATAACTAGAATACACGTTTTTTGTGCTTTACACACAGATGTGTTCTCTGTAAGTGTGGTGAGGTAGGCCAGATGGTTATGAGACCTGTGTGTAATGTACAATACGAAATCGGCAACGTGTACTGCACAGACGTGAAATGACTTATCGCCGTAGTCACTCTTACACTGCCGTACAGCAGAACACGAACCGCAGTAACTTCCTTCAGGAGCGGTCCATACAAAGTTATTTGTCTCTGAGTCACTGACAGGAGTTGGCCCAAACTGGAAACTGCTCAGTTAAAAATGCGGTCGGTATTCGGTGCCATATACTTCTGGTGGAAATCCCCCCCCACCCGCTCACACTCACGTGAGATGGAATGTTCATCACGTCGTTTTGTTGGGCAGCATCTTGCAATATCGGCGAGATGTTATGAAACAATTGTTTTTTATGTTATCAGGTAAGCTCCACTGAGCTGTACTGTGTAGCTCTTTTTCAGAAGCGACTTGGCCACAAATGATAGCTCAACGAAGTGGCTTATCGTGTGGAAATGTATAGGAGCCAAATCCCGGGAACGCATGTTTCTAATTGTGGAGGGAATCACCAGAGAGGCCTCAGAGAAAAATCCATGCCCACCACGGTTATCTTCCAATTAAGCTTGTACAGAACACTCAGTCCCACGTACACACACTCACTTGATTAATTTCGGGAGCGTCTGGTTGGCTTAGGGACCCGGAAAAAACATGTTTGACCCGGCACACAACATCAAGTATCCATCTCGCTATGGCTGATATTCACGTGCCTACCCCAGTCTACCAGCGTTCCGGAAGATATGTTCACACCCAGCACACACCACATCGAGTCTTACCTCTCGCTATTGCTGTGCTTACTACTAGTCAAGTGCCGCCTTACTCCAGTAAAGCGGCGACCCGAAAAATAGAGAAATGAAGACCTTGGTACTTGACCCCTTCTCACGAAATGAGTTGGCAAGACGGTGAACTGTCAATCACGTTTTTTGACCACGGTGAGAGGCGTCGCTTACAACGGAGGCGGGAATGACGTGTTGATTAGTATGTTAGCAATCTCGATTCCTAAGCCCACGACTACCGCTGACTGCAACATCATACTCACGACGCGTCTTATCATCGCCTACGATTTACTCCCACCGCCAGGACGGGCTTAAGTAGGCGCCAGGACGCGTAAGTTGAGATGTCGCTGTCCTCCTGTGAAGACCCATCTTATGGGCTCATCTTTTCCGCAATCCAAATGCACTTGTGCGTTTTTATTTCGACTTGCCAACGCGAGGCCTCTCGTGACGAGGAGTCACTCATCGCCCCCACCCACCCCATATTTTGTGACGTGGAACATCAGAAGGTTGTGTTACGTTGGATTATATTTTATTCCAAGCAGGTTCCACGCAACCACAAGAAACGTCACGCTTTCATAATGGGCGTCGTGTTCTCTGGTTTCCTCCTCGCAGCAAGAAACGTGGGTTTGATTCCCGACTCGGGCACCTTTTGCTCTGGAGTTTGTGCTCTCTGTATTCCAGGTTCCTGGTTTCATTTTATAGGTAAAACAAAACTACGTAAAAAACACATCGCAACGCAACTGGCATTAGCCGAAACATCCTCGTGCTGGAAAATGGTGTGCAAATTACTTAATTGGCATGACGCATCACCGCTACAGGAAAACAAAAGCTTGGCAGGAATCTCCAGAAAAAGAGTTTTGAGACTCAGCGAGGAGGTTTAAACAAGCAGATATAATGATGTTAATAATAATACTAATTAAATATGGACAGTAAATGATTAAGTAACTCGACTGCAGATAATTAGCTTTTGACATGTATTTTCATTTTATCATCAATTTGGATGAGTGCCCTCTCCTAGGCTGTGTGGGGGTTATTTTGACCGTCTATCACCCCCCCCTTCCATGCTGATCAGTGGGCGTTGGCGCAGTGGATGAACATGGGTGTTGTGGAAACATAGAAGTGTAGTTCAACAATGGATTTGTCTGCACGTCTGTCTCATCTAAACATGCCACTGCGCTTTTTAGAATTTTTGCACCGAACTCCATGTTTATTTCAGTTTCGTGTTAGACTTTTGCATTATCGTTGTTTACATTTCGGATAATTCTATTCACTCTTCTGATTCACTCATTGTGTTTCCTCTGCTGTTTGCGATGTTTGTGACTTGTAGAATTTCGGAAACTTTTGCTGCTAGGTGGCTCTCTGTTACGCTGCTTATAAATCCACCTTTTAATTATCTGGCGTCTAAAGCCTGAACTGCTTCACGGTGTGCACTCATACCCGTCAACCCACACGGTTTACCCTTTTTCTTGTACAGGGAAATTGAGTTTTCAGGTCCATACGGCGTACATCCGTTTCAAAATCAGTTTTGTCTGTTTCTTTGTGTTTCTCACTTGTGATGGGACTTTGTAAGATTAACGTTGAGGTTTATAAAGGCACTGTGGGACCAATACGGTCTGAATTGGTTGGTAATATGGAATAGGCACTAATAAGGGGTTGACAGGTATGTGTACTCCACGAAGGTTATATATTTTTTGTTCCTTGAATTTTTTTGTTCCTTGAACAAACAAATACAAGTCGTCTCCTCTCAATGTGTTCGTCCCTGTTATTAAATATAGCAATTGCAGCTCGTTTTTGTTGTTGTTGTTGTGAGTACAGCTATTGGCAGTCTTTAAAATCCGGTCTTGCAGGATTTTGTACTTGAGCCCTTGGAACGTGCGGGAATTGCTCCTTGGGGGGTTGAGATGCTCTGCCGTCAGCTACCCGGCACAGTTCAACGATGCAAATGAACACAGCGCCTCGCATTACTACCGAGCGTGCACTGTAGTTTTAATTTATCTACCGAGCTGGCGAGCACAATGATTGTTTTTCTCCCCCCCCCCCAACAACCACCACCACCACTGCTATTAAGCACTTGGTCGCGGCATTTTTCTGTGAAGTGGCAGATGCGTGCTGTCACTTCTTGGAGAGAGGGAGGGCGGTGGATGGAGGAGGAGGGATGAGGGACGTTGCCATTGGGTCCGTGACACAACAAAGATCCCCCGTATAGCCTTGACAGACCTTTTGGGGCAAGTGCTGTTAGGCGAGTCTGGGTGTGCCAGCACCACGCTCGACACACCCTCCCCCTCCCGCCCCGTCGCTGTCTCCCCAGTGGCGGTGTTTTTTTACACGCCACAACAGATTGTCATTTGAGGTCGAGTCGACTTAGGGGAGGCCCAGGACCGGTTCAGATATCCGTCGCTGGTGTTGGCCGTGAGCGGGAATCGGAACTCGGCCGGCCGGGTTCGTAGCGCGGCAAAGACAAAGCTCCCCCGTGTAGTCTTCCTATTCTCTTGGGGCAAGTGCTGTTCGCCAATAAGCGCCGATGAATGATGATGGAATGGCAACCTAGGAGGGTTTGGTGGGGGGGAAGGGCGGGTTACGTAACAGGTAAATTCTACACGCACTCTACAAGAACGTACTGGCGCCGGCATGATACCAGGTCGGGGTTGTTTCCCCCACCCCCCTTCTCCGACGTGCCCGGATTTAAAAAAAAACAACAACAAAAACGCAAGATAAGTAGCCCTGCTCATCACCACCAGCATAGTCGCGTCCTGGAACGGGAGACCGCGTTCCATGCGTTCCATCAGAGCTCAGGAGTTGGCGGTTTTGAACTCACCTCCGACCACATGAGTTGAGCGAGAGATTTCCTCCTCGACAATTCTCGTTTAGTCACTCGACTTTAATAAGGGGGGGAGGGTGGACAAAGAAGATGTGAATAGAAGGGGAGATGAGTCGACTCATCGTCCCGGCTGTAATGAGAATTATTCTGTGATCCACAGACATTGCTTGGATCTCCCGACTGCTGTAACGAGAGCGGGGGGGGGGCGACGGAGGGAGGAGGGGGAGGGGCGACGGAGGGAGGGGGGGCGGAGGGAGGGGGGGCGACGGGGAGAGGGGGGGTCGACGGGGTGGAGGGGGGGCGATGGGGGATGGGGGGCGGGGGGAGGGGGCGACGGAGGGAGGGGGGGTCGACGGGGTGGAGGGGGGGGCCATGGTGGATGGGTGGCGACGGCGGGAGGAGGGTGTGGGGGCGACGGGGAGGGGGGGCTGGTGGAGGGGGGGGGGCGGCGGGGGGAGGGGGCGACGGAGGGAGGGGGGGTCGACGGGAGGAGGGGTGGGCGATGGGGGAGGGGGGGCGACGGGGGGAGGGGGGGCGATGCGGTGGTGTAGTTGTTTAGCACTCTGCCGAAATGTGACAACCGTATTGAGTGATTGCACTGATTTGTTATATAAGTCCTAATTAATTCGTCCCAGTATTATTATTAGACGCATTATTGGATGCACGTATTAGGTATATGTTTTACATCAAATTAATTATACACCATTCGATGCCTAAAAAAAATTGTAGTTAATACCCCGCAGTAAATACAGTCGAATACGACGTGGATTTTTGTAGCGCCTAAATGCGACTGCGACCTGATGAAAGACGCTGTTCGGAGCCAGTGGGCATAATTAATTCAGAGAGAGTGAGCCGGTAAAAAACATAGCCAGATGAAAAAAAGAGGTGGCCTGGATTTGAACAGCGTGGATGGCTGGGGAAAAGGAGTTCCAGACAGTAGGAGCAGCAGGGGAGAGTGAGTGACCTCCCACCGGGCGAAGGTTGACTTGGGGCTTTCACAGCAAGCCCTTGGTCGATGGAGTTAGAGAGGGTGTGTGTGTGTGGGGGGAGTTGTAGAGTGAGATGAGAGTTGAGAGGTTGGAAGGGGTAAGAGTCTGTGAAGGATCTTGAAGACAGTCTGACAAATACATCCTCAAACTGCAGTTCACTTTGTACTTGATGATAATCAAAGCACGGCTATTGTGACAAGCTTTGTGCCAATAACCTTGAAGTCGAACAATTTCAAATCACATTTACTGTGCGTATAATGTAAAATCGTATAATGTAAAATCTTATGTAAAAACGTAAAGTTTGTAGTGTAAAATCGTATAATGAAAACACCTTATAAGGGAAAATCGCATAACATAAAAACCGTATAATGTAAAATCGTATAATGTTAAAATCATTGACTGAATTTCGCTTTAGAAAGCACCGCGGCAAAACACCCACGCTAGCCCTAAGGTTTCGCCATAAATTCTTTCCCCTGACCTTTTGTTTGGAGAGAGAGAGGGGAAAAAAAACCCCTGCACTTGGCTGTGCTGGGTTCCCCAGAGAAGTAGAGAAACGTTTTCACAAATGGAAACTCTGCTGTGTGAGCAGATCTGTACATTTGCACGTCTCAAGCAAGCATCTTTGATTCTTAGACGCCTGATCCTTTAACTCTGTTAAACAGACGTGGCTTTGTCCGAACCCGATTTTCGTAAAATATTCTGACACTGTGAATAACTTTGGTGGATGCGTGACACCATTTCTGATGCTCCTTTTAGCGTGTTCTTTTTTAGGGTGTTGCTTCACGTAATCTTAGCCTTGATCGTGGCTGATGATGTTGGTGATGATGCACGCCTTTGGTTACTGTCGGTGTTGGCAGCAAGAAATGAAATGACCCAGCAGTTCCGCAGTGGACAGCTGTGAAAAAGAGCTTCATAGATCATCGGATTCCTCCAGGATAAATAAATAATCTTTGGTTCTTTCGGTAAAGTCACGTAGAAAGAGAAAAGAAAACATTAAATAATAGTATACGACGTTTCGATTGCAACACAAGCAATCATCATCAGGTACAAATGAAAGAGAAAACAAAACCTAGTTAACTTAGAAATATAATGTATTGCATTATATTTCTCTTTCTACGTGACTTTACCAAAAGAACCAAATCAATTTTGATAAATACATATTCTCATTCTGATCTGCTCAAGACGTTTAAGTCAAAGCGATGGGGGGTAGTCTAAGCTGATGTCCGTCCGTGGATACGGGAACACGTGTTTTGTTGATAGGACTGCAGCCAAATGACTTAACGCAGGGAAATGAAGTTCTGAACACTTATAAATAGACGTGTAGTTGATCGGGGATGGTATTACAGCGAGTGTGTGTGTGTGGTTACGTGTATGTGTATTAAGCGCCTATCAATTTTTAATAGGTATAACAGCACTTGGCCCAGGAGCCTCTTATAGGCTGTGTTGGAGTCGGTAAATGTGTCCATGAACCCGGGTGGTAATTTCTCATTCTGTGAGATGCAAATTACTTGGTTCACAGTTGATGGAGATTGTACGTGGGTTTGTTCTTAGCACAAGACTTAAAGCAGTGTAGAACTTCAGACTATCTCCCTGCCCTCTGAGTAAAACTTCACGACTTCTGGATACAAAAAAATTGTGCCCAAATTTAAATATATATATTTTTAAATCTGATAATAAGCATACTGTATACTTAAGTCAGTCACGATCATCGCTACATACGGTGTTAAATAATATAACCTGAATTATTGAATGTCATGATCAATGTAAGTTAGGCATATCGTATTGATTTAATACCCATGGGCTTGGGTGGGACACGTCACCAGAAGCGATGATAGCCGGGTGGTGAAGACGAATTATGGAGTGGTAGCTAGAAGAGAGAACACCTCCAGCAGCTCAAACGCAGGTGCTAGACGTTATGTATTAAGGACCCACCGTCTAGTATTCACGTGAATTGCGTGTCTTGAAATATTGAATTTCTCACCGAATTAGAAAAAAAATGGCTCTTCTTGTTATTTTGGTTTGCCCGACCCCTGTGCTAGATGGATTGTTACATTTCAGGACTGCCAGATGTGGCGACGGCTTGGTCAGATCCAAATCCAGTGGTGGATTGATCATGTGCTCCTGTGGCTGATGATGATGATTCACTTCTGTCGAATATAAATACCAACATGGACTCGTTGACCCACCCCTGTTGGACAAATGTGAAAAACAGTTTCCTAGCTCGGCAAATTCCTCCAGGATAAATAAAGATTCTGATTCTGCTAGATCGAGTTTTTATTGGCAGTCAAGAACATCATCGGACGCGGAAATTACCTTTTGCCATTCCACACCGGGTTGTGAATATAAGGGGGGCGACTGTTGACGATGTTGTCCTTTGTGTGAAGTTTGCCACAGTAAGAGTGCGTGTTGTCTTGTAATCGCCACTTGTGCTTCAGTTATTCCCATCGCCCGTGGGAAGTGCTGATGCGGTTTATGATCACCCACTACCGCCAGGATTCACTGTACATGCTTTTGAAAGCCGCATTGACCAGCTTGTGTGGATTGACGCTAAACAAATGGCGTGTCCACTACGGTGCAGAACATGCATATCACATTATCAGCGGCGATGTAATCTTTGGGGACCTGGCAGAATCGGGCGAGACCATTGAGACTGATAAACAAAATGTGCTGTGCCGGCAAGTAAATGGTAAAATTGAGGGTGATAACAAAACCCAGGGCTGTTTATCTAAGGTGAGTGTGGGTGACTGGCAAATCTATCTCAAAACTGGCAGCACTTATTTTCTGCCATGCTTGGTTAGGATTTGGCCAAGGTCAAGGCCATTGCCTGCAGGCTGTGCGGCTGTGCGTGTGTTTGTCATCTGCAGCGAAGTGTGCTGCTCGGCCTATCGTTAAAAAAGTTTAGCAGACCATCAGAGCGTCTCTGTACAAATGAAGCTCTTTATCTGCGAGCCTATTATTTGTGATTCCTTTTATCTGGGAGGTGGAGTGGAGCGGTAATGCACAGGTTTGTGCGCAGGGTTATAAATCCGACGACCCTGAGTTTGCTTCGTGGCCACGTCTAAAATCGGTGATGAGTGATATCTGAACAGGTCCCGGCGGGGTGATGTCTCCACTGGCGGGCTCCTGTGTCGTGCCAGCCTTCGTAGATGCTCGCTAACAGCACTTGTCCTCACAATCTGTTATGAAGGTTATACTGGTGTTCTTTGTCTTTTGTCTTCATCTGTATGACAATGACGAGCGGTGCTGCAGTAGTTTGCACTGCTGTGGTTAGCGTACTGTTCAATGGCTAACGTCAGTTACAAGTGATGTGAGCCACGCTACTGCGCCGCACTGGGTCAGTCTATTTTTTATTGGTCTTGGTAGAGAAGTCCAATCGCAGCTTTAATCTCTCATGTCTTTGAAAGACAACATGTAAATTGTCCCTTGACGTTTGTGTGGGATTCTGTGGACAAAGTGAAAAATCCAGAGCTAAAATGGAATTTCTGTCAAACTGAAAGAGAGCGAGAGAGAGAACAGCAGCCAAGGCATTGTTATTGCATATTTGCACACATTCAGGTTTGTGCAAATTTGCAGAGTTTGGAAAATTTGTAGAGTTGGGTCATCATTCATTTAAAAACGGTTTCGGAACCTAAGGCCAAGAGGCCTCGTATGACCCACGACTTCGTTTCACACGGTCTTGTGATCACATGAGGCCAACCACTTAAAAACGGGCCGCAATTATATTTCTCCTTGACTGCAAGCATCGTAGCCCCGTGTCTTACCTTTGAAATTGGAGCCGACACCAACAACGCGTTAGTGAGATGAAAGAAAGCAGGCCCAGGCATTATTGCGGTGCAGACGAACCCAAATTTTTAGCATTATTGGATCATTTGCCGTGTGTGTTTAATGTGTGGGCCCGCTTGAAGGTTGTTGAGTGTCCTATTTGGCCCAAGGAAAGGAGATTTCCTACCCCTTATCAACGACGAGCTCGCTCATCATCCCACATTGCGGTGGCTTTGTTGTGCCACCCTATGAGAATCGGACGGAATGCCGTGCAGCAGGCGTTCCTGTGACCCAGTTCGCCCAGTGCCAATGTCTGTTAAAGGCCCCGTTTTACCCCTACGTTGGGATGAGGTCTCTTCTCAGAAAATGTATCGGCCAACATGTACAGCGGTGCTGTGGTGGTCCGTGATGTCTTCTCTACGTCCGTGCCGTCGTCCGCTGGTACTTAGTTGATTTCTTTAGAATTAGCAATCACCGTGAGGGTCACGGAACTTGATCCCCACGTTACTTCCCCCGTCTAGTTGAAGTCCGAGGTGTCTTTTTACCTTAAATGCGCATTGATGCTAATCTGACTACTCGACATGTAATGATTCGCCAGCGCCCCTCTCTCCTGCCTTCCTTTTTTCGTGATTGCATGAATCTTCACGATAGTTTGCGTTTAAATTTGTTGCCCTTCCCCGCGCACCTCCGATTAGCACCGTTGGCTACGTACGGTGCGACAGAAGTTCAACGTGAATTTTGGGCAGTGAGATTTGGTTTTTAAGAATCGATGAGGTTTTTTTGTTTGTTTTTGCGCTGTGGTGCATTGTGTGCCTTTCAGTGGCCGAACCGGACCACACAAACTAATTGCAACGTACACACGAACATAAAAAGAAACATTGATTCCTCCAGCCACAATTGTGTTTTTTTCTATTATAGCCTCTTGTCAATCCTTTGCTGTATTTTATAATTCACTGGTCAGTGATGTCAGCCTTTGGCCGAGAATACAACTTTGGCCGGTGACTTTGTGGATAGTGCGGTTCACCGACAACTGCGCCACGTCTCCACGCTGTCTGCAGTGACATGAGACTGTATAGCATTGTATAAATACACATTACGTCAGTGGCTTTTCATTGCTTTGCACTAACACCGATAGCTCCCCCCCTCCTCTCGGCCGTTAATATTGGACAATGCGGTTACTGGCCCAGCGCCATACACACGAGCCACTTCATTGATAGTGACAGGTCGGTCACCAGGTGATTCCTCGGAGAGCAGCTAGGGAATAATAAAACAGTCACCGAATGGGACAATGCGTCTTCTGCTTCAAACCCTTCCCCCGTCTCCTGTCACCGAACAGTTATTAAAACAGATTTTTCTGGTTCGACCGGTTTCGTTGAAAGCAGCGTCTGCCCTCCGTCTGATGCAAGTCGTGCCTTGTCCGCAGCAGCAGCAGCAGCTCCATCTTGGCTGCGCATCCTCGGCTGCCGGAGGTGAGGAGAGAACCGCCGCGTGGTTTTGCTTCCCCGACTCAAAAAGGACTCCCGGTTCAAGCCCAAGCAGGGTTGTTGCGCCGCCTCGATCGTTGGTTGCTACCGCATGGATGAGCGCCACTCGCGTGACAGGTTTTTGCGGGGTGCGCACAGGTTTCGGTAAGCGCAGTGTTCAAAACCGCCACCGAATAACCTTTTCTAGACTGTTGGGGCAATGTGTGGCGCAAGTGGCGCTGGCCTCGACAATTCCTCGCCGGGCACCGCGCGTGCTCGCTTCGCGTCACTTTGCTCCAACCGCGCCACTACGGCTCTCCTCCCGCTAGCACGCACGCACGCGCACACGCGCACACGCGCACACGGGCACACGGGCACACGCGTATTCGTATTGTGTGAGATGGAGACAATGGCGCGCCTGTGCCACTCGAACCTCCGCGGCTACGGGCGGCGCTCGGCTCGGCTCTACCCCCCCACCCGTCTCGCGCCGGCGGTTGTCTCGGGAAGGAGCGAAGGTGGCGGTGCGGTCCCGTCTCTCCTCTCTTTCTCTCAATTCAGGAATGCGGCGGCCTCTGCGTTGTTGTCGTGGGAACGGGCCCGTGGGAGGGGGGGGTGGTGTAGGGGACTTTCACACTGGACCTGGCTCTCCCCTGCATGCCTCGTGGACTCTGCTCAACCAAAACCACAGTTGAGCATAGCTGGGATTCCGATGCAGCCAAGGGTCCTGGGGTTTTGGCTGGTTTAGTCGGTCTCCGCGAGGCTGCCGGACGGTTTTGTCGGGGTAGGATAGGGGGTGTGGGGGGTGGACACACACGATTTGTCGGATGTTGTAAGTTTTTTTTTTGACGCGACCGATTATGAAACATGACGACCCCGTGGGGTTTAACGTTGAAAAACTTGGACAGGAGGACGGGGATTCCATTTTTTACGGATTACAGGGCGCTTTGCGTGAATCGTCTCGTGGTCACGGGCGAGGAGGAGTTCCGACTGCTATCATCTGTGTTCCTTCCTTTTTGTGCTCCTCTTGGCATTTGTTCCACTTCATTGCGCAGTGTCGCCACGGTGAATGTCCTGCCGGGCGTCTTCCCGCGCGTTGCCTGCCACTCCATCGTTACCCTCGACCATCGGCCATCACCCCCCCCCGCCACCCCTTCTGTAGCAACGTGCCATGCCCCCAAGGCCCATTCCACGTGTTCCTCTTCCCGTCTCTTTTCCCATAACTCACCGGCGTGGTCCGGCATTGTCAAAAAGGACCTACGTTGTCCTGTTGTGGTCTCCTATTTCATGCTGGTGGATCACGTTGCACCAACCCGCCCGACTTACACTTGCTTAAATGCTCCAGTGTCTAGCCTCGCCATCCACGAAAGTACGGACGAACAGCATTGACAATGATAAAGCAGCAAATCGGCTCATTTGTCGGCGCTGGGCGGATCGTCACGTTGTAGGGCGGCGAGAGATGGCGACGGCTTGGGCCGGGGGGCGGGGTGTGACGGAGGCCTTCATCAACCATTGGGACCCAGGATTGGTTCAAGTACCGTGTGCCACCCATGTTATCCATGGCTAGGAATAAAACTCGGGTCGCGGGGTTCATCGCGCAGCACACAAACCACTGCACTTCTGTTACACCCCAGTTGATCTGTTAAATTAACTCGATTGTCATTGCTTAAACAATAAATCACAATTTCCTGATTGTAATCATTAAATGTTCACACAGTTGATTAACTTTTTTTAGAACTAGGCAAGAGCTCAATTCGGGGAGCTGGCCTGCACTGTGCGGGAGCTGAATGGAAAGAGACCTGTAGACCTTGGATAGAGGCCTCCATCAAGCAATGGATTGATGCGGGCAATTGAATCGTCTCGGAGATGGCAGCAGTGTGTTAAGCCCTTCTATTAGTCATGAATGTAGCGTCGTGACAAAAATTGAGCGCGGTATAATCCCCCCTCTCGCCGCTAATTTGCCCGCGTTTCTGTATCACCTCCCTCCGGTCTGGCTTCGCCATGCCCGAGTGGGACATTGTGGTTGCGAACTTTTGTCGCGCATCCATAATTGATTCCATTAGCTTTTGTGTTTTCACGCTTGTGGCGTGTTCTTTAACGGGAGCGACACAAAGCCGCTGGGGGCAGGCGTTGATTAACGCCTCGCATTCATTAACCGATCCGCGGGTGCGCTCGCTCACTCGCACGTACACCAGGTACATTCACCGTGCCGAGTACGTTACGAACCCCCGTCGCATTCCATTCCCGGTCGTGCACGGGAAAACATTTAATTTCTGGCAGCTGTTCATAACTGCGATATGGAGGCAGCCGGGTACGGTGGGGGTTGAGAGAGTGGTGGTTAGGAGAAAATTGCCAAATGGGAATTGAAGCTGAAATCGTCGTGATATTTCCCAATCGCCCTTTGTGTCTGGAATGCTTGCTGCCAGTCTCGTCTGCTGTAGGGGTGTGTAACGACACATCAATTCATCGATTTTATAACAACTTGCTCCACGTGGTGAGATTCAAGAATCCTTTGCTGTCTTTCCGTCTCTGGACCACCTTTCTGCCCAAAACTTTCAAATACTGTACCTGGTATTTCCAGGTGCTGTCCCATGCCAGTCGTGACCCAGGTTCCAACTCTGCTTCGAATTGTCGGTCAGTCGCCTCCCTAATCACTCTGCTATCGACACTTTTCCCCTTGAACTTGACTTGTTAATTCCTGCCCCCATGCTGAGGTCTACCAGTCCGAGTGTGTGTCTCATCCACACTGTGTTCAATGCAAACGTGATCCATGACAAATCATTGGCTTCATGTAAAGAGTCAAAAAGCACTTGAGATATTTACGTCCTTTATCATCATGGGACCTTTTGACGTCATCTGGTCGAACACCATATGAGACTAGGCTCCAAAGAAAGCTGTCTGTGGTGTGGACCAATCAGTTTCAAAGACAATGCATAAATTATCAGTGTATTGTTTTTTGTTTGCATTTGACTGCAAGTATTGTGGTTAATGTAAGCATGATTCCTTGCAAAAGGTGTCAGTTTTGTTTCCAGAAAAAAGGGGCAAAACCCTATTAGTATATTTACGTCCTGTTCATTGAGCCAATTTATGGAGTTTGTGGGGGCTGTGTGTAGCTCCTCCACTTGGTTGAATGGTCTTGTAGGGTAGTTGTGTAGATAGGATATGGGTCCACAGTTTGCGGCATAGAGAGCCCCCCCGATGGAAGAACACACGTTCGGATGTGTGTCGCTGTTGTGGTTTATAAATATGAGGCGGCTTTCATGGCGGGTCCAAGAAAATTGCCCGTCATGCTGAGGGTATCTCAAATGCCCACAGTGGGAGCACTTAATAAATATTTCATATTTCCCTCTCTTTCAAAAGCAGCTGCCGGGGGTTTTGAGTGTCAAAAGTTTCTGCACCAAGGCACCGTGCGGTGAGTAATGCGACTTCTCTCCAGCACTCGTCTGTGGTGAAATGTAGGTCGGGGCAGTAGGAGGGGGCGGGAAGGGGTTTAGCTGGTGATGGCAGCCATGTGACTTATCACATGGCATAGTCGGGCAGGGAAGTGGTGGGGGGGGGGCATCTTCAGTGCGGCCGAAAATCACGTATCGGCCCAATGCTGGGTCGGCTGCGGAATTTTGGATAACGCGTTGAATGTTTCCTACATTGCTCAGAGGGGTAAAAAAAAAATACCGCAACATTGCACCATCCTTCGCAGTAGCAGCAGTCGTCGATATCCGTCGTGTTCTCGGGTGTTGTACGGCACGATGCCCGACGTTTCATTTCACGTGACTGCTGGGAAGTTTTCTTCAGCCTCGGCTTCTTGAGGAACTGAAGGAAGACCCCATCATCGGCCCGTGGTGCGAAGCGTCAGACTCCGTTGCCGAACAGCGGCATCCGACGGCCACACGGCAGGGCCGCGGGAACACCCACGCAGTGGCGTAAACACGGCCTCGTTTTGTTCGCACATTTTGTTAATTGTGGTTTTGGGGCTCGTCAAGAGAACATCGCACCGATTGGTTTTATGCGCACTTGGACGCGGGGCGGAAACTCTGATCCCATTTACGGCCCTTAGCCAGTTGTGCAAATTCCACATTCCTCTAGCAGGGGGAAGTCTTTATCTATTGGACAACCACTATTTAATTCAGGAAAGGTAGTTAATATCTCGCCACGGTGGCGAGATGTTAACTAACCTTGCCTTGTATACAAGAGGTCGTGGGTTCGATCCCAACCCTGACGCCTATATATTTGGAGTTTGCATGTGATCCCCGTGATCGCGTGGATTTTTCTGCGGGTCCTCCAGTTTTTATCTCCACATTTCCAATCAACATGTGTATCGAGTATTTGGCTGCTATACATTTCCACCCGATATGCCACTTCGTTGCGCTATTATTTGTGATAGCCAGGTCACTTCTGAAAAAGAGCTATTATAGCTCATTGGGCCTTACCTGGTAAAATAAAAAGTGTATAGTTTAAATAGTAAAAAAACTGTAAATGCAAAGCGACAGTACAGTAGAGTAATGTTCGTGACCCTGAAGGAATTATGTGACCCCCCTCCCTTACCAGGATTTGAAAGTGTACCATTCCGATTGCGAACCATGTTGCGTTCTTACCCCCCCCCCGCGCTGCCCGAACGCTTAACACACTAAGTCAGATAAATGTTAACTTGCGGGACCGTAAGCCCGATCGTGTGACTCGCGCAACGGCCTTTAATTGCTCCGTGTGTGTTGGATTCCCCGTTCCGATTGGGCGAGCCGAGTCCACAACACCACCACCACTCCCTGCGTACCAAACAAAGCTGGTGCGTGACAATAACCGATTTTTATTTGGTGCCAAACAACCATCATCATCATCGTTGTTGTCAGCAGTCGCTGCTGGATGAATGCTCATTATCCAAGCTGTCGCCCATCCGATGCGTCAATCCCATTGAGCGCCTGCACGTGACCTTTCTTCGTCGCTCCATCTCTGCGGCGGTGACACCCTATCCTGGCCGTGTTTTTACCTCCGTTGGGCTGCCAGTTCATCCGAGTGATCGCATCCTGCCCAAACCCACTTGATTTTTTTAACGGTTCGGTTTGAGACGTCTCCATCTCGAGTTTGCTCTCCGAGCCATTTGCTGTTCTTCTTGCCTCTGGGTATGTGATTCCAGGCTTGCTTTTCCCCAAAAGAGAAGTTCCATGCTTGCATAGGATGGCAGCAATAAGTTCAGCAGCTAAATGCCAATGCCCAAGGTCTGCTGGCCACGAAGAGAGGACTACCTGAGTTCGTTTATATAGTTGTGCTATTCCTCCTCCGGTGAAGGAGTGGAGACGAGAGCAGTTTACTTTTTGTAGATTTGAAGTTTTCGTGACTGCAAGGATTCATACTCTTTGGTTTTTTCGGTAAAGTCACGTAGGTAAAAAATTTATACAAAATAACTCACGACGTTTCGGAAGCAACACAAGCCTCCGTCATCAGGTGTAACTGCTCCAGTAAAATTGCTGTAGAAATTGCTGTAGCAATTGCTGTAGCAATTTTACAATTGCTGTAGCAATTGCTGTAGCAATTTTACTGGAGCAGTTACACCTGATGAGAGAGGCTTGTGCTGCTTCCGAAACGTCGTGAGTTATTCTATTTTAATTTTTTACCTACGTGACTTTACCTATAAAACCAAAGAGTATAATTTATTTTTTGGTCTGTCATTTAGAGTTGGTTGCCGTTGATGTTTCCACCAGCGTCTTTGACGTGTGTCAAAGCCATGCAGGAGGGTGTGATACATGGATCAAAGAGAAGTTACCGGTTAACACGAAATCACCACCCAGAATTTTTTCTTTTCCCCATGACCCACATGGCATGGGGTTGGGGGGGAGAGGCCTTCATCCAGCAGAGTATTGACTCGAGGGCTGTTCTTGTTACGTGTGTTGCTGCGGGCTCCTTGGACGAGGGCGAGATGAGTGAGCAGCTGGTGAGCTCGACTCGGAGACGTTAAAGATTAATCCCACACGTGCAGATCAGGTGACTCCTGGGTAATGAGTGTCGTGGAAGAGTGTTTGGAGGGGGGGGGGGGGCGGCAGTGGTAGGGCAGCTGTGGTGAGTTGTGAGGTTGTCGCTGGAGACCTCGACTCATGACACAACGTCGGCAGCCCTCCCCTTGAGCGTCGTCACCATCAGCTGTGGTCTATAAACACTGCTAGACGAGGCCTTCCCCCTCCACACTGGCACGCATCTCTCAGGGTCTCGCAAAATGCGACAAGCCCCCCCCCCTCCCCACGCGCGTGTCGGGAGAGATGGCTTGTCCTGTCGAGGCTCAGCTTTTTTGGTTATTTGATGGCCAATACGTCGGCTCTGTTTCTTTGCGCGCTTGTCGGCTTGCGCGCCATTCTGGCCGGTCCGAATCCTTGTTCCTCATTCCGTACGTCGTATCGGGCCGCGTGCACGGGGGCATTTCGCGAGTTTACTTGGTGATGAATTAATGATTGGGCTCGTGCAAAGCGATCCACGCGTTTCAAATACGAGACGGCAATTAGAGCAGAGAGGGTCCACAACTCTCCGGTGGCAGTTTTCCAAAAAGTGTACGGACAAAATTATCAATTTACGGCCCTGTATCCTGCACTGCTTCACCGCGCTCGCGAGTGCTGGTTGGTGAAAGGGGAGCGGTGAAGCAACCCAAACGTCCGGCTTTGGCTGGCACATTTTCCCCTTTCAGAAAGTCTAAGCAGGAATTTGCCCAGGTTTAAAACTCTTCTGGTTTTACGTTTGACTCCTGATACTGGGCAAACGGTGGGGCTACCTGAAATGGTGGGTGGGGTGCGCTTACCCCACCCACATCGCGTGGGCAGGGCTACCGAAGTAGTGGGCGTGGTTTATGGAGGAGTAGGCGGGGCCCCAACGTCTGACCGGGTGAGGCCACTCACGATGTGTGTGGGGCTCGTGAAGGAAGGTGGCCCAGCCACCGGTTCAGATTTTCACTCGCCACTGATGTTAACCGTGGACAAGAGTCGAACCCGGGGTTGTTCCCGGGTTCAGTGGGTGAAACTAACGCTGCCACGGGTGCACCCACGACCGTTATGTAAGACGGACACGACAAATTGGACGGAACGAACGAGACGCAAATAATTTACGAGGTTACGAATCGAATTGTGACCCGTAAATCAATGAGTTGGATCCTCCTGGGGGGAGGTGAATTGTTACGTTGCCCGTTTCACAACGTCTCACGCGAAATAGACCAGCACAGGCCGCTCATTGCTTGCTTTTAAAGAGTCTCATAGAAGTGCAAACCGATGCAAAGTAAATTTTCTGAATGAAATGCCACTGGGAAATGCCGGTCTGGAACACAATCATAGGCCGGGGCCAATGGATTAAATGTTATTTCCTTTCTCCGTTTTTTCCCCAGCCCGTTTTCCGGCAACGTGATGCGATGTTTAATTCATTATAGCGATCGTCTAAAAAAAACCTGGTTGTTACTCAAACGTGCAGGAGACTGCCCTGGGAATGCCAGATGGTCCCGTAGGCTTGGGATGCGAGGTGGGCGGTAGATGGAAAGTGCAGCAAAGAATTCTGGAACCTCCCGCCACTTTGCCAATTGAGATGAGCTCTGCACCAAGCTCATTTGAGCAACAAAATGCTGTCCTCACAGCATAAGGTCCTTGTTTTAAATCCTCTCCGTAGACCACTTCGATCGGAAAGCATTTCTTCCGAACGTATTCGGGAAAAAAAACCTGTTTCCTTGTCGGCGAACCATCGCGCTCGTTATGCCATTTAAAAATGCAGCGCGACTGGTTCCGTGAAGTCGAGCTTTAGCCCCGCTGCGGCATCAGTTCCGTGACGTCCCGCTTACCCCTCGTTATGTTTGCGAGCGCTGGTCGTGGATGTCTTTATCCGTGCTTCTAGTTATCCACGCGGTTCATCAGCAGGGGTGGTCAATCCACTGCTGGATGGCGGACGTCCTCTCGGGGCGCGTTCCCTCAGTCTCGACCGCCGGCCACGAATCAGGCCTTGTAGCGACGTGTCCTGCCCAAGTCCGCGTACGCTCACGGTCAATACGATTTGCTTGAGCTGCGTATGATCTCAAAATCCACGTGCTCCTCCTCAGCCTGCATGTCTTCCAATGGAATTCCAAAGAGATGGGGATAATTGGATGATGTTACTGCCACTTGCTGTTGTCCGTGAATATGTACGAATAATCGGATGAAATTGGCACCATTTTCTCGTTACTCTCATTTATTCACCAAAAAAACTACTTGACTGATGTTCCATAATAGAGGTTTTTTTTGGGTTAGATCGCGTAAATATATAAATGTGTCGTTAAAACCCGCTACCACCCGACACAGCCAGCTAGTAAGGTTTGTCACTTCAACAGGACGTGGCAATTCGTCACTAGTCCAGCACTAACCGGTGTGTTGGAGAGCCAAGCTGGCTGTGTCGGGTGGTGGCGGGTTTTAACGACACATTTATATATTACCGTGATCTAACCCAAAAAAACTCTTATGGATGATATTGGTTGCGAAAGCCTATGTGTGAAATTTACTGAAGTTGAACCAAAAAAAAACTGTCCTTTTTGTCATATGATTTTATGAAAAGGTTAACTGGCATGTAGGGCGTTCAGCCCCTCGAACTTGAGGAATGTCACTGTAAAACATTCTGTTTCCCCTTTGGCTCCACTTGTGACCCTTGCACCGCACAGTTTTCCCCTGAGTCACGAGCATTTGTTGAAACCCGTGAACTCAACCGGGGCTGCCTTGAACTCAACTTTACGATTGCGACGGTGTTGGCTATATGTTTTTTTTTTGTCTCTCTGCAACTTATGTCTGTTCCAGACCTATCTTTGGCAAACAGCGTATCACGGTTTGGGCCCAGAAAACTCGGCCGCGAACCGGTTGAGTAAAACAAAAAAATCTTCTCTGCCGCAATCGATTGCGGCGAGGAAGTCTGCGTACAGTGCGGCGGAGTCGACGAGATCTGCGGTGTCGCCGTCGTGCGCCGGTGGCACGGGAAGGGGCAGACCGGTGTCACCTGTTAGAAAATGCGGCTGTAGTTCGGCACGGCACTTTCAATTTCGCCTTCCCTCCTTGTTGCCTGAGTTTTTGCAGGTTGCCGTGTGCGTGCGTTAACGTTGCCGATCGGGAGATAAAGGCCGACGACGGGTGTGGTGCTGGCCAATCACCCCTTCGTGTGCCACTCCGGACTTGATAGGTGCGAGCTAACAGGACTTGCTGTTAAGGCTGAACAGGGGATATTTATCTTTGAGGAGTGGTCGTGTAGTTGTTAGTTTACTGCGCTATGAACCCGGCAACCCGAGTTCCGCTCATGGCCAACACTGGTGATGATAATCTGAGCCAGTCTTGGGCCTCCCCTAGGTCGACTCGGCCTCAAATGAGTACGTGGTACAGTGTGTAAACATGGCTAGGAGGGAGACTAAGGCAGTCGAGCTTGGTTCTGGCCACCCACCCCCTCGTGTGCCATACAAGCCTTGGATTAGCACGTTTGGCTACGTACGGTGTGAAAGAAGTTCAAGTCATACCTAATGATTTAATTGGGATTATACATAGCAAGCATAGCCCCCTAATGGCAGAATAATGCCCCAGGTGTCACTCTTGGTATATAAGATTATCCTTGCCTCTTGAGTTCTCACCCACTTAAAATAAACTTGAACTTGATGACATCCTTAATAGGTGCTTGCTAACAGCACCAACTTTGATTTTCCTGCGTCTCCCTGGAATGTCCTAGCGAGTGGTCAGGTCCAGGCATGACTGGATACTGCAGAGTCATACAGTTCCACACACGGAGTAAGAACCACTCGGGGCCCTTGGCATTCCCACTGAGTCATCCGGAGAGCCTACACCATCATTACTCACCCGCGTTCTGAAAAGAAAACAAACGGGCATCATTATCAAATCACAAGCCAGGCAGTGTCTCCCTTAACCGGGCGGCACAGTGGCGCAGTGGTGAAAAGGGCCTGGGTTCGATTCCCAACTCGGGTGCAAATTTCTCTGCGGAGTTTTTAGGTTCTTCTCCCCCTGTTCTGCATGGGTTTCCTCCGATTTTATTCCCACTCGCTAAAACGAAAATGTAACTGTTATTGGCCCCAAACATCGCAATGCTTAAAAAGCACCTGAAAATTACTCGATTGGGATTACAAAGAGCAACGTCAACCCCCAAGGCAAAAACTTGGCAGGAACCTCATGAAAAATAGTCATGAGACTTTGGTGAGGCTATCCTGGATAGATAAGTGGCATCGTAATATAACAAGTTTTATAATGCATAATACCGGACTCCATACGTCTCGAGGATAGCAACTACTTTTTACACAAACCTAACACGGAGTGACGGGCCACGAATGGCCAAGACGCAGCAACAAAAGTATAAACACATTTGCCATAGACGGTGTGTGCGCAGTCGGTCATCTACGCTTTACCGGCAGGGCCCCCCCGAGTCTGTTCTGTTTACAAGCAGTCACGGCTGGTTTGAGGCTGAGCCGTCGGGCAGCGGGCGGTGTAAACTTGGATGACCTTGCGTGCATGCCCGGTAAGTCACTCCGACACGTGTCCCAAATCCACACAGCACCGTGGACAGCAGAAACACACTTTTCGTAGCCCCTTTCAGGTCCTCTCTCCCCGTTCGCTGAAACAAAAAACACATCTCTGCAAGTGCACTACGTCGGTTGATCGCAGAAAGCAGCCGGCAAGTGGCGGGGTTAATCGTTGTAGTGGGCTGATGGAGAATTCTATAGATTTAATCGGTTGTCTCCATTCTTCGTGGCCTATTGTTGTTGCTGACTTTATGGTCCGAATTTTATTAAACATTTGAAAAAGTCACCTGCAAGTGACTCGGTTGGAATATACAGTACATATCAATCATCGCCCCCTACTGCAAACAATAATTTGGCCAGGACCTTCCTGTAAAAGGTCATGAGTAGTGGCTGAGGCTTTCCTGGGTAAACAAGCGAAATATGTAATAATTATCATCCAGATTAATTTAATGGTTCGATGCATTCTTGGCATCGCGTATGTTTCATCGATAATGGCTGCAAGATGTACAAATCGCAAGCGTTGCAGAGTTTTCTGGCACTAAAAAGGATTTGATTAGTGTAAGATTTCATTTAAATTCCAGACCGTGTCGCCCCGCCCAGACCCAGGCGAGGCTGAAATGAAGCCCTGGTTACAACCCTGGAAGGAGGAGAGAAGCCCCTTCCGTCAGCAGTGGCTTGAGCAAATAATTTGCAGGGTTATTTTTTGTTGTTGGTCGTTAACCTTGAGTCCCCATTGTGTTGCGTTGAAAGCAGAGGAACAAGTTTGACTAGAGCCCGCTTCTGGTAAATACACATGCACCGCCGCACAATAGCCACTTCATTTCACCTGCCTGCGTGCCTGGCTTTGTGGCTGTACACCGTCTGTCCTCCTGTATTGTGTAGTCTCCCCCCCCCTTTCAGATTAAAATCACAAAAACCTCTCCCTGTAGAATGTTGGGAGGGGTGGGGTGCAGGTGCTGTCAGTGAGCACCTACGACCGAATTTGGCGAAGCTGAGCAGGTTTGAGCCCAATTCATTCTTTAAAAGGGAGTTCACTGGTCAATGCCGGCGGGGCTGCGAGGTGGGCCCGATGGTCGTGCTTTGGCACCACCGACATCTCGTTTGCGTGTTGAGGTTTTTTTCCTCCGGGACCTCTGGTTTCCTCCCACTTGAGGACAAACACTTAATAAAATTAGCTAAACATCCCGATGTTGCAGCATCTGCCCGAAAAAGTCTTGGGACTCTCTGAGGCTTTCCCAGGTGCGAAGATATTATTGTTACGAGATATGAATGGAACTCGCCTCGCCGGGTTCATAGTGCAGCGTGCAATCCGCTGCACAGCACAGAGCCCCCCCGTGTATAGCCTTGAACTGGCTGTTGGGTTATGTGCTATTCGCAAGCCACTATTAAGGCCGGCACAGCGCACGAGGGGCCAGTGTGTCTCCTGAGTGATGTTGTTTCACACACACACACTGTACCAGGTAGTCATTTAAGGCCAAGTCGACCCAAGAGAGGCCCAGGGCCAGTTCATATAGTCTCCACTGATGTTTGACGTGATCAAGAATCGATCTCGGGTGGCTGGGATGCGTAACGCAGTGGGCTAACTACTATTACACTACTGCTCCACCCTGCTATGGCACATGCATAGTGGCGCGCAGACACGAAACAGGTTCCTTGGCGTTGACATGGGGTGTGCGCGCGTTTACTGTTTACATTTCTCCCACGGGGTGCGTGACGGTGAACCTTGCACTGTCATTCCTAACGCCTCTGGTGTTCAAATATCGGTTGACATGGCGCCTTTATAACCCCACCGCTGGACCTGCCCATGCATGACTCCGACATCCGGCATCGTAGTTTGGGGGGGTGGGGAGGGGGGCGGCTGTTTCACGCTGAGAGTTGCCTCTAAAAAGCAGGTAGAGACCACTTACTGAGAGCTGAATAAGTTCCATCAACGCAATCTTCTGAAATGAGCATTGACTGGTTGATGATCTCCGTTTTTCAGTTCTGATCCTGTGGAGGAAATTCCACTTTTTTATGGTGGTGGGTGGGCGGGGGTGGCGGTGAGTCTATTGATAGGACACAACCTCTGTTGATTTACCAACAAAGTGGTACCAATTGTATCGACCCCAAAAAGATGATGGTTCTAAATATTTTTAAATGCAGCTGCAACAAAATTCGGTAGCCCTAACAATCACCAACCCTGTCTGTCTACATGGGGTTTGGTGCATCCATAAATTGTATCGACCGAGGGGGGGGGGGGTGATTAGCCGAGTCGGCCCCCAACCTGCATTTGAACTCGCAACCTTCCGATCACGAACCTCGCGCACCCTACCGCTGAAGCCACCTGGCCGAATTGAATTCTAAAATACCTTTGGGGGGGTTGTGGGGGGAGGGCCAACCACGCACGAACACGCACACGGTCCACGGCTCGGTCACTTCTGGCACTGACGGCGCTGTTGCCAGGTGGAAAATGTTATTTCCCGCCTCTGCGGCGACAGATAAATATCGCTTGTGGGCCGATTTCAAAGCGGCAGTCCGCGTGTGGCCGTGGGTGATATGATATTAAATTGTTGGCCGTATATCGGGCCTGTGGGGGGGGGGGGCCCAATACATTCACCACTCCCTGGGCATGGAAATGTTTGCTTCGTCGTTTACGCAGGCAGCATCCTCTCTCTCTCTCTGGGTGCTTATGTAATCCTAAAGAAAGTTAATCATCCCAACAGTGGTTAAAGTTTAAAGCAAAAAGGGTTTAATGGGTTCCCGTGGTTAAACTTTCACTGAACCCGAATAGGTGTTTTTTTCTTAAACGCTGTACTGAGTCTATTAAATACTGAGTCTCTGTTGTCATGTTTAGTTCCCGTTTTATGTAAATAGCTGATGCACCGGTAATCTTTGTCAACGGACACATTTGTGCCGTATCTATTTGTGTGTGCTTGTTTACAGAAAAGAGATCGTTGCTTAACACGCACAATCAAGTCCTTATCATGTCGTCATTAAATATTCAAACGATCAATTAACTTTATTTATAAACCAGGTGAGGGCTCTGATTCTGTTCGGGAGTCGATGGATTGTTGCGGCGCTAGGCCGTCAATGATGTTAATGGGTTGGGTGGGAGACCTTTAACTGTCAGTGGATAGAGAATGCTTGATGGTGATGATAATGACCGCATGCGGAGTGTAACAATTACACAGCATATCGATTTATTGGGGCAATCACCATTATAGGTTGCAATTCAATTGAGTAGAAAACTGAAAATACTTTTTAGTGAATGTAATGGCCTCTCGTGGCTGTGTGGGGATCACGTTAATCACATGGAATCATTACATGCAACAAACACAACGTTGTAACACCATTCATTCTTCCATGTGCGACTCAATGCAAAATGTAACCCAAAGGAAACCGATTATGAATGATGTTGGCCGTGAAATTCTCTGCCTGAAATGTATTCGATGCACGTTTCCCGAGATCACGAATCGATTTTTGACAGCGGAGGGGAGACCACCACAGCTTGTCGCAACAGAGACCGAACGGTGAAAGTTGCCTCAGACTCCCCCCCCTCCCCCCCTGTTGGCGCTGTTGCCAAATAGGGCCTTGCGCTCTTGCGTTCGGCCCTATTTGGCACCTTTCCTCGCGGAGCCCTGGAGATCGGTCTCCGGCGAACTTGCAATTGCTTCCTGTTTCCCCGAGCCGTGACGCGCTCCCCCACTGTACTTTGCATCGCACTAGGCGCAACCCCGAGAGGGTGGGGGGCGAGGTTGTTGTTTGCGCGTGTGCGACGATTAACCTGACGCGGTACCCGGGCCTTCCCCTAGGGTCGACTCGGCCACGAAGGTGAGACAAAGGCGGCCGGGCGTGGTGCAGGCCACATCCCACCCTCCCGTGTCATGAGCCGCTGTGCCGGCCTTCGTAGCTGCTTTCCGCTGTCAGCGCTTGCCCCAACAGTCCGCTAAGGTTATACCGGGGGACCATTGTCTTTGAGTGCCGAAAAAGACTAATTTTAAATTCGACTACTGAAACAGGGCCAAAGGTGTGAGGCTCGTACTAGGCTTGTAACAATTGGGCTCTCCCCTCGCCTGCCCCGATTTAAGTCCACATATCTCAAGTGTAATAATCGATTCTCATCGATGGCTTATTGCATTATTCTCAGGCTGCCACTCACGAATCGATGAGATTTTGACAATGCAGGGTCACGTTTTTATTCAAGAATCGACAATTGTTTTGTTCTTAAGGCAGCCACTGACACAATCGGTTCAAAAAGAGTACAATGCCATAATATTGTTGCCAAATTCGCAAATGTACTTGGTTGGGGGAAACTCATAGCAAATGTTCTGGTTGACGGCAACAACTTTGGCCAGGACCCACCTGAAAAAGTTGTGTTGCTCAGTGTGTGAGGCTTCCCTGGGTACACCAGCACAAGAATTAACGAGATTTATTTTTGGGTAAGGCCATGTAAAGATCTGCCAAAATCTTGGGTCCTAAGAACCTCCCCCAGCACAAGTCGAGCCAAACGAATTAAATGGCTGCGCGTACGAGCGCCTTTTGGACAAATTCGGCAGCACCGTTCCATGGCCTAACGTAAACATCGGTTTACCGCAGTGTTAAAGATCATGCAATCATGACCCTAACGTGCGGGTAATTCATCGAATAGCTATTGGGGGGCGCGGGGAAGGGAGGGTTGAATAATTTTCCTCCAGTAATCACCGGACCGTACTCGCCCAGTAGCAGTCTCGTCATCGTTGTCAAGAAGCGGCTGTTGGCAAATGTGGACTTAAATTTCGATTTAAAGCTTTCGTGACTGCAGGGATTCATCTTCTTGGTTCTTTCGGTAAAGTCACGTAGAAGGGAAATAATAAAATAATGAAATAATTAATATAAAACATAATAAAATACTTTTCTTGGTTCTTTCGGTAAAGTGACGTAGAAGGGAAATAATAAAATAATAATATTTTACGTGACTTTACTGAAAGAACCAAGAAGATGAATCCCTGCAGTCACGAAAGCTTTAAATCGAAATAAAATAATTCTCGCGACTTTTTGGGGGTAGGGGTGGGGGGGCCCGGCCCTTGTCATGACGGCCAAATTTGTCAAAGAAAAAGTGAGAATTTCCTTAACAGCGAAATCTGTCGTCAGCTCTCGACGATGCGCTTTCCGCTTCGTTGTTGCGAAGGCGGCAGTGAATCGAATGAGTTCAACCGCTCGCAGTGAAGGAACCTCGATCCATTGATTTGGTGCACGAAGCTGAATTCTCTCAAACGCCCGAAGCTGCCCCCTCCCCGCCCATTGAGCACCTACCACTGTGCTCCCGACTCTTTTTTTTTCAACAATGCACAATGAGCAGGAAATAATTTATCCCGGAAGCAAAGCAATCAAGCTTCCAACCGAACTGTGCCAGGGCTTAAGGAACTACCGCGCACGCAAATAGTACACAAGGCCGGTCTTGTGAAATCACAACGCCTGTGCTGTGAGTGAGCAGAGCAGACAGACGGGCGGCTTAATTAGAACTTGCCCAAATGTTTGTTGACCTTCCGACATTGATTGATGTTTCATTTAAAGCTTTCAGCAGCCGGCTCACTGGCTCGTAAGCGGCGGGCGGTGTCCTGTGAATTGAGACCGATGTCTCGGTCAAACGTTTTCCATCGCGCACCGCCTGTCAAATTACAGGGATATACCCAGCACAGCGGGAGTGGGATGACGCTGCCGCGCTGTAATGGTCAGCACAGCCGGACTTGCAATCCAGAGGTCGCCGGTTCAATTAAATCTCCCGACGTAAACAGTCGAAACAGTCGAAACAGTCGTGCATGTTTCCTAAATCGACCCCGCCCCCCGGCTCCCCACCTAGCCTCTGTCCACCCAGCAGTATAATTGAGTGCACTGCAAGTTAGTCGATCGGCAGTTTGTGTGGTGGGGTAAAGTGTGGGCATTTCCAGCTCTTCCACCGTGGAGGAGTAGGACACATTTACCCTCTACAGCTGTATTTTTCGCTAATTTTCACAGGGGGTGGGGCCTATTTCCCTGATAAGACATCAGTGTAAGGGCCGCTGCATTCTGTACAAAGAGCTGTTTTCATATTTGTGTTTTGTTGGGGGCCGAACATCAGGGGCCGCCGCCAGTGGCCTGCGTGCCTTGCAATGAAGAACACTGCGCTGGAACTCTCTGGAGTGGAGGGCAATCTTTTTGTCTCGGAAGGGTGCGAGAGAAGGCCAGATAGTTCCTCTCTAGAGTGGCTCCTGTAGACCTTACTTTCGCTGAGGCCATTCTTCCGCCAGCAGTTGGATGAGCCAGCAGTTGCAGGGCTGCACCTTTGCCGTTAGCCGCCACGACGCAACCTTCTTGAGGAAATTCCCGAGAGCGCGTGATCTGCCACGACGGGGAGATATCGATTCATCAATTCTCACCGCACGGTTGGAGCGTGGGTTGAATTCGATTGGCGGGACGCGTCGCGGCGGGCACCTGAGTGATTTAACGCACCGTCGCGTGCCTCTTGAAGCAATTAGCACGATTTCATTGGAAGCCGTCCATGCCTGCACACTGCCCTGCGCCGGGGCACATTCGTTGAGACTTGGCACGTCCTCCGGATTTTCTCCGTCTCGTTCGGCCCCCGAAAATGCGGAAGGGTTTTTGTGTTTGTTTCCCTGTCGTCTGGTGCACGCATTTCCCATTCAGTCGACGAGAGCGTAACTTTAGAATGTGGTGGTCAATTTTGGCCCCCTCGGACAATTTGGACCACCCACGTTAGCCATCTGCTACATTTGGCGGATATGGTGCGCATTTATTGGTGGAACGTGCAAAATTGTCACTGTAGGAGTTGAATGGCCTATTGCAGGAGTTGGAGCTCAATGCAGTTCATTGTCCACAAGGTCTCACTTGCAAAAGAGACATTTGTCCCAAGAGGCTGTTTACCTGCTCATAAGGTTTGTTCGTGTGTATGTCTGCAATGCAAGGAAATTAGAATGTATTGCTTTTATCCAGAAAAGTCTCACCGAAGTTCTCCATTCTTTTTTGGGAGGGTCCTGCATTGCGTATTCGGGCAGTTTAATTTGAAGGAATATTTTGCGTAATGAAACCGGAGATCCCGGAGAAAGCCTGCACATCGGAGGGGGGAGGTCACGCAGGATGGTGCATCAGGATGAGTTTGCAAAACCTACTCTTCGTACTTGACCACCTCCTCGTGTGTTTGGGGAGTTTATAAAATCTCTACGCGATCCACCAACCCTTGTCCTGAAAGTGTGGGGCTTTGCGGGCGTGTGCCGCAGCGCTTTTGAAGTTTCCGTGCCTAATGACACGGCCTTGTGATGCTTATTGAGGGGTGAAGTAAGCAGGGTTACTAAAAAACTGTATTCAGTTACGCCCTATTTATACCCAAAATATCTGCAGAGTTTATCTGTTTCCTGTAATCTGCAGTTTGTTTGTGTGTGCTCGCTAGCATTGTTTAACTATTTATTTGACAAACACTTTGTTTAACTGTTTTGTCTGTTCAGATGTTTATTGTATCAAGACACACTGATGTCATGAGCATCGATCTCGCGAATGGCATCAATTTTTTTTTCCTTTAATAATAATAGTAGTAAATAAATAAACTGGGTAATGCAGCAAGTGCATTGAGTTTCGGGAAGTAATCTTGCAGAGCCAGCATGTTCCGTAGTGGGAAGCAAACAGTGGTTTTCCCGTGGGTGAATTTGATCCCGTTATCAGAATGTGGAATTCACAACAAATGATATCCGAGTTTACAATACAGTTACAAAATCTGGTTTGGACCGATGCAGCATCTAAATGTAACTGCATCTCAAGACATTCTTACAGAATCCATCAACATATTTATTTCATAGGGAGGTAAATGAGAGTCAAGTCCATAGGCAGAAATGTCTTGAGCCTGGACTGGAACAGAGGGAAGGAGACAACAGCGTGGATGCTTGTGGGGGGTGGGGGGGTGTGAAGGGGGAATTCCAGAACGTGGGGGGGGGCAGCGGAGGTGAATGAGCGACCTCCCACTGAGTAGGCGAGACCGCGTCGCCGTTTGAAGCGGGAGGGAGAGAAACCGCCCTGGAGTGTAATGGAATTAACAAGTCGGTGTTGATACATGAGGCATCGGTACGGTACGTCTGCACCTCGCGTCCGTGCCCTGTGCCTGTGCGTGTGTGCGCACAAAGCGTGCGCTTGATGTCCTGATGAGAGATGCGGGAGCTGTCCCGTGGGCTTGTGCGCCAAGTCTGACTGGCCTGTCTGGTCATTGTCTTTCAGCTTTCAGCTCGCTCGCTCGGAGCCCTGAAGATAAACGCTCTTGGCTCTGAAGATAAACGCTTGCACGCGGCTTTTTATCACGTTAGGTGTCCCAGCGGCATCACGTGTGATAGCGGCGGGCAGCAACGTGTGACAGCGTGTGGAGGTGTCTGTTGTTGGCGTCATTGCCTATGGCTGGCTGTTGTATGTCTGTGTACGAGTAAGGACGCTATTGGTCAGTTGGAGGCAGTCTCCTTCCAACAACAACGGAGGGCAGAAGAGCACCGCTCACAACAACGAGTGGAGTGCCGGGCGGCTAAAATACAGCAAGTTGGCTGGTGCATTTGCCAGTCATCTCAGTCGGTCAACCCATGGCACTTGGGTCTGTCCCGTGATCTGTCAGCGAGCCTTCGACACTTCACGTGGCCTAAAGTGCACCTGACCTGACAAAGGAGACGTGGTGACGTTACCGTCAGTGGCGAATGGACGGGTATCAGTATTGGTTCGAGTAATAAGTATTGGGAGCTCATTTTTTTATCAACCTGTTCGATTCTCAGCCACGGCTAACATCGGCGGTGATTATCTGAAACTGTCCCTCTGTGTCTGCTCAGCCTCAACATAAGTTTCAAGTTGATTTTAGTTTCGCCAGGTGTGAGACGTCAAGAGACCCAGGATGAGTCTCATTTGCAAGTGTGACCTGGGTGACAAAAAACAAACCAAATGAAAATCAAGTGCAGCAGCGAAGGAAATGTAAATCAGAACGAGTAGAATACACTTCACTGAAACAAATTCATCAAATCAAACTCGAGCGGTTATTGTTCTCATTGCTCTTTACGTAATTGCCGTACTTTGTTGCGTTTGTTCTTGCCCTTGTCATTTTTGTAACCCAGGGTCACAGCTTGCAAATGAGACTCAAATTAAAATGAACTTGAATCTTCAAACAAAGCCAAACAAATAAAAACCCTGCAGCGGCAAGTCGGCTCGTGCAGATTATCCCGAGACTGATCAAAGTACAATCGCAAGCTACAGTATGTGCCTGCTATGATCTGTAAAACATTCAGCACTGAAAAGACAAAGGTAAGGCTAGGCGTGGTGTTGGCTCCACCACCCCTCCCCCTCCTGTGCTCTGCCAGCCTTAATAGGTGCTCGCTAGCAGCACTAGTCTGAGCAGTATGTTATGATGAAGGCTTATGCGGGTGTGTACGATACACGCATATGACAACGAGGAGCTGCGCCTGAGGAGTTGGTGCATAACAGTGGTTAGCGCACTGTGTTACCCTAAGGCTCTCATCGGTGATGAGTGAACCGGTTTTGGGCCCTCCCCTCTCACCAACCCAGCACTGACCAATTTACTTGGCCCAGTCGGTGTTTGCGCGTCGAGGTCGTGACGGGTTTCATGTTTTCCCATTCCTGTGGCTCTCTGCCCCCCCCCCCCGTACCGTTTCCGTTCTGTTGCAGTGTGCGCCGATGCACTACTTTGTTGAGGGCGATATTGGCGCGTGAAATGAAAATCGATCGATTGATTGACCAGCATGGGGAAGCACGGTCAAACAAGCCCCCCTCCTCCACCCCCGTGAGCGACACGGCAGGGGTGTGTGAAGCCTTCTCATCCAGCAGTGGATGGGACCACGGGCCGTGACGGGACATGGTAGCGTTTTGGACGGGTTAGTGCAGCCGCTGCAGGTTCCCATCGTTGTTGTGTTTACGCAGAGCGCGCTGCGCATTATGCAACCCCCCCAGGTACCTTTTGTCCTTCCCCCCCCCCCAGGTGCAGTTTCTCTCAGCTTCTCACTGGCTGGGTTGTGCCGTTATGGTAAATGGAGCCGGTACAAAGGCCATGATTTGACTGTCTGAATGCCAGGGCCACGCGAGGTTGTTTTTTTATTTAAATTTGCGAGTAAACCCAAGCCTGCTTATTTGAGATCCGATTGAATTCAACTTCATTTTAAACTGCGTCATTAAACCTCAATGCTTGTTGTACGTGCAAGGCCCCTTTTGTCAATCGGTCTACCGTTGGATCATGATTGCCGCGGGTCCTGAATGTGCGCGTGTTATTTTGCCATTCTTCACCGGGCTGGTCAGCGCAGCCATGGACGTGTAGAAGCATTTAAGTACTGCACTCTTTCCCTGTGCTGCTCGCAACCGATGGTGGAGATGGACAGCCTGCTTTCTGTGCACGGTGGGAACCCATCTAATCACTAATCCAAGCTCAACTCTGCTGGAGTTTCTGAGATCTGACCACAGTATTCAAATAAATGATCGTTTTTTTTTCAATCGAAACAGCGACCTTATAATTGAATCGCAAATTGGGGTGAATCGTTACACCGGGAATAGGCAGCCATGCTGCCCCACTCCCCCTACCCGTCCCTCGCTCCCTCCGAAGGCAAAGATCCCCTGTCTAGCCATCACAAACTGTTGGGCTGCTGTTAGCGAGCATCTATAACGGCCGGTATGGCACACCAGAGGGTGGGTGGCCAGCACCACGCCCGGCAGCCTTGGTCTCCATCCTGGTGATGATCGGGAACTCATTCGAGGCTGTGTCAACATAGGGAAAGCCCAGGACTGGTTCCGATAATCGTCGCGGGTTTCTGCCGTGAGTGGGGATTGAACTTTGGTCGCGGGTTCATCGCACAGCTCGCTAAGCAGAACTCCACCGTTCCCCCCCCTCCCCCCCGTCACAAACACGGGAGTTTCGGTCGCGCTGGTGGATGAAGAGGAGATATAATACAATAATAACAATTACAACTATACTCTTTCTCCACTGGAACCTCACGGAATCTCAAGATGAATTTTTAGGAGGGTTTTGCTGCCATTGGTATGTCTGCCAAATCCCATGAGTTGGCTCGCGTGGGTGGAAATCTGCGAGTACCCAGAGATAAATAAAATAATAAATAAACAATCCCGCATATGTTTTTACAAGCACCGTACAGATGGATTCAAGAACCCACGCTGCTTTTCACCCAGGAAGCCTCTCTCAATCTCAAGACTCGTTTTCGTGAGGGGGTCCCGCTGCGTTGGGACGTTTGGCCACGTCATTCGGTGAGCGTTTCACTTTCGCGGGAGGAAACCACTCGCAGGAGCTCCGCACGGACGGGGACGGTCTTAAAGAATCCCCTGGAGACCTCGAGAGCCCAAGCCCCTACATCACACGGTGCCCCCCGCACCCGGGTACAAACCAGGCTCAAACCCCAGCTTGGCTTTAAGAGCTCCGATGAAATTTGGCGGCGCGCTCTCGTGGCGGATAGGCACAGGCGGCCGCGTCGAGAGCGCGGCTCGCGGCGCAAATCCCCGCGGACCGCAAGCGGATCGGCGGGGCGCATTCCTGCGGCGCTGCCAGAATCCGTTCAGCTGCTGCCCCCCCTAATCCCACTTTCTGCCACCTCTATAATTGGCTTAATGCACGATGACGCAAGCTGGGCGCGCGCCAACCTCGGGGCTGGGTTAACGTTTCGGTGGATGCAAGGTTCAGATGTTCCAGCGAATAACCTTCAATGTGCTGCGTCGTCACGTCTCACCTACTCCCTTCTGTGTATCTTTTGTCTCGGTAGTACAGTGGTCAGTGCGCTGCGCTACGAACCCGACGGCCCTAGTTTGATTTCCCGCCGATGGCAAACATCCACCACCAATATCTGAAATGTTCCTTGGCCTCGACGAGGTCAACTCGGCCGTGAATAGGTAACTGGTGCAATGTGTAAATATCAGCGCTGCAGAAACAGGTGGCCATGTTTGGTGTTGACTGCAGCACCACTTCTTTTGCCTCGTTAGCTTTAATAAGGTACTTGTTAGCAGCACTCGCCCTTGCAGACTGTGTGGCAATACAGGGGGATGTTTTATGCTGTGAATAATGTAATGATTGAATATACATTTGTACTTCTCACAATGCATGCATCAAATCATGCGAACGAGATCCATCAATTTCCGATTCATGCGACGCTATTTACAGGACACTCTGGATTGGTAAGAGGGTCCGACTGCAGCTGCGTCTCACGGATGTGCCACTTAATGGGGGAGGAGATAGAGAAGAGGAGAGTCGTAAGCAGAGGAGGAGGAGGGAGAGGTTAAGGGCTTGAGCCTGTATTTGAACAGGGGCAGAGAGGGGCTGACGGGCAAAGATGGCCGGTGCAAAGGGAAAACAAATTGCGCTGGGGGGCTTAGGTTTTAATCGTAACGGTGACTTTCCGTGGATATTTGTGCGATTTCTACTAGCTTTTAAGCGAATTTGGACAAGGGAGGTGATACGGATGAGGTGCAAAACACGGGAGGCACGATGCAAACGAGACTACAAAGAAGACTGATCTAAAGTCATTGGTTGTAGTAATTGACTTATTTGTTGTTGTAGGACTCTTTTTGAGCAGGGCTCTGCTGCATTGCATTTTGAGATGTTTTACGGGCAATTAATGACGAGCGTTTATGCACTCGGGACAAAACCAATACACATGCACACGATTGTTGCACGGCTCGTGAGCGTAAGTAGAAATTTCTGTCCGGTTATCCGATTCGATCGACACATGCCGAGGAGTGTATACAGTAAGTCACCGATTGAGAGCTGCCCCTCCGCGCAGTTTAACCACCCCCTCCTACCGCTCTGAAACCATCAAATTGCTTTTTAAATGAGTCAATTGACTTTGGCTACATGGCGTTTGCAGGCCCGGGCAATTCCAGTAATTCGCCACTCGTGGGAATAATTGCCCCCAGATTTAAATTCAAAATAGCCAGACCCAGCACTTGAATAATAATAATAATAATTAAAGCCTTAATGGACAATTAACAGTTGACATATATCCACCGTTGCTTCCCTGTTGGGGGCTTGTGGTATATGAAGTTAGTCCATCCCTGCGGTCACTGACGCATAGGGTTGCCACTTGTCCTGGTTTTCCCAGGATTGTCCTCTTGTCGAGGAAGCTGCTGTCTTGTGGAAATCTGCGGGTCTTAACAGGACATGAATATGATAATTGGTTTTTTACCCTTCTATCTGGCAACAAAACTGACACCTTTTTTACAAGGAGTCATGTTTACATAGACCACAATACCTGCAGTCATAATGCAAACAAAAAACACAACTCTGATAATGTGCACTGTCCTTGAAGTTGATTGGTCCACACCCGAGACAGCTTTCCTTAGAGCCTAGTCTCACATGGGTTGGACCAGATGACGCCAAAAGGCGCACAACTCAAAGACAATGCACCATCAGAGTATGAGAGCTCGGGGTAAGCATTTACACCATTGGAACCTCATTTGCCAGTAAAAAATATCATAATTGTTTTTTTACCCTTCTATCTGGCAAATGAGGTTCCAATGGAGGACATGAATAGTCCTGGTTTTTATCCATTGGGTAAATAATACACCGCTCGTGTCATTCTCTCTATGATATATCCCTGCATCCCGTGAATATGACCAGGCTTTGTAATCAGGTGGCAGCCCGACTGGTAGATTGGGTAACCCAATGCCCCCTCCACTCTTCACGGTCTTCAGCCACCGTGTGTGGAGCTCTTCCCAGTCACGCCCCTAGACGCTTCATCCTTGTGCCCTGTTTGGTTCCGGCTCACCAGCCCAAAATTTCGTTGAGCTGCATTTTAGCGAAATGAAGTGTCACTGGTGGACCAGGCTGAGACCATTAACTCGCAACACTTTGAGAATCCAGTTTAATCACAAGCAGCTGAAACCTCGATTCGAACCAGCAGTGCTGTTTTGCGGCCCTTGACACTGTGATCCACCCAGTCACCGCAAATAATCCTAAATTGCTGTATGAACTGGACTCGAGCCAATACAGTGACACCCTTGACCAAGTAAAATTTGCAACGGTCGGCCAATAAATAGGCCACCTTTTGGAATCGCGTGGAAACCAGTCGCTGTCGGGCCCAGTTGAGAGAAGGGCCACGTCCGATTAGCAATTTGGAAACTGCTTTGGGTTTGGTGTAAAATGATGGATGCGTTCTGCGCATATGACAGTGGAGCTATCGTCAACCCACTTTGTTTTTCACGAGCGTCGCTTCCGCCGCGAGCTGATGATTGGTTCGTATAGAGACAGAGAAGACGCAGAGTCCTCCGTGTGGAATTCTACCGCGCGATGAAACCCAATCCAGTAATCTCTATCGACTGCTCCGCCACGGATTGCTCCGTAGCTGCTACTGGTGAGCGACACCCAACTCAATTTCCTAATTATTTTTCCGTGCACCGACAGCGGATGTTAAAATTGAGTTCCCTGCCATTCAATATTCTCCCGAACTTTCCCTGTTGCTTTTATGAAATTCCCAAGCGATCATCTGCCGGGTTATAGATGCACCATGATACCCTTTTTTTCCTGTCTAGTTAATTTTCCGACCGATTAAGGCCCAATTGTGCTATTGGCTTCGTGCCGCACGAGGCTAAAAGATATCCAGGAGCTCTTAAGCAGCAAGAATTGCACCAGATGTTGTTGGAACGGCTCCCGCAAGATGACGGAGTAGAACCACTTTTCACGTCACTTTATTTAGTTGCTTCGTGCGCACACTCGGGGGGCACATCTCTTCGTAATGAAAACTCTCGGCTGGAAAAATCTTAATTGACAAATCAAACTTTCAACAATGGGGTTTTCGTTGGTTATGTAATTGGTTGCCTGGTTGAGACCATTTAACATGCTATGCTTGAGAACCGGAATTAATCACCAGCATCCGAAACCCAGATCCAAACTCAGTGGCGGCTCGGCATTGATCCCCTGGTGTCATCGTCCCGTGCGCCACCTTGAGTCACGGTCACAATGACGAAGAGTTGTTGAATCGAGGCGGCATTTTTTGTGAATGACTAAACAGGTGTGACCCGCCATTCTGCGCGGCGGTGCATTGCAAGCAATTGCGTAACTCCTTTAGGCATACGAGTGTATTTTTGGTTTTCTTACGCCACTCGAGAACGATGCAGTGAAGATATATTACAACTTTCTTGGATTCAAACCCACGGCGATGCTGGCCCAGGCAGAGGCCCAACGCTGAGTTGGTCGACGATTTACGTGGTGGCGTGACTGTGTGTGGCCGTTAAGAATATCCAATTTCATGGGGGCAGTTTTTTTTTAAGTTCACCATTCTCCTTTTTCCTCTCTCACTCTCATCCCGGTTGTTGTATTCGTGCAGGAATTCGGTGGGCGCGACGCGCGCGTCCATTGCCAACGAAGGGGCTGGACTTGATTGATAAATATTTTAACAGCAATGTAAGTACAGTACATGGGTGTGTGTGTGTATATACAGCAAGGGGTGTAACGATGCAACGATCTTCCAAATGAAATTCGATTCTTAACCCTTGTGATGTACACACACATCGATTCATTCGCGTGAGAATCCATTCTACGATTCATGCCAATTATATATGCATCATCATGAACCACCACGATCAGTCCACTGCTGAATGAAGGCCTTCCCCAAGCCTGATGCCTCTAAACCTGTTGTTGTCGTCGACTCTCCCGGACTTGGCTGTACAAACGAGTCGGAGCGAACACGGGACAACGCAAAGCGGGCCGGTAAATACGAGACCAAACAAATACATTCTGCGTGCGGGGGGGGGGGAAGGAGCCAGCGGCAACCCTTGCATGCCGAGTAGACAGAGGGTCGGGGGGGACTACTTTGTAGACAGCAGTAGGGGGGGTGCACCAAAAGCCCCAAGTTGTATTGTACGTCTATGCTCCCGCGTCCGTGCGTGCTCCGCCGTCTTCCCCAACGCACGCTGACCAGCGCCGTGGTCAGATGACCCCCGTGACCCACACGGCATGGGCAGGCCGTCATCCAGCAGTGGATTGGAAAACCTCCTCCTGAGTAAAAGGCCGCCCGCTGCCCTGTTTAGTTGTTTTTTTCTGCCCACGGTGCCACACTGAGCGATACAAAGTTGACGTCTCCCCAACGCCAAATTCCGCGAAACCTTTGGTTCCGTTCAACCGGAAATCCTCTCGCTCCCTCCCGCCTGTCCGTTTGGTCATATCGGCTGGCGCGTCGATTCCACGTGACTCACGCGTCGCCCCAACTACGCACACACGCCAGGCATTTGTGCGTACACGCGTCTCAATTCGTGTGGTGTTGGAGGGGGGGACGAGCGGTGGATTAGTGGTTAAAGGCGCTGCGTTGCGGACGCGGTGACACGGGTTGGATTCCCGGCTTGGGCGAACTTCAACGGCCGGTGATATCGGAACCGGCCACAGCCCCTCGCCCGGTGCAGATGCATAAGCGGCCGGGCAAGGTGCTGGCCACACCGCAGCGCCTTAGCGAGCACCTAATGAAGGTGCAATTAATAGATGCTCGCTGAGAACACAGTGCTTGGGGCCACGCACGGGATCTTTGACTTTGATGTGTCTGCGCTATCGTCTCCTGTGGCTTTGCGTATTCAGCTGCTTAGGCATTGCGTGAGAGAAAGCCTCCAACGATGCACGCACGTCTGTTATGGTCTTCTGGCCCGGCTTGTGGTGGCTAGACTCGTGCAGCGCGTGCCGCTTTCGACACGCGGCCTTTGGGGAATAATTCATCGCGTGGCCACGCTGACCCATTCATTACACCCGTCGCCATCCCGACCCTCGCTCCCCGCCCCGCCGATCCGAGGCGTGCGTCACCACCGCCGCGCTGAATTTAGTTTGTCCGCTCGCATTCGCGATCCCTGCGACGGGTAAAATGGGTATGGCGATGCCCTCTCCCGCTGTTTTACGATGTTGTTGGGGTCGTTTGCGCGAGCGGGCGGCGTGAAAATAATAGGACGGTTTGGCAACGCGAGCCGTTTCACCAACAGGCAGATTTCCAGTTGCGACTTGGAGGCGCGGAGCCACGTTCAGGGTTCCTAATTTGCCCGGATTAAACGGACAAACCTTTGACGGTGATGGATTTGATTCGTACATTGCTGATCGCTGGTAACCTGGAGCAGGTGGCACATGACTTGTGGCCAAGGCCGCGGCAAGAGTTATACTGGAGGGGTGGTGTGCCGGGCGTGGAAATGTATTTATTCCGGGCCACCCTCGTGGCCACAGCCTTGTGAGGTTAACCTCCGAGCGTGACGAAACGCAACCCCCGGGGGCGGCACGAGCGAGCGAGTCTGTAGTAATGCCGCCGCGTGCCCGTTGGGTTTGTGCGGTCGCGCACCCGTGTGGCCTGCTCTTGCTTTCGTTTGGTCCGTCGGCCTCGGCCACGCACGCGTGCGCTCGCTTGCCGCCGTGCCTCTGTGCACGCGCGAGCTGTGTGTATTTGCGAAAGGCTCGTGCAAATGAACTCTCGCCAGTGGTGATTGGTGACGCCCGCGATTCTGCTGCTGCTGCCGGTGATTCTAGTCGTGATCATCCCTCACCTCCGATTAGCACGGTTGCCTGCGTGCGGTGCAAAGGAAGTTCAACATACATATATATACACGTACAAATACTAATTGTGCTTTTGCAGCTGCTGCTGATAGCGATGACAGTGGTAATATTTCTCTCAATGTCTTTACTTTGTGTTTGTGTGTGTATATACACGGTATTCATAAGTGTTTGCAAGCAAAATTTGTCGATGTAAATGTTTTTCTATGCAAGTATGTGAGTGTTTAGGTTTGTATATATCGCTGCATGTGTACGTGTGCGTGGGGAGCAGTAGTGTCGCGGTTGGTGCGCAGTTCTCTGAACCTTGGCAACCCGAGTTTGATTCCTGCTCACGGCTAACACCAGTGATGATTATCTGAACCAGTCTTGGACCTCCCCAAGGTTGACTCGGCCTCAACTGAGTACCGGGTGCGATGTGTAAACATCGCCACTGGGGAGACAAAGGTGGTAGGGCGTGGTGCTGGTCACCCACACCCTGGGTGCCATGCTGCCCTTACTTAATGGGTGCTCGCTTAACAGCAAGAGCTTGGGGGAAAAGAGAGACGACGGGAGGAGGGAACTTTAAATGGTGCAGTGCGTGGGAAGAAGCAGAAAGAGAAGTGATTATGACCTGTTGCTGTGGTGTGGTGGGTGAGTGGGTGGGTGGGTGAGTGAGTGAGACGTGGGTGAGTGAGTGAGACGTGGGCGAGTGATTGTTGCGACCTGCAGTGTGGTGGTTGAAGACCGTACGGATGGGATGAAACGTTCAGTCTGGGTAGGCCGAAAGTCCCCGACATGGGTAGGGGGATCGTGCGTTAAGTTCACGGGAGAGCAGTAAGCATGGTCGGAGCAAGCAAAGAGTGATACGGAGGTGAATGGCCACTGGTGAGTGGGTGCTGGGATTTAATTGGTGAGTGCTGAATCATCGATCACCCTGGCTGCTTTACGTTGAACAAAACAAAGTTACAGCGGGCGCGCACGCTAATTTGGGTTCTTGTGTTTGTTTGTTTTCTCTTTTGCGTAGAATATATTCAAGCGAGAGGACGGACGCTGGCTTATGAAAGCCTTACTTGAGCTGACAGTAAGTGTGGTCCTGTGTGTGTGCGCGCGCGCGTTGTGTGACCTGTCACAGTCAGCATTTGTATGTGCTCCACTCACCACCCGATCTGCCCAATCACCCACCCTCCAAATCACCCACCCACACTCCAAATCACCCACCCACCCACCAAATCTTCCACCCACACTCCAAATCACCCACCCACCATCCAAATCACCCACCCACTCATTCAATTACCCACCCACTCTCCCAATTACCCACCCACACTCTGCGTGAGTCTTTGGGGTCACCCTGGTGAGTCTATGGGTCTCTGTGTGAAGTGAAATCCATGAACTTACATCACCAATCATTGCCCCACACACACACACATTTGCAGAAGGTACAAACGAAATCCATCCTCCGACCCGAGGCGCCATCAAATGGCTCTCCGAGCTCCCACATACAATCATAAACTCGGTCCGTTGCTCATTATTTTGAATTATACCGAGTAAGTTCGATCAGGCTCGGTTTCACGTGCATTTCGTTTATTTACGGCTGCCGTGTTTTGGCTTTGAAGCCGATTGCCCCTCGCCCCGTGGTGTTTGTGGGCGACGCCGTACTACGATGTACGCTGTGCACGTGCGCGCGCACCCGTAACGGTAGCCGTTTCAGAATTTTTTTGCTGAGTTTGTCGCCGTTTCCTGCACTCGCCAGCTCCGGTTTGCACGGCCGCCACTGGCCCGCGTGTGCCGCTGTGAGATAACAAGGGGCTCTCTCGCCCGCTCGCTCGCTCACGAGGCTGCCGTGCTGCCGGAGGGAATGTGGTGCGTTACCTGAATTTTTGGAATGCCGCTGCGGTGAAATGATTTGGCACGCTGGATGCAATCTCCCGGCTCGACCGTTGAGACAGAGCGTGAAGTTTCTTAAATCCCACGCCCCCCCCCCCACTACGACCACCTCTGTTCGCCCAGAAGTATGATTTATATTATTACTACAGTTTTCGTAGTTGGGGGGCGATGCTGCTACGTGTAATCCCAATCGAGTCACTTTCAGGTGTGTTTTTTTTAATGTAATTGGGATATTTTTTTGACTAATGCCAAGAACTGCAGAACATGTAGCAATCCTGGACAGGAGGAGGAGGGCATAGAATCGTCACACTGAAGGTGTCTGTGTCGGGAGTCGAACCCCCAGTCCCATCTTGCTGTGAGGCACGAATGTTACCCACTCTGCCACCCCGCAACCAGCATAGAAGGGCACGCCAGTTAGTTGATCGGCAGGTCACGTGTGTTGGGGTAGAGTGTGGTTATTCCCACCGCTTCCAAGACGTCTGGTCAGTATGGAATGGTAGGCCAATATACAATCTCCAGGTAAGAACCACTTTGCTACTTAACTCTTTTTCAGAAGCGACTTGGCCACAAATGATAGCTCAACGAAGTGACTCATCACGTGGAAATTTATGGTAGCAAAATTTTCTAAACGCGTGTTGATTCTAAATGTGGAGAAAGCAAATCGGAGGACCCGAAGAAAAATCCATGCAACCACGGGGAGAGAGACACGCAAACTCCAAATATACAGCAGGTGTCAGGGTCGGGGTTGAACCCATGACCTCTTGTATGCCAGACGAGGTAGTTAACATCTCTTAGCCACCATGGCTCCCCTAGTGGGGCTCTCCATAGCTCCCTCCAGTGTAGGTCCTTCTCCAAGCATTGGCATGATTAAATAGTTGCAGGGCTGCACCTTTTACCTTTGAGGTGCAGAGCAATGGGGAACTTTTCCTTACGGAGGCTCTAAATAGGACTTGCGTACAGCACGAGTTGACGCGAAACTCTGGATCACGGTCGGGCTGTACGCATTGACCACTTGCTCAGAACTAACCCCAGTTGAGAAGCTCACACGGCACGTGGAGCGAGACCGTCGGTCATCGTGGCGTGAACAGCAGCCGTGCGTGACACCGTATCGCGTGTGATCGTATATCGAATCCCTGTCCTCCAAATTTCGCTGCCAGACCACTCGCCCACATCAACCCTACACTCCAATCCCGTACCGCCGATGAGCACGGTTGGCTACGTGCTGTGCGAAAGAAGTTCAGCATACGTACAAACGCATGCATACACGCAGCACCAGCGCGTAAACCCGACAACAACAACGGCCGTGACACGTTCAGCTCGTCGATCGCCGTCACGTTCACCTGGGAGTTCTTTGCCTCCCGTGTGAACGCGCCGCTTCGCCCCACCCCGTTCATTGCAGCCTCCATGTCTCTCTCTCTCTCACCTTTCCTCAAACGCCGCCCAGCCCTTACCGCCCACTCGGCTGTGCGGAGGGCGGAGGTTTCTGGGGCGGCCTACAGAGGTGGAGACGCGACGCGTTCCCCCGGCCCACTGGTGCGGATCGTACGCCTGACGTTATGTGAACGGTGCCGCTTGCAATGCAGAGATGGGCCCGGTGGCTCGAGAGGGGAAGGGAGGGGGGGGGTTTACGTCGTGATGAAACCGGGTTCTCAAGGGTAGCTTGGTTGCTGGTCTCCGCCTAGTCGCCACTTTGTTCCAAATAATGGGCCACTTTGTTGAGCTATCATTTGTGAAAAATAAGTGAATACCTCAGTGGGCTTTGCCTGGTAGGATGGGGATGAGTTAGTTTTATTAGTCTGTGTGTTTTTCTTTGTCTACCTTGTCCTTTGCACGGCTATAATGTTTTGTACTGTTTGTTGTAACGTTTTTACCCGCCCCTATTGGACATCAGTGAAAAAGAGCTTTATAGCTCATCGGATTCCTCCAGTATAAATACATATTCTGATTCTGTTTACAGGGACTGAGACAAAGAGAACACCTATTGCCGAATGTGTCTCAAAAGTTAAGCGAGGGGAGTGAGCCTGGTATTGACAGCGCTTCGATGGGATATTGAGAAATGGAGCAATAATATCAGCTGTGCGCGCAGGTGAACATCTCAACAATCGTGCTTGACGGCAACAGCTTGGGAAGAAAGGCTTTTTTTAAAATCCAACAGTGGTTCGACCACGGCTCATTGATAATGACGACGAATTAAAAATAAAGCCGAGTGTAGCGGCAAAACAAAAAACAACAACCGCCACACGCACTCAAAAACGTGAGGAACAAAATGGCCGGTCCCTAAAAATAAAAAAATGTCTCTTGCCGTGCCTTGGCGGTCACGATCGACGTGCCGCGACATGCGCCAGGTGCAAAAAAAGAAAAACGTTCCCTCCTGTGGGCACGCGAGGGGGAGAGCCGAGGAGGTGGTGGCATTTGTGTGTGTGTGTGGGGGGGGGGGGGTTAGCGGAGAGACGACGACCTTTGGTCCACTAATTCGCGTCGTTTATCTTAACCCTGCGGCATTACGCATTGCCCCGTGGCGGAGCGCGCTAACCCTCGTGAGCTCGTGGCGAGCATTTGCTGGCTGCTTCTTCCACGCGTTTGTCCCACTCATGTGGGGTCCGCTGTTCTTGCCAACCTTCTCCACGCTGCCCTGTCCTGCGCCATCTATCTTTCTGCTCCTCGTGGCCACCGTATCCACATCACCCCCCCCCCCCATCACCTCTCCTTCTGCCTTCCTCTTGATCTCGTTCCTTCCACTTTCATCACTTGCACCTTCTGACCCACGTCATTTTCCTGTTGTCTCTCCACGCAAATTGCTGGCTGCTCACCGTAAAACAAAAACGAAACCCCAAGCAAATGTAATTGTGGTTTTGTCGAGCTTGTGAGCGTGCTCGCCACGTGAGGACGGCCGCGAAGTGGTTGGCGGTTCTGTGTGGATGCGTAAAACGGACCGTTTGGTGTGTCGTTCAAATCACCGCAATGCCAGGCCTAATCTGGAGGCGATTTAACAATTTTTTTGGAGGACGGGGCAGCAACTTGAACAGGGCCAGTGTTAATGTCGTCGGCGCCTTCGGCTTTTTCGGTCTTGGCCGGCAACGAGCCGTGGAGGAGGAGGAGGGCAGTTCTCTTCGTGTGCGGCTTTCATTTGTTCTGTAAAATAAAAAACAACAAAAACAAAACTAGAGGATAAATTAACAATGGATCATAAAGGTAATTCGGTGAGTTTAGTATTTTTTTTCATTTTATCGTTATAATAAAAAAAACAATTCCTGACTAAATTGTCACCGTGGACAGTGGGACAATTGATCCGGCACAGTGTTAAAGACTTTTAAGGGCTGACTAAATTGACAATGCCACAGGGCCTTAAAGCCACACCCAACCATGCTCCAATTTGTGCACAGTCTTGAATGGCCCAATGGAAAGGTGTCCATTATACAGGATGGTCCAGATCTCTTGCGGCTCCTTCTTCAGTGAATTCACCCCCTTGGCGTGTTTTTTTCCCTTTGCATATTAATTTCTGTTTTTACATGAAACCTTACTTTGTAGGGAAACAAAAATTATAATTACGGTTTACCATTGGGATGTTTTTTGGCGAATGCCAGGAACTTGCAGAACCTGTTGTTAAATGGAGGTCACAAGACACCATGTACAATATAACGTAATGCAATACAGCGTGGAATTATATTTATTTATTGTAGCTTCTAAATATTTAATCTTCAGCGGTGTCCACCACTCTTGTCGTGTGCCGTGTTTAATGTACTGGGTGTTGTTTTTTTTGTCGTTGTTGCGCAATGCCCCGATTGTGACCGGCTCTGGTTGGATATAATCCACCATCATGTGTAGGCATGGCGATACCTGAGAGAGAGCGAGAAAAACAGTCCTAGGCAAAGATGATGAAGGCCTTGATCTCTTACTTGAAAGAGGGGAATTGCCCAAAACGTCACCTATTATGTATTCACACAGGAAATCTATTTTCCATATATCAGAATCAGTATATTTATACTGGATGGTGAGCTTTACACGGACCCTCCGCCGATGAGTTTTAAAGCTCTTTTTCTTTCACAGATGTCCAGTCGGGATGGGTAGAAACATTACAACAACAAACAATACAAAAAAACATTAGAGTCTAAAGTTTAGCAAAGGTAAACAAATCGCTGAAAAAACCCCCAAATAGAACATAACTATGTTCTATTTTACCTGGTAAGGCGCACTGAGCAATTACTTTTTTTTCAGAAGCGACCTGGCCACAAATGATAGCTCAACGGAAGTGGCTTATCACGTGGAAATTTATATCAGCCAAATAATCTACGGCAGTGATATCGATAGACGCGTTGAGTTCTTGGTTGTTCGTGCCTGTGTGCGCCTCTGCTAACGAAGTGGCAGCAGCATTGTCAAATAATTTATCGGATTGACCAGACAACAGGAATGACTCTTGCGAATGCTACCGAAAAAATTCTGCCACTTGCATTTGGGGTCCTGGGGGAGGGGGTTGGTGGTGGTGGTGGGGGCAGGAGGAGGCTCTCTGCACAGCAGCTGCGAGCATTAAAATATCCGCGTGGAACGCGCGACTGCTTGTCACATCCCATTGCCGGCCCGGCGCTCATTCATTCACTGCGAGCCATTCATCCGATCCCACCACGCTCGTGCATTCATTGAGCAAAATAAAATGAGTGAGTAACGCTGACGCGGGGGACGGTGGCGGTGGTCAAATGAGGCCTCCGTGTATATTTGGTGGGGACAAATGGGGTTGGCAGCAGACGGGTGGCGGATGGTTCACAGGGAAACTGTGTTTTGATTTCGATTTAAAGCTTTCGTGACTGCAGGGATTCATCTTCTTGGTTCTTTCGGTAAAGTCACGTAGAAGGGAAGTAATAAAATAATAAAAATAAAACATAATAAGATAATTCTCACGACGTTTCGGCCACAACGCAAGCAGCCGTCCTCAGGTGAAGACCAGGTCTGTCGGGGAGACAATAATCAAAACGCAGACGCTGTGTTTTGATTATCGAGTGAATATCACTCTACTCCCCCGCGCGCACTCTCTTACCTCTCCACTCTCATCCCTTTTCTCGTTGCACCTTCCTACCTCTCCCCTCTCATCACACTCTACTCCTCTCCACGCACTTTGCTACCTCTCTGATCCCACTCTACTCCCCTCCACGCACTCTCATACCTTCCAAGTACTCTGTACTGCAGCAGCCAAAGCCTTTCTGTTGAAACCCGCAGTCAAGCTTCACTCAACAGGGAAGTCGCTTATTCTGCTCTGCTGCCCCGATCATCTGAACATCGTGCTCTCAACTCCATGCCCTTCAAGTCCAGGCTTAAGACCTTCGCTCTGCCAATGACTGAATGCCTCTTTCTCTCTCGAAAATAAATGTCCGCCGGCATTTTTGTACAGCTACTTGAGATGCGGCTGCATGTAATTGCTGCATATGTCCACGTATTGTAACATTACCAATTAAAATTGATTATTTCGCTCACGGTACATGCTTAGAATATGGTGTGTAAGAATTCAATTAATGTGAACTTGGTCCGATCTTAACGAGCCCAATAACGCGGATGTGATGTGTCTTTCAAGTAACTATTCCCACTGGTATTTCGGTACAGGGTCGCAAAATGCTGTCGCGTCCAGACGCTATAGATAACGCGTACAAGGCCACGTATCACGTACAGACGCTACAGATAAACACGTACAAGGTCACGTATCGTGCACGTATTTCTCAAATGATTATGACTCAATGTATACCGTGGAAAGCCTCGCTCGAGTCTGATGATGACTCTTTCGCCGGAAAGGGTGCTGCCAATTATAGCGAAGGGTACCACCGGGCAGAAGTCTTATGGGACCTTTTTTCCATTATCAAAGAATGAAAAGTAAAAAAAGTATCCCATGATATACCCCGCTCACCCCAAACTATAAATGCTCTGATACGTGTGGCCTTGTCTTTGAACTGTGTTCGCCTGTTGGCGTTCTCTGGTCTGACACCGATGAGACTAGGCCATGAAGAAGGCTGTCTCTGGTGTACCGCAGTCAGTTTCAAAAACGGCGCATATATTATCAGAGCATGTTTGCTTGCATGTTCATCACATGTACGTGTGGTTAATACAGACTTGGCGTGCAAAGCGATATATTTGGTGTTTGAACATCTTAATTCCTGTTTTATTGCCAGAAAGGGTAAGACCAATTATTATTTTTCATACTGGGCATAAGTGGTTTGGTTGAATGCGACGGAGAGTAAACAATATAGAGGCACCACCATCTCCCTGTGGGCTCTTGGAGTGGCTGTTGCAAGAATGAGTCGCCTGGGTGTCTTAATTAGCCATAGCTGCCTCAATCCATTCTGCAATTTGCATTGTAAATGCAGCAATCCTACCGACAGGCTGTGAGTCATTGCCACTGATGCAATTCAGCTCGGCAGTCCTTTTTTTTTTCTTGTGTCGTTCTCCACCGAGGAATTACTGACACGTTGGTGGCGGTGGGGAACGTCGCGTGCGAGTTTGGCATGCGAGTGCAACACGCGTTTGCATCCAGCGGTGGATAGAACCCTGGATGGTTACGTTGACGATGAGCCAAGTCGCGAGAGTTGTCAAAACATTGCATCGATTCGCCGGTGTGCTTTGGATCCTTCGGCGCACAGTCCGCGCATCAAATCTATGTTCCGAAGTTGACGCGTGTGAGAATTCGGTGACCTCATTTTTCAAGGGAAGGGCACAGATTTCGTCAGAGCGAGCTGCACTTTTCTGCAGATTTCCATCGTTGTTCCCGTGGCACGACCACGCTGCAACTCCCGCCAGTTCCCGGTGTTGGAGGGGGGGGGTTATAGGGTGATGTGGGTGGGGGGTGCAGGGAAGGGATGACGGAAGAGCTGATGCGGTTTAGACAAACACAAAAGGGCTGCTCTGCCATGCCGTTCTCCGTCATTGTTGTTTTTTTTGCAACGGCTTCATCTCGCTGACGCCACCGCCGTGGAATCTCTCGGAGCTTAGCCGGACGGTGGCCGCTCCGCGTTTTTCATCGTCCGCACGAGCGCGTCGCGTCCGCGGGACGACTGCGCGATCGTGGGCGGGTGGAGTAGAGCGAGGGAGGCCGACGAGCAAAGAAGAATAATTATAGCGCTTCGAAGTTTTTCAAGCGACGGACATCTAACGGAAGATGCTGCTGGCGATGAGAGTGTGTGGAAGGTAGGAGTGGGTGGACGGGTGCAGAGTAAGCGCGGCATGTTAGTCGTGTACACGCGTGCGTATGTACGTAGTACCGTCAGCGCGTCGAAGCCAATTTGGCCAGGCGTGCTATTGCTGGCCACAGCGCTCCTTTGTGCTGACGGCACTTTCCCCAACAGTCTACGTCGGCTTCATGGTGGTGGGGGGGATCTTAGTCTTGGTGCGTGTGCGCGTAACCTATGAAGGCCAGCATGGCACGTGAGAGGGTGGGTGGCCAAAACCATGCCCGGTCGCCTTTGTCTCCCCAGTGGCGATGTTTGCATGCCGCACCAGGTACTCATTTTAGGCTGAGTCGACCTGGCGGGGGCCCAGGACCGGTTCAGATAATCGTCACCGGTGTTGGTCGTGAGCGCGAATCGAATTTGAATCTCCGGGTTCGTAGCGCAGCGCGCCAAGCGCTACACTACCCGCTCCCCTTGGCAAGCACTTTCATAAGGCGCTCGTTAACAGCACTTTCCCCAACCGTCTGTTCAGGCTAACAATGGGGGGGGTCCTTTGTCTTTGTGTTGCACAACAGCGCTCGCGAGCCAACAGCCCCCCCCGACATCATGAGCCGTAAGAGCAAGCTGCTGCGCCGGCTGGTGCGTTGCCGGTGCCTGCGCGGGGAGGAGGAGACCATCTCCACCATCGACTACTCGCACTGCTGCCTGCAGCAGGTGCCCAAGGACGTCTTCCTGTTCGAGAGGACCCTGGAGGAGCTCTACCTGGACGCCAACCAGCTGGAGGATCTCCCCAAGGTGATGGCGGAGAGATGCGAGCTGCAGGGATAATGCCGACTTGAGAGGGTGGTGGGAAGTGGTGGGGGCGGCGGGGGGGCACGGTTCACGTGACGATAATGCGACACTGCTTCGTACGAAGTGACTGGGATTTCTTAATATCTGTTTTATTGCCAGAAAGGGTAAAACCAATTATTATTTGTGCCTCGCAGCAAAAAAAGTTTCCGGATCCGGGCGCCTTTCTACCTGGTGTTTGTTTGTTCTCTCTCGCTGCTCTGTTGGGGTTTTCTTTGGGTTATCCATGTTGCTTTTTACAGATAAAAAAATGCAATGTTACTGGTATTGGCCAATCATCCCAATGCTGAACATTACCTTAAACTTTACTCGGTTGGGACCACACACAGTAACTTAGCCCCCTATTGTGAAAATATATCAATATCAGTGGTTGAACTCCTGAAATGATGATTGTGGACATGGGAGTCTGGAATTTATAGCATTATCATCTCTAGCCTCTTCAGTATGCTCGAAATTATTAACTCGCTCAACAACAAGATCTTAATTTTCATCCCTGTGATGATGATCATCATTGTCATTCTTTTGCTTATAATCGACGTACTTATTCTCATCCCCGTGATCATCATCCATAACCTCATGGTTATTGTTCCTTTGGCGTTGGTAAAACGAGAGCAGCACCATATGGTACAAACCATGGCTTTACAACTTGATGAGAAACCAACGATAATTATCGACCCATAGAGAGTTGTTTTTAATCGAGGCAATGCGCGGGCTCGTTACATCGCGTTGTGACGCACGTACACACCGTCGACACAAACTGAACCGGTTATGAAAAGCAGAGGGGGGGCTGGGGGGGGGCTAGAAAGATGGGGAACGAATCTGCTGCTGCCCCACAGAAAGGGGAGCGGTTGACCCCGTTGGTCACGTGGCCGCTGCTGCTATGGATCGATTCCTCGAGATGCGTCGTAACATTTGCGTGAAGGTTCATTTACCTTAAGAATTGCATTTTTGAAATGTGATTGTTCACATGAACCCCTTCGCGGCCAGTGTAGCATTATTCTTGAACGACAACGGCGATTTTACAATAATAATTTAAGAATGATACAGTATTTTGTAACGCACGCACGTGTAATGAAACGGACAACTCGTTGTTTGATCGCCAGCTCGGAGCTGTGTGCACGACATGTCATCGCGACCGATTTGTGCCCGTGCTGTGTTTTTTTTATTTCTCACACGACGTGGTCGCTTTTTTGTTTTCCTTCCGGTTTCTGTTTGTGTCGTGGCTATGCTTTTACTGTTTTTATTTTGTCATTTTGTTGACTCCCCCCGGATCACGCTTGCAAATAAGACCTCATCCTGGTCTCCGAGTTATCAGCTGGTTAAACAAAGTCACTTGAAACTTAACGACGTAACAAGGGGGCGCTAATTGTCAAGTGGCCTAGTCCTCGCTTGGAGTGTAGGTGGAGTGACTCGCCGAGTGTTTTTATTCAACACCAACTTCTTTTCCCGAATGTCGTTGTCCACTCTCGTCGCAGCAACTGTTCAGCTGCGTCCTGCTGCACAAGCTGAGCATCTCCGACAACGACATCTCCATCCTTCCGCTGTCCATCGCCAACCTGGTCAACCTCCACGAGCTGGACATCAGTAAGAATGGTGAGTGCCCCGCGGAAAGTGAGTTTTACCCCGTTCGGTTGAAGCTACCAAACGTCCTGGTTTGGCCGGGACAGTAGCGGCGGTTTTCAAGAAAAGCTGTCCTCGGTGTGTCCACTCATTTCCCCCCCCTCACTACCAAAGAATTTGAAAAAAAAATGTGGCCTTTGTCTGTGGTTTAAAATCTTCTGGTCTCATGCTCGACTCGCAATGCCCGCAAAGGGCGCGGAGCTATCCTGAGCAGTGGGTGGAGCTGCCAGAGGAGTAGGCAGGGCCGACGCGCAGTAGGCTGAGCCGAACATCCGGAGTGTGTCCGCTCGCTGTGTGCGTGGGGCTAGGGGTTGAGCGGGCGTGGCTTTGTGAAAGTGGGTGGGAGCTGACGGTGGAAGCGGGGAGGGGGGTGCTGTCGGTTCACCATGTGTCCTGGTTGATCCTCCGATAAATAATATTTGGTATCTTTATCTTCAACGTGTCCATTTAAGTTGGTCTATTGTTCGGTCACTCGATCGATCAGTTATTCGGCATCATGCCAAGATGACAAGTTGGTTACTACCTGTCATAAAGTCACCCTGAATGCACTCGATCCTTGTTGGACCTCCGCATCCAAGCAGTATTAAGCCCTCATTAGTACTGCCATGCGAGACGAGTGGTACATTTATAGGCGTGAGGCGAGTGAAATTCAAAGAGACTCGTCGTGTTTTCTCGTTGTTTACGCGTCACTGTGCCGGTGGCTTAACGACCCCAGACCTTGCCCCGTTCTCATCACATTAATGTGACAGACGTGTTGACACCCACGAGTTATTTACGCCGCCCGTACTCCTCCCTCCTGCTGCCTCTGCTGCCCCCGCCGCCTCTCGGTTTCATAGCCCTCGGCCCACCCTACAATGATTTCCTGTTGCCTGCGCACACCTTTCCTATTTTGCCAGTCCCATCTCCTCCTCCTCCTCCACTCGACTCTTTTGAAAACAGGAATTTACGATCTCTGCGGTTACAGTGTGTGGCTCACAACTCTTTAAGGGTTGTGCGACGCTCGATTGCCAGTTGAGGAATTAACTCGCAACCGATCATCCCCCTCCGGTAGTCGGTGTCAAAATTTATTATTGGAATGTGCTTCCATGCTGCCTTGTTTAGTCTCCTTATCATTACCAACCCCGTACTGGCAGTGTGGTGAAATATGGTCAAAGAGCTCCCACGAACGACTTATTCCCCACAACAGTGTTTGCTCAAGTGCAGCGAAACGTCGTATTCAAATTGTGAATCTTGTGGATTTACTCTCCAACACACCGATGGGCTGAATTAGTAACTAATTGGTGCATTGTTTACGTGACAAACCTTACTTGCTGTGTCGTGTGGTGGAGGGTTACCACACATACGCGATATAACCCAAAAACCTTTATTATTAATGAGTGCAGCTTGTCTAACAAGGGTGGGTCAGTGGTGGAGTGTTTAGCACACTGCACTATGAATTAAGAAACCTGAATTCTATTCCCAGTCGAGGCTAAAATCCGGTGCTTGTAGAGTTGGACCCAATCATGGGCTCCTCTCCTCCTCTAACCGGCACGGACCAGCATGGTGAAGTATGATCAAACAACCTCCATGCCTGACAAGGTGCGTGGAGGCCTTCATCCAGCAGTGGATTGACAAGTTCTCAACTCGTACACATGCAATGTAGAGTCTGGCACCTCTGACAGATTTTCTTTTCTCTCCGAATGTAAATTTTTGCCTAATCTGAATCGGGCAGTCTCCCCCGCTATCTGAAAACTAAACTCGCCGCGACGTGTTCGCTATCTCTTCCTCTCCGAGCACGACGGCGCATTCGCGATGAACGCGTCGCGTCGTTCCCCGTATCGCCGCAGCGCATCAAGCCCCGCCGAACATCGCGAACTTTTTCACACGAGCGACGTTTTGACGCTCAGGCGGAGAGATGCGGCGGACCCGCTTGAACCTGCCCAAGCACGCCGCCTTCCCCGCAGCCTTAACGCTCGCTCCCCCCCCCTCACCGCCGCCCCCACCCCACTCCCTCCCGCCCCCCCCCCCATTGAACGACTCCCTTCTCTTATTTCTGCCTCGACTGACGAGCAACCTCATGGGATCGTAGCACCACGGACGTTATTCGTCCCTGTTCCCCCAAGGCTTAGAAATGGGAGGAAGGGGTGAACCCGGTCTGGGATGAAACCAAAAAGGTTAATTCACCACACGTGTACACTTAGGCTGCATATAAACGTGTTTAATTGTTACACTAAGTAGAGCGTGGGCGAAGATGTCGAATGTGTGTGTCATCGTCTATTTTTATTGCATCTCACAAGTCACTCGTTTTACTTGCCAGACGTGTTTTAGTCACTGACCTCCCGACGAGTGAGAAAGAAATAAGAGCTAAACTAACGTAAAGATCTCTACTGTATGTATATATATACATATATATGGCGGAGCAGTGGTGCAGTGGTTAACACGCTGCGCTATGAAAATCGGTGGCACGAGTTTTTTTCCCGCTCGCGGCCAACATCGATGAAGATTATCTGAACAGGTCCTGGGCCTTCCCGACGTCGACTAGGCCTCAAATGAGTACCTGGTGCGATGTGTGAACATCGGCGCTCGGGAGACAGAGGCGGCCGGGCGTGGTGCTGGCCACCCTGGCGGTCATAGGTTTGCGGCCCAGACAGCGTGTTGCAGGCTAAGCGTGTGTGCGTGCATGTGTGTGGATCTCACAGCCAGGAACACCGTGGAGTACATTGCAAAGGAGGCATGACCAGAGGTAGAACGATTTCCTGTAACCCAAAAATAAATATTACATATTTGGCTTGGTATGCATAACATACCTTTATTAATTAATAACCATTTTTAAACACATTTGATTGTAAGCAGAAAGGTTATATGGCAGATGTTTGGTTCTTGCCTTTTTATACATATACTTCATAAGCACGATGATCCACGCACGGATGATTGAGAGTTATAACGTCTCACTTTGCAGGTGCTTCGTCTAGCTAGGCAGCAGGTGGGTGAGCGTGTGTGTGTGCAAAGCTCCCCCCACCCCCTCCAGCCCCGACCTCCCCCGGCCTCGACCCTGTGTGATGTTTAACATCCCGGCGGGGTCACGCCCGGGCACACCGACAGCCGACGGCTCGGGTGACGAGCGCGAAAATCACGACCCCAAACCCCGCCGGGGTAGCCGGCGCTCGATGCGCCGTGCATGAAAGCGGCGATCGCCTCGACTCCGGCGCTTTGCCGCCCTTTAAAAGCCGCTCTGTAGTTTGCCGGAGCGGCCGCTTTTGTTTAAATCGTTTCCGGGTTTGTCGGCGTTAGTGAGGGGTATTATATTTTCGGTCCCAACATTTTGTGCTTGCGTGTGTTTGTGTAGCGCCCAACGTCGGTGACGAATATCTGAACCGGTCCTGGGCCTCCCCTAGGTCGACTCGGCCTCAAATGAGTGCTTGTTGGGGTGTACAAACATCGCCACTGGGGAGACAAAGGTGGCCGGGCATGGTGCTGGTCGCCCAGCCCCTCGTGTGCCGTGCCGGCCTTCATAGGTGCTCGCTAACAGCACTTTCCCCAACAGTCTGTTAAGCCTATGCAGGGGATCTTTGTCTATGTTTGTTAAAATAAAAAAATTGAATGGCATTGAGCCTGTTTTAAATTTTCTTGGGTGTGATGGACAGAATTTTTTTCCAGTGATTTGAGATATGGACTGCAAAAGTCCGTAGCTCGGTTTTATATTTACACGCACACATGCAAACATGAAGACAAAGACCCTTTGTCATGTAATATAGACTGTAGGGACAAGTTCTGTAAGCGAGCACCTGTTATATGGCCCGAACCACACCTGGCTGCCTGGCTGCCTTCATCTCCCCCGCACTGATTGGCTGTATGTTTACACGACCCGTTCGTTTAATCCCGAGTTCACCCCAGGTGGGCTCAGAACAGATCCTCGCACCATCTGCCCACTCGTGTTCTCCACAGCAGGAAATTGAACCCGGGTTGCGGGGTTCAGAGAGCAGTGTGCAAAGCCCTACGCCGCTGCTCACTCGTAGAGGAAAAAAAGAAACACGTTTCCTCCGTGTAGTTTTAACAGACTGTTGGGGCAAGTGCTGTTGGCGACCGCCTAATGAAGGTCAGAATGGCACACGAGAGGCGGTGGATGGCCAGCATCAAGCCTGGCCACGTATGTCTCCCCAGTGCTGATGTTTTACACACTCCACATGGTACTCATTTGAGGCTGAGTCGAGCTAGAGGAGACCCGAGACCGATTCAGTTATTCGTCACTTTTACTGGTCGTGGGCGGGAATTTGAACTCTGGTCGCTGGGTTCGTGGCACAGAGCGGGGTCGCCACTGCGCCACCACTCCCCACACAGCGCACGCCAACACAATACACACAGACGTGTGGGAACAGTGTAGACGTTGGAAAGTTAAGCATGGAAATACATTTTCTTCTTGTGCCAAATTACAACTCGTTTTCGCTTCTTCAACATGTTATTTTTATTGCTCTAAGGGTTTGTCTTTGCGCGTGCTGCAAATGGGTGGCCTGAAAGATTCAGCGTGTGTTCACCACGCATCGCCGTCAAAAAGATGCGGCTGGGTTTAATGCAGGATGGAAAGGCCACATAAATAATGTAAGACGACCCGGCCAGGGGCGTAGCTTGCTTTGGTTTGTAGGACAGGTCGAGAGGTCGTTCACATCCTGTCCAGTATTGACTCGGCCAAATCGTCACACAATCAGAATTGTACACCATCATCTGTTAATCGTAATCGTTTTCCATTATCATCATCGTTCATTATTCTCCGTCGTCATCAATCATATTTTATCATAATCCTTTATACACATTCATCTCGCATCTTGCATTACCATCGATTAATCATCATCACCATTATCCATTCGTCTCGGCATTCAGCATCGTTATAACTGTCGCCACTGCCAACGGGTCTTGGGCTGCGGTCGTCCTTGTAACAGAGCTGCTTGGCTCAACGGTCCTCACCACAGCTGAAAAAACAGTCCGAATTTCTCCTCTACTCCGTAACATGCGGGGTGTCTACTGCAGTGCGTGTGGCATTGGCGTGGCACTCAGATGTCGGAGACAAAGGGGAAGCCCTCGAGCCAGATGGCGGCGGCGGTGGTGGTGGCGGTGGTGGTGAGACTGTGAGAGGGGTCCTGCATGGACGTGTTGACTATGAAAACCGAAGGAGACGTACAGCCAGATGGCAGTGGGTGATGAGACCTTGGAGGCCGGGCGTCGGAACTGTGCAACGGCTGAGAGACCTCGCAGGAGGAAGGAAGCGATGGCGCGGCGTGGTGCACCAGTGACATCGGCAGCGATGACCTTTTGACCCTGACCGGCGTGCTTTTCGGCACGCGGTTCGAACCGAAAGCGCATCGGAGAGAGCCGCGCAGCACAGCCACGAGAACCGACGCGGCAGTCTTCCAGGAATGTGTTTGCGGTCATTTCAGTTGAGTAATGCCACGGTGACGTAAGAGATTTAAACAATTCGCCCTCAATCCCCTGTACGCGACGGTGAAATTAAACGTGGCCTGGGTCACCCGCGCGATTGGTTTTTTCTTTGCGGCGTCGTCTTTCTTGGGGCAGCAGCAGATGCAGCACGGATAACTGCTGCTCCCCCCAACCTCCCTCCCTCTCCAAGGGGGCATGAGAGATGGGTGGTCGTCTCATGAAAACAGCCCCTGCTGTTGTCGCTTCTGTTCTTCGATTTTTCGTTTTTATTTGAAACCGTTAAGGGTGAACTCGAAACGGTTGCAGGAGGTGTGGCGGCTAAGATAATAACGTTAAACGTTATCTCGCCGACGGGTAAAACTGGGAGCGAGGACAACGCTGGGCTTCGTTTGCTTGCGCGTTGTTTGAAAGCTTTTATGGCAAGTTGTGTTTTTTGGGTTTTTTTGTCTTTTCTCCACTCAATTCTATCCCGATTGCGCTCTCGGCACCGACGTCATAACACGACGCATCCTCCAGTCTGATGATCCTGCTGCTGCGAGAAATCCTTACCGAGGTTGACATTATTGATCGAGATTAGATAATTAACTCATTAGACGTGAGAACCCGGCCACTTGAACGGGTGGTCGAGCGGGTATTTCAACCAGCACTCTATCTCAACATTTCCGGCTCAAGAGCTCCGTGTGCGACACAGCCATTAAGAATCGCCAGTGCCATCCAGAGGTCAAACTGATACGTGGTTTGGCTTTTGTCATTCACATTCGGTAAGGGAATTAGCTTGGAACAAGATGTCAGAAAATAATAAAAATCTGTTGGTAGCTAATCCCACTGAAGCAAAATTCGAATCACTATAGCTTTGGGGGGGGGGGGGGGGGAGTCTTTGACCAGCAGTGGATTGAGCTTGGCTGAATGAAGCTGAATCAACGATCTGTTTAGCCACCGAGGATTTAAATAAAATCACGTTTTTAATCCACCTGTATCTCGGCCTTCTGCACTTTAGTGTTTCCCAGCAGAAGTTTGTTTAAAACAGAAGAAAGCCGTTGCCCAGCAGAGTGTGTACCCGTTAATCTATAGATGCTGTGGTTTCCTAGTGTTATAGGCAAGAGCTCTTTATGTTCATGTCCACAACCTGCTTGCCTCGGATCGTAAATAGGCCTGGGATGGGGGGGGAGGGAGTTATGCAGCAGAGGGAAAAGATGGATGGGTGGGTGAGCGAGTAGAGTAAGTGAGTGAGTGACCGGGTGAGTGACCGGGTGAGCGACCGGGTGAGCGAGTGAGCTGATGAGCAAGTGAATGGGCGCGGCCAGCGAGTAAGGGAACAAGTGAGTAATTGATTGAGCGAGCTAGTTGAGAGTGTGTGTGGATGGAATGCCATCAGCTGTGGCTGACTCGTGTGCATTTAGAACATTGATTCCCCACTGATCTCTTGTGCCACGAGTGTTGCTGAAAGTAGACGGTGCCCCTGTTAGCGGCTCCCTGGCTCGCACTCTGAACGCCTGACTGCACACACGGGGCCTGACTGACCCGATTGCTTTGTACTTCGGGGATTCCTAGAATTTAGTCAGGGTGCCCAAGACTCAAGAGGCTCAGCAATGCAGAGAGCTGTATTGCAGTGGTTCTCAACCGCCCTGCTTTGATGGACATCGCCATCAAGACTACTGGACACAATACACAGACAGTATGATGATTCTTGTTGAAATAAACTACAAAACTATTTTGTTTTACCAGGTAAGGCCCACTGAGCTGTATAGCTCTTTTTCAGAAGCGACCTGGCGACAAATGGTAGCTCAATGGAAGTGGGCTTATACGTGGACATTTCTTGCAGCCAAATACTCTAAATGCATGTTGATTGTAAATGTGGAGGGAAAAGCCAGAGGACCTGGAGAAAAATCCACACGACCACGGGGAGAACATGCAATCTCCAAATATACAGCAGGCGTCGTCAGGGTCGGGATCGAACCCACGACCTCCTGCATACCAGGCGAGGTAGTTAACATCTCGCCACTGTGGCGCGCGCCCCAAGTCATCTGGCCATGTCCCGCTCCGCATCTTGCTCCTGCGCACGTTTCCTCCTTTGGCTGTCCCTTCCAGTCCTGCCATTTGGCCACCAACATCAGCATCTCATCATCATTTCTACCCACGACATAGCCTGCCCGCGGCCATTCACTTTCGCTGGCAGTCCATTATTATTATTACTACTTCGGGCGCTAATGCATGCGCAAACACTCCATTTATTTACCTATGCTAACGAGCGAGGCTGGCCAATGAATGCTGGCGAGTGTGCTCCTCTGCCCATGGGAGATCATTAGCCGGCCGGTCCGGTTCGTAAACTGGTGGGGATCGTACCCCCCCCCCCTCCCCCCCATTTGAGATGCCGCGCGCACCTGGTGCTGAGCAGCGAAATTAATGGATGGAGGTTGGGCCAGGCGCGTGCATCTGTGCGAGTCTGCGTGTGCGTGACGGAGAGGTGAGTGTTTGTTTGCGTGCGAGTTGAGTGTGTGCTTCGGGCGTGGTGCTGGCGACCCACCCCCTCGTGGTGTACCGTGTTGGCCTTCTTCGTTGCTTGCAAACAGCAATTGCCCTAACAGTCTGTTATGGCTAAATGGGAGATCTTTGGCTTTTTGCTTGACTGAATGTAAGGCATTGGTAGTGCAGTGTTTAGCGCGCTGCCCTACAAACCCGGCGACTCGACTTCGATTCCTGCTCACGGCCAACAGCAGTGACGATTATCTGAACTGGTCCTGGGTCCTCCCCTAGGTTTGTAAATATCGCCACTTGGGAGACAAAGGCAGCCGAGGCGTGGTGCTGGCCACCCCCCCACCCCCTTGTGTGCCGCGCCAGCAGCACTTGCCCCAACAGTCTGTTAAAGGCCATATGGGCAATCTTTGTCTTTGTGCTTGACTGTGCATACATGTGCGTGTAGGGGGAGCGGCAGTGTAGTGGTTAGTAGCGACCTGCCGATCTTGCAGGCGTAGGCCCTCCACGTACGAGCCGATGTCCCAGATTAAGGCCACTGCCATCCCACGATGCACAAAGCAGCCAGCAAGAACCCCGTTGCCACGTAACGATGTCGAGTGTTGAAACGGGAGCGTGCGTGTGCGTGCGTGCGCATGTGTGAGAGTGTTGCATCTACTTATCTCCGCTCTCGGCTGGTTTGTCAAGGCTGCGCAGAAAACTTAATTTTTCTGTCAACCCCATGGCCACCTTCGTCTGGAACACGATGAGTCTCGCAAGCGACCTGGAAGGCCTGGACAGGCATCGCTTGGGAACAATTATTGCCATTATAATAACATTGTTTAGCCGGGCATGCCTACCGACTCTCGTTCAAGAGGGTCCTGCTAAGATTTTTCACAGGAGGAAGTCTTTTCTGTGACCTGAGAGCTCCTTGCGCGAGTCGGTTTGAGTCATGGCCACCTCCGATTTAGCACGGTTTGCTACGTGCGGTGCGAAATAAGTTAAACATACGTACATGACGAGTCGTATCGAGATGCTTGTAAATGTCCACGCAATAAGCAACATGGTTGAACTGTCATTTGTGGCCAGATCACGTCTGAAAAATAAGTTAATAGCTCGGTGAGCTTCACCTGGCAAGATGAAAAATGGTTTAGTTTTATTTGTATATTTTATGAAGTGATTGGTTTACCTTTCCTACACTTTGTACTCGTGTCGTGTTTGTTGTTGTAACGCTCTGACCCGCCCCGACTGTACGTCTGTGAAAAAGAGCTTTGTAGCTCATCGGATTCCTCCATTATAAATGCAGATTTTGAATCTGACATTTTCAGGAGCTTTCATATTAGTGGCGGGGGGGGGGGGCGGCGATGCTGTGCCTAATCCTAATTCGGTAACGTGCGAGAAAATCTTCTTCAACTCAAGTTTGGACCGTGAAGACTTTAAAGAAAGCAGCAGATGCTAGGGGATGCTGTTTTGGGATGGAGCTTGGGACCCACTGCGGCGTGTGGCTACCATGCAGCAGCAGCAGCTGCTGGGCCTAGCAGAGGGTGGAATGCAAGTGTCGGAGCGTGGCGTCTTCTGAATCGGTTTTGGTCGCGATGACACCTTGATCTTGATTTACCCAGGAAAGCTTCGCACAATTTTTTCAATAGGAGGGGGTTGTGGGGGGGGGTCCAGTTTTATTGGGATGCTTGGTTGGCTTCCTGTGGTGATGGAAACCGGGAGACCCAGAGTGCCCAGTTTCCTGCCACTTAGCATACAATGCATAGCGACATCGTATTCAATATAATATGCATTATTTCGGTGAAAATAAATAAATAATTGCTACGCACACAAAGATGCGTGTCGCTGCCAAAAAAAGTCATAATGTTCAGCAAAATAACATTTTAAGCCCATAGACTTCAGGATTGCTCGAACATGACGCAACTCGGCAGCATTTGTTGAACAGGTCACACGCAGCTGATGGGGCTCTTAGAAGTTGAAACCTCTGCAGCGTTTTTGCTGCTTCAACAAATGCGGGCTGGAACACGTTGGTCCAGAAGGCTGTGGGGACGATGAGACATGATGGGGCTTATGTCGTTTTACGATTTGGCAACGGTGGCGAGTTGACCGTGGCGTCGTGCCGACGTTGTTCGACATCAGAGATTTCGTCGCGAGATCTCCGCCGTCCTCCAGCGAAGAGGGCGAGCTGCAGCGACGTGTCCCCCCTTCACAGGGCCGGCCTCGATCGCTCCCCAAGAATTTCCTGCAACTCGTTTCCCGTGGGGAGTCGTGGCCGGGTTTTTCCGGGATGCGTCGGCTGCACGGAATAAAACGAGGTGCAGACGCCCGACCCTAAATAATTTAGTCGCGTCACCTTCAGCGGAAGTTTCTGCTTTGAGCTAAAAGCTCTTTCTACTCTCCGAGTCATAGCGGCGGGGGGGGGGGTCTGTGTGTGGTGTAATGCCCATGAGCTCGGCAACTCTCTCGCCCCTCTCGTCCCTCACTCCACTCCCCTCCAGTAGTCGAGGCTTTCTGTCAAAGCCCGCGGTCAACCTCTGCTCATTGAGGTCACTCCTCTGCTGCTGCCTGCCCCTCTTTCTTCCTGCCCACCATTTGGAACTCCATTTATCAAACTCTTTTTCACATCTCGACTCAGGATTTGTATCTTCTACGTATGACTGATCCCTCTAATGTACTCATCATCATCATCATCAGACATGATCAGTCCACTTCTGGACGAATACCTCCTTGGTCCTGCGGTGGACAATCTCCTCGGTTGCGTTAATTTCTTTGGCTGCCCCTGCCGTCGTAACGTCTCCACCAGCGGCCATCGTCGCCTCTGACTTGCGTTGCTCTTTAACCGCGATACTTGCCGCTTTATCGTTCGTTGTGGGTGGTGTTGGGCCGATCCTCCCGGGGGTTTTGCTGCTGTTCCTCTAAGTTGCTGATTCCCAGGCGCTTGTGAAAAATTCACTGATGTGACGTTTTTCTTTTTTTTTTGAGAATCACGGTTCCCGTGCGCACGCCCCAAAAAATACCCACGCGCCAATCGGCCAGCAACACAACATCGCCGTACTGAGGTGTCATCGCTAACCGTGGATGTCGTCGTCTTCCCTTCCCCCGCGTAGGAATACAAGAGATTCCGGAGAACATCAAGTCCTGCAAGCTGCTCACGATGCTCGAAGCTAGCGTCAACCCGATATCCAAGTACGCGCTCGGGGGCCCCTCCCCTTCTCACCCCCTCCCCTCCTCTCCTCTCCCCCATCACAGTCCTGTAATTGCACGCGGAATTCCGGTGATCGTGGGAGCACTGGTTGGCATTCCGCTCTGATAAAGCGTGGTGGTCTCTTTCTCTCTTAGCCCGGGGCTGCTTATTTGCGTGCATTTTTTGTCGCCAAACCGCGTTGTCGTTTCTGACCAAAGCAGCACGCCGCGTTGTGTTACTCCCTGCCCGGCCAGTGTCCATAAAATGTATTGTGTTGCGACGATTCGGATTAGTGAACTCCTTCAAATGATTTTTTTTTATTACCGTCTCCGAATTCCCATTGTCAAGCAGAGTTATGAGAAGGGAAATGGGTAGGGGTGGGAATACAGTCCGGGGATACAGTTAGTTCGTTCTTTTTGTTTGTTTACACAGCGGCGCCTCTTACAAACAGATAATCTTGGCTGCGGAGACAAAATCTCTGCATCAACATCTCAACAAAAGTCCCCATACTTTCAAGCAAGAAGCTTGGCCTTCCTAAATGCGCACGATTAGGGTTGTGATGGATCCACGCGAGTGATCCGATGCGATCCTACGTCGCAAATTCACGTGACACCCGTGATTGGTATATATCGACAAGATCGGAGCTCATTCTCTTTGGTCCGCCAGAAATTGAGCCGGCACCGTCCCATCAACTCGGTCTATCAGTTGACTTAAAATTCTAATCGGCTACTTTCTTTTTCCCGTCGTCAATTGCTCGGGCCTACTTAAGAAATAGCGGTCGCCCCCACATCTTACCTCCCGAAGGCAGGGAACCCCCTCGACGCCACGCTGATTTTGTCTGACATCACCGGACCCCGCCCGTCACCTCCCGTCCAGCGGCACGCATGGGGAAAGAGATGCGAGACTTTTATCCCCCCCCCCCCCCCCATCTTCACGTTATCCGTTGCGATGCGCGTTCCGTCACGGTAAACGCGCGTGACGCTGGTGCCCCCCTCCTACTCCCACCCCCCCCACCCCCACTGTTTATGGCACAGGCTGCCTGAGGGAGCCACTCAGCTCACCTGCCTGACGGAGCTGTACCTGAACGACGCCTTCCTGGAGGCCCTACCAAACACCATGGGCAGGTGAGCAGCTGTTGTCGCTAAACGTGGAGGCGTTCATAAAAGGCATTTTGTAAACCTGGGTTGGTCGTGGTGCACAAGCACACATACCAAAAACACTCAACATGTTCCTAAATAACACTCTGTGGCCTTAAAAGGAGACTGTTTTTATAAATGTTGACGTTTTGGGCAGTGGCCCTTGTTCGTAGCAAATTTTAAAAAATTATGACGCTCGATGATTCAGGTGCCATGAAGACGGACCATTGTGCAAAACGTCGCCTATCGTATACTTTTTGCTTTTGAGGCCAGAGTGCCGTTGATGAACGTGAGTTTCTATGGTTACCACCGTCGTGCCATTCGACGTCTTGTAAATGTCTCCTTGTGCCATTCTGTGGCCACCAAACGGGCTTGATGACAGCGAGTTGGTGTGGATAGTTTTAAACAGGAGAGCGAGCGAGATGAGAGCGTCGTCGTGGTGCGATGGTCACGCGCGTGTGTGTGCGTGCACCGCCGCTGCCTGTGGGGTCGGAGTGCCGAAGCCGGCGCTGCCGCGGTTCAATTAGCGCGGGTCCTCGTCGCACACCGCGTAGACGGGGGACGGTCTTTCCGGCCCGCTCGCGCGTCTGGAAAGCCGTCTCGTGGTAACTTTGCCTCGCACCGCAATGCCCGCCTCCATTCTCGCACGGCCGGCGGTTAAGGTTCGGAAAGGAAATAAACATCGATTTGTGATTTGATTGATGAAGGAGGCCTCTCCGCCACGTCGCGACGGACGGTCAATGTGGTGTTAGAAGTGGATATTTGTTTTTTGTTTCTTGACGGGAAACAGATAGCCAGAGTCGAATGTGGCTTTTTACTCTTTTGGAATTCCCCAATTAATTCCCGAGCATCGCTAGGCCCCGTGCGATTTATATAACCACGGAACAGACGTTTCATGGAGTGGCCTCTACATTTTTTTTCGTAAATATCGGTTGTGATCGCCTCAGTGTTGTCAAAACACATTTTTCTAAATTCGTTATATTTATTTTTAAAAGCACTTTGCGGAATTTGGTATCTTGCCTTTGTTTTTGATTTACTTGCCATAAATACAGAAAAGCAGCTGCGTTCTTTTCTCGCAGCTATGCCTACGGTAGAATGATCCAGAATTAGAATTTTTCCAGTTACATTTAGCCTTGCGTAGGAATAGCACTGGTACATTGAGCAACAAAACAGCAGGTGTCCGAATCCTGATGACACGAGTTCAAATCCCAGTCATGGTCAATATCATCTCATTTATCCAGACCCCCTATTAGCGATGTCATTCTTGTAATCATCGTAATGCAGTAGGAACGGTAAAGAGGAAGGCCGAGAAATAATTGGACAGACGAGGATCATCAACAAACGATCGAAAAGGTAATTTGTATAACGTGGAATGACATGGCCCAAATTGGCCGGAGATCGGAAATTCTGGCCTGGCCCGGGAGGTAATTAATGGTACGAAAGGAATATAATTTAATTCGGAGATCCGCGCAAAATTTCCGCCGTTAAATCGACCGTGTTTTAAATGGACAACGGACCCTCACAATGCGAGCTCTGTGCTATTATTTCTATATTAACAAAGTCACAGTTGCTGAGCACGGGCCCCAAAGACCACCTATAACACAAAGTGGTCATCAACAGAGGGCACTTGTGATAAAAGATTAGGTAATAATTCCGCGTGTTTATGGAAATGAGCAAGGCAAAATAGTCGAGGGGGGAGGAATTCCAAATCCAGAAAACAGAGAAGCACTGAATTTCGATTTAAAGCTTTCGTGACTGCAGGGATTCATCTTCTTGGTTCTTTCGGTAAAGTCACGTGACTTTACCGAAAGAACCAAGAAGAAGAGAAGCACTGCTTGTAACAACAGGAACTCATCACCGTGCAACACGATTCTTGAATCGAGCGAGAATATTGGAACTTCGGAACTCCCCGCATCGCCTCATTTCCCCGAGTCGAGCAGCGTGCGGAAAGAAGGAGGAAGATAAATCTTGTTGTGTCCTCTGATGTGGTGGCTCAACAGAGTGTGATGAGAGGAAACCGCCTGTGTGGTCCACTCCACTTAGGCCATGCCACTTGTGGAGGTCTCAAAGCGTAAAGCCCTTTAGCACAGCAAAGCACGGTAATAGCAACAAGAGAACGACACGGAAGCAACGTGTCGATATTTTAAGTAATTTTTTTTCTATTTTTCAGTTCTTAACTTTATATCTTGTTCGTATTTTAACTGTGATCCTCATAAACGTGTTATTGTTAGTTTCAATGTTAGGTTAGTAACACTTGGTCCGTGCTCTCTCCATTTGCCCGAGTGAACAGTGGGTTTAATTTTTTTCCCACTGCTGGCTCAACAACTTTAAGAAACTAAAACGGCACCACAGTGTTGCGTTGCTCGTCCTCTCCCTGCTGGCATGTCACCGCCACCGCGGTTGTGTTCCCCCGCTTGTGCCTGTGTGTGTGTGTGCAGGCTGACGAAGCTGCGCGTGCTGGAGCTGCGAGAGAACCACCTGCGCACGCTGCCTCGGTGAGCGACGCTCTTTTTCTCGAAACGTCCTCTCTGCAAAAACGCTCGACTCCCCCGTCGTTTTTTTGTTGTTGTTTTCCCCACCCCCCCCATCTCCCTCAACGAGCCCCACATTAATCCGCGGCGTTTGTATCCCGATCGGCCGGCGTTATGAGCATCGGCGCCAGGGTCTCTGACGTCAGCGCGCGAGAGAGAGAGAGGGAGCCGCTCCTGCGATGAATCGATCGGTCTAGCCGGCTGCGTACGAGTTTACAGTGAAGACGATTATGATGATGATGTTTTCTGCTGCTTATGTTGCTGCTGCTGTCGCTGCGTATGATGATGATGACCCTGCGCGATCCAGCTCGCACAGCGTGTGGGGAGCGGGAGCGTAGACACGCTGCATTTCAGTTTCAGTCGTTAAGCACATCGGGGATGCTGCCCGTGGGGTAATGGTCAGCAGCGCACTGGACTCGCAATACAGAGGTCGCCGCTCAGATTCCAGCTCCCGACGTGGCAGTTGAAACAACGGTGCAAGTTTCTTAAATCCCTCCCCCCCCCCACCCCGCTACCTCTGTCTACCCAGCAGTGTGAATGGCTTCACCATAGTCCATAGTCAGGTCGTGTGTCGTGAGGTTAAGTGTGGCTACTCCCTCCTCTTCCAAGACATCTGGCTGGTGGGGAAGAGCAGGCCAAAAATCCCTTCCCAAGGGGGCTCTCTCTCGATCTCGCTCGAGTGGGGGAGGGCCCTTCCTCGAGCGGTGGCGTGAGCGAGACAATTGCAGGGGCTGCACTTGTACCTTTGTCCTCTAAAACGCGTCGGGGGAAATGAGTCATCCCTTCGTGGGCTGACACGTGCGTTCGCGAGCGATCCCAGTCGCTCGCTTCCCCGACGAGGTCAGGAGTGATGCTTTTGATTCTCTTCTCTGTTGACATGTCGGGCGCTTGAAGTATTACGGGGGGGGGGGGGGGTGCGCGTGAAGCGACGGCAGGCGCGCAATTTAAATGATTAATTAACGAGGCAGGCGGAGGATGTCGACGACGCGTTTCTCATGCGAGGCGTCTTTTTCATCTCGACCTGCGGGGGGGGGACTGGAGGGGTGGGGGGCAAGGGGGATATTTGTCAAACAAGAAAGCTTAAGAGCGGTCGCTATCAAAGCATCGCTGTCGCACTCCCGGCCTCGTCCCGTCTCCGTAGCTAATTGGCGCGGAACCTGGCTACGTGTGCCCACTGCAGTCTCTCAGCATCCCAGAAAAATATTGGGTTGGTCATAATCCCGATAAAGAGAGTTCAACAGCATTGGTTCAAGCAGGCCTGACAGCCTGATGAGACACTGAACGTGAAAAAAACGGTCCAGAGTTCGCTTGCGTTCGAACCGATAACTCCTGATTTGATACACTCCAAGAAGGCCGTGCGCCTGATGGGATGAGTGTAAAACATATTTTGGTTGTTAGGAGGAGGAGGCAGCGGCATGTTGTTGTCTGCCTATTTCTCTTGTTACTTATATTCTCCACAAAGGACGCAAATGATTACTTTCCATGAAGCCCCGGTCATTACAACCCAACCCAGATTGCAAATTATTTGCAATGCAGGTTGGGTTTGTATTGCGGTTAGGGTGGGGGGGGAGGTGGTGAATCATGACCTGTGTGTGTGGTCCATGGGGTTTCCCCACACGATATCCATGCAAAAGAAGGCGGGAGGGGTGTTAAGGTTATCCTTTGCCCCCACACATTTATTCAGGTTCATTGCTGGTCACATCTCTTTTCCTCATCCATCCACACTTTATTTATTTCAAACCATCAAAGCACAAACCCTTGTCTGCTGCGAGCGCTGGCCGTAACGGAGCTGCCGTCGCGAGCAATCTTAGAGGGATTCGACGCTGGCAAACTCTGAACCGGCTTCGACATACGATGTCTCATCAACAGTTCCAGGCTCGCTCGAAGCAACGCTGAACTGCCCGATGTTTGTTTTGTAGGCGAGAACGCTTTGCGTTCGACGTGGGTCCCAGTTCGACGCACAATTTTACGATGCGTAACACAATAATCACGAGCGTCGTTGTGGAGGATTATAAATAAGCAGAGAGGTGTGTGGAACGGCACAATTAAACACCGCCATCTGTAAATCTGCATTCTCTCTTTAAGCCTTGTGCGAGCGAGCGTGCACACCCTTATTTGTTTGGCCTTAAAGTGGCACCTAGCCTGGCACAAGCGCCCTGGTGACGGCGGTTGTTGTTATTTGTTTGCGTGTTTACGTTTCCAATTACTTTGTTGCTGTGCACACAGCTTAGCCTGATTGCCTCATTAACGGCCAGTTCCTCATTTAGGCTTAATTGCTCCCGCACTACAAAGCACGGTTGTGTAACCAGATTACGCTTCCGCCATGGTCTATTATAAATAGCCATGATGAAGCCAGGTGACGGGGGGGGGTTGTTCAGGGGACGGCGCTACCGAAGGCCGGCTACTGCAGAGAGCCCCGATTCGAATCGGAGTTTTTTTGGTTGGTTTCGTCAGCGTCGGCGGACTCCGTGGTCGGTAATTTTCCGTACGCACTAGCATCTTCGCCGCCACAGAAAATGTAACGCAGGGAGGTGGGGCTCTCTGGCGGCCGTGGCTTTGTGGGTCATATCCGGGTTCAGCCGCCCGCGATTAAAGCCGGTTCTCTCGGGTGGAAAGTCGCGGGTCTCTTGACTCGCTCATCAGTGACTGCTCAAAGGAAAATATCTCTTTTCGAAATAAGAGATATTTATTCGTCTGTGAAGTCGTTAATTTTACTGGATATGATCAAATACCTGTCTGAGAGAAGTAAATGTTTATTTTACTGTAGTGTCGTTAGCGTTGTTCTCTAGCAGGGGCGAGTAGAAAATTGGCAGCACCTCTGGTGCGTTGAAGCGAACTCCGGAGTCATTTTGTGATTTCTCCTCGTGCGAGCCATTGTCTAACACACGGGAAGTGATGCACTTGGGACTGGAAGACCTAATTTTATTGGCGCATCTGTTCATGCAAATAAGACAATCAGAATAAAACTGGGAATAAAAAGAGACCAAATAAATGCATGGGTCAGGGGAAGCAACTCGCAATTGAAAGGTTGAGAATTCACATCCCAATCGGGTAATTGATTAGGCCTATCATCCCTACAGGTATCACGTTGCGGCGAAGGCAACAATCATTTTCTGATGGGTAAACTTAAACCCGCCATAGGAATGTGGAATTTCCACCACGAGTCTTGCTGCCTTTTCCAAGCACATATCTTGATTGCCTCATTAAGCAGATGTCAAAGTGTTGACGTTTGCAGGAATGTATATTCTCGTGCAATTTGTACATATTTGCTATATCTATACATTTTATTTCTTACCTTTTTTCCTTAACTCTTCTCTATCTTACTCTGATATAATTTTATTGTATTTTTGTTGATGATGTAACTTGCTGACCCGCCCCTACCTGACCTCTGTGATAATGAGCTTCATCGCTCGTAAGATTCCTTCCCCCTATAAAGAAATATTCTGATTCCGCGTTTTTTTTATGGCTGTCACTAGCAGGTTAAAACCACCTTACACTCGTTTGTTTCAGCAGAAATTAGTGGCATGTTCTTTAATCTACGCACAGCCGCTGTTCGTCTAATATGAAGTGTGATCGTTGTGAAAAGTTAGAGGGCAGAGAGGGGTGAACAGTCATCATTAACTCGTTAAAACGTTTAGTATTTGTGCCATTCCTTTAGCACGAGGCCTTAGCCGAGGGTCCCGTGTTTCCTAGATGAGCATCGTGTGCAGTAGCTTCACAGCAGGGGGGCAATGCTGCTGTGTGGCTTCATGCGTCGAGGTAAATTCGCGAGTAATTTTCAACCTTGGCAAAAATGTTGACGGTGACACCTGCACACCCCCCACATGGCTTCCGCTTTTTCGGACAACCTCGCGCGAAAAACCGGAGGACGCGGAGAAAAAAATCCACGTGACCACGGGAGAACGTGCAAACTCCAAACATACAGCAGGCGTCAGGGTCTGGATCGAACTCACGACCTCCTGCAAATCAGGCGAGGGAGTTAACGTCTCGCCACCGTGGCGCCCTAGACGCACTGTACCGCGCACTTCCCACGGCGTTGTCGCGAGTTGCAATCCGACTCGCGGCCTGCACGCTTCTGCGCGCCGATCCCCCGCCGATGCCGGCACGAGCCGTTCCGTGCCCCCTCGCCGCCTTCACGGTCCACCTGCCCCTGCTTTGTGTTGACATTCCTCTTTTGAATATTTGCGTTGGCGTCGGTTTGGAAACGGCTTTGTAAGGAATGGGGGGGGGCGGTGGGTTGGGGGGGGGGGGGTGACGAGGTTGAGGGTAGCCGGGGGCGAGCGATGGAGGAGATGGAGCGAGAGGGCGGTGCTCCTGTTTCACGTTGTTGCCACGTTGCCTCTCCCCGGCCGGGAGCACGTTAATAATGCAACGACGGCCGCTTTGGTTAAGATCGGGCAAGAGCCCTCGTCATCGTCGAGAGCGGGAGTCTCGTGTTCACGGGAGATCCTCGTGTCAACGCGTTATAAACGGGTCTCTGGAGCGGCAAGTGAAGACGCAGGCATCACCGTCGTGAGCTGCGATCCACACACCGCTACGTGCCCTACCAAGCCATTGCCATCTCTCACTCTCTCCTGATGAGGCTACCCATCTGCTACCTCCACACGGGCCGATTTAATCGCTCCATCTCTGTGGCAGCCGATACCTCTGTGGTGTTCCACCACCCCCACCCCCTTCTTTTTTGGCTACCAGGTCCTCCTTGGTCTCGACCCCCCAGCCAAAGTCTTCCACACTGATGCCCCCCCCCCCCCCCCCCACGGGTCACTCTTGGCAACTGAGACTCATCGCTGGTCTCTTAAGAGTCCTCGCCTGGTTAAACAAAATCCACTTGAACTTCTCGAGACCACGTCCTGCCCAAACCTACTTTTCTTAGCCGCCCATACGACGTCTTGCGTATGTTCTCCAATCCATGCGTTGCCCTCCGCTATCTCTCGTGTAATGAAGCTACTCCCAGGTAATGCCCTCTGAGCTATATAGCTCTTTACAGAAGCCACCTGGCCACACAAATGATAGCTCAACGAATTGGCTCATCACGTGCAATTTCACAGCAGCCAACTACTCTAAACGCATGTTTGGTTCTAAATCTGGAGGGAAAAAACTAGAGGACCCGGAATAAAACTCCACGCTACCACGGGGAGAGAGAGACCACGCAAACTCCAAATATACAGGCGCCCGGGTCAGGATCGAACCCACGTCCGTCCTCCTGTATACCAGGCGGGGTAATTAACATGCCGCCAGCGCGCGGGTCTCCCCACGCTTCTATGTGGCACTCGTGAGCATTTGGTCCGTTTTTCCTCACCGGCCTTCGTCTTTCCGACCCACCTGCCACGGCAGATAATACGCGGCGATAAAAACGCTCTCTTTTCGTTCCTGTGCGTGGGGGGGGGGGGGGTACGTTGCTCGTTCCTGAAACGCAATGCACGAAAACGCAAATCGCGTTCAGCGACGACGGCTCGGTTGAGGCACCGTGCCACGTCGTTGCCGCCCCGACAAACACAAAGCCACGTCTTCACGATCGTTGGCTTTTTGAATCGCAGGGTTTGCGGGAGGTCGGGTTTCAAACGGCCGCTACTGTAGATCAAAAGGCAGTTTGATCCGTCGGGTGATGTCCCCAAACACATTCATACATTTCTCTCTTATGCTTGAGATATTTTTTCAGTTTTTTTTTCCCTTTTACCCGCTTGCCTTGTGTTGCGTGTCCCTCATGCTGCTCTATGTGTCTGCGTCACGAGGTGAATGCAGTTCCATTGTGGATGCCGACATTGTCTTGGTGGGCACCACCTTATGTTGGAGAACAGCTCCCGGAAGAAGCTGTAATAGAACTACTTCTGAGTTTCTCTTTAATAGGCCTCTCCTGTGTACACTGTGGACACAACTTAGGTCAGATGAGACTCATGCCGGTCTCTCGAGTTCTCACCTGTTTTTTTTTTAAATTAAACATTGACCCTTTGTGTCCTGCAAAGAGTGTTCATGAATGACAACAAAAGTTGAATTTAATCACCTACCACCTACAATTCATTTTACATTGTATATTTGTCATGCAGTCAGAGGACGGTACGTAGAAGGATATATCACAAAACTACTGAAGAGATCCTTTCAAATTGCCCTTTTATTCACACCAGAGGGGACCTTTCCGACATCGGCCGTTCCAGAGAAATGTTTGTCGCACAGGAGTCAAACCAATATTCTCATTAATTCTCAATGCTTCGATGTAGGCAAAGTAAATGGAAAACCAAACATAATGTCACGTTCGTTAAAATATGGTCACATCGTGGCCGAGCTGAGGCCATCCACTCCGCTACACTTGAGAACCCGGTCTAATCACGGGTCACGGCATCTCCGATCCGAACTTGGAATCCCAGTGGCACCAGCGATGCGCACATCATGACTCTGTGGTGCTAGCCCCCCCCCCCGCCCGCTCACCCCCCCCCCCTGCCCCACCCCCCTCACCACCCCAGACGCTCGCAACTTTCTGTCTCTCATTCCAGGAAATGTGTCTCTGTCTCGTCTGGCTTGTGATAATATATATTTTTTTTAAATACGCGTGAATAGCTACGGTGGTGGCAATGATGATGTGCACAATGCAGCCTCGGGCAACACCTTTGTAGTAAAAAAAAAAGAAAAGCCGAGCTAGGCAGTTGTCGAACCACGCGACAATTTCACTCCGAAACCAACACGTGACAATTTTCGGCAGGCGCAACAAAAGCCGCGACTACGGCGAGCCTTCGGTCACGCGGCAGGGCTGGTGCGGGCTGCCAAATATCCTCGTGCGCGGTTCATGGGGACTTCAGCCGGATTAGGCATCTCGCCTGAAGGATGGCACGCTCCTTCTCCCGTCAGCTGATAACGCGAGCCGGCGTGACACTCGGGGGTTGGGGGGGTGGGGACTTGTTTCAAACCCGCCACCACCCAACACAGCCAATTAGTAAGGTTTATCACGTAAACAACGTGCCAGTTTGTTACGAGTACAGCACACCAGTGTGTTGGGAGAGCAAATCCACAACATTTACAATCTGAGTACGAAGTTTCGCCGGTAATTACAACCAGCGTCATCAGGCGAACAGCCAGATTTGTGGAGGGATCGCGTCGACCTGTGCCGGCAGCGGCGAAGAAGGCGGTTTTACTCGATAGGCGCGTAGCGATTCGTCCTACCTGTGGCTCGGATGAATCTTCACGATTCGTGGGTCGCGATAACTCTGCTCGAATCGATACATTTTTCTGTCGAATTATTTACTCGCTCCTTTGTATTCTTTCTCGTCTGTTCCATCTCGTTCATACGGTTGGTTCTGTTCACTCCCATGAGTTTAAATGCAACATTGGCCTAACATTTGGGGGTCAAAGTTAGATAAAGTAATTAAGTTTTTTGCTCTTTTATTTGCATCACATTTGACGTGGTCTCGATTCATGCTCTTTGTTTTTTTCGGTAAAGTCACGTTGGTAAGAATTTTTTTTTTTATAAATTAAATCACGACGTTTCGGGCGCAACAGCGTTCGCTAAGTTGTCCCCACCTGAAGAAGGATGCTTGTGATGCGCCCGAAACGTCGTGATTTAAAAAAAAAATTTTTTTACCAACGTGACTTTACCGAAAAAACCAAAGAGTATGAATCTTTGCAGTCACGAAAACTTCAAATCTAGAATGAATGTGGTCTCGATTGTATCGTCTAGTTTTCTACGTTGACTCCACAATCGATTGTCACACGCTTTAATTTAGCGCGTGCATCATAAGCATGTGAATGAATTTCAATCGATGAATCATTGCACCGTTACACGCACGGTAATTAACGCCGAAGTTGCCTTGGATTGATTTGCTGCAAGATTTCATTGGACACTTGGGATTTTTGTTTTTAAGTGTGGGGTAATTGAAACGGGTTTTGCAGATTCTATTTTCTTTTTAATGAAAACGAACGAGCAAAATATCTCGGGGTCTGTTTGTTCCACTCGGCTGACTCACGTCCCGCTCGCCGGTGATGTTACGAGGCCGCCGGTTGGGAGCCTGCCACCTCGGGAGTGAGTCACCGGTGCCAATCATTTGTTCCCTTGACACGGCAATCATCGGCGAGCCCCGCGGAGGTGTGATTATTTATAAACCCTCTGCCAGTGCGGTGACAGGGTGGTCGCTCGGGGTGGGGGGGGCGGGGGTCGGAGCCAGCTGGGCTGGTAGCGTTGAAGGCCGGGGTCGGAACCTATAGGTTGCAGCCCTGCCCGTGATTAAACTGTGTGTAAGCGAGATTGATGGTCTCTTCCCGGTCACCGATGACGATGCAAAAACCATCGCATTAAATTTGGATTTGCGCTTACTTTGGCTAAGTTCCAGCTTGGAAAAAAAAACATAATGCAAAGTTGGTTTAACTGTCACGCAAAGGAAGACCTCTCTATAGCAGCGCGCGTGTGTGGACATTGCGACTGCTGGCGGGTGGATCTCAGAATTAGTTTTGTAGTATCTCCTTCTGTCGGCTGTTCTCCGACACACAGGGTGATGTGCACTGCTGTACGAGAGCTCCAAGTGGACGCTTTATTCCAGGACGTGACTCCCGCAGTCCAACTGGAAGACGTTTTAGAGAGAGATCAAATGAAGTTTACTTTCAGCGAGGCATTAAAAGTCGAAATTGTGTTCCGAGCTCACTGCCTCATAAAACTCCAAGGCGTTTGAGCGAAACGTCGCGTTGCGTTGATGTTGAACTCGGACGTAAAGAGTCTCAAGCCACCAGGGTGGGGAAGGAGCTGTATCGGTCAATTTCATCGAAACACTGGCCACGTGTAAACAATATCGATGTAAACGTGGTAATCTTGTCGGGTGGTGGATGGTTCATGGCAAGACATTCTGCATAAAAACTACCACTCCGCCGAACCCAAAAACAAATGTTGATTGAACGACAGAGTTGATAATGCCATCGAGATATTACGACAAAATCGAGGTCCACGTCTCGCACACTCACAGCCCATCCCCTCCTAATAATCCCGCATTACTAATCCATCATGTGCCGCTTTGGAGACGGCCGCAGATTTGAAAACACGCGCAGGAAATAATGAATCCCCGCACGCACTCTCACGCACTATACTTGGTTACCCAGGAAAGCCGCGCACTGTGTTCCCAAAACTCTCTTCGAGGATGGTCCTGCCACGTTTTGGATTATTTGGCCAACACCAATGACGTGGCACGTTTCTCGCTATGGGAAGAACCCACAGAACCCACAGAAAAAACCCCGTGCAGAACTGGGGTGAAGCGTTCAATTTCCACGCAGAAATGCGCCCGAGTCAGGAATCGAACCCAGGTCCCGAATCGCCGCGAGGCACGAGCGTCACTGCTGTGTGCCACACTGCCGCGTAAAAGTTTCGCCAATTAATTAAATGCCTTGACATCGCCTCGTAGCCGTCGGGCCTTCATGTAACATTAACCCTCGAGTCGTTTTAATGCGTTTCGCTTTCAACGTCTCGCGGACCGCCGCTAATTGCCATCGTGTCGCCAGGTTGACAATTGATAGGGGCGCGGGCATTTCTTCGTGGACGTGCGACGCACAGCCATGAAGAAATGTGAAATCCAACAGATGGTACTGGCTCACACTTGTGCACAACACCACGTCATCCCATATTCCACTAAACTACCAACCTAGCACGGAGTGGATTACCAAATTTTATTTTCCATGGTCATGATGCTCCATCGACCCCCCCCCCCCCCCCCTGTTTCTACGTACACGCAAACAGGAGGGCAGTGGAAACGCATCTTCGGCCTGGTCTTTATTACTCCTCCTCCAACCACCAGCCTCCGTTTTAAGTCAAGTGCTTTATTGTTGCAGTAAATTTGTGGTGGTGGTGGAAGGTGGTTGATGGTGTTACGATCCGGAAGGTTGCGAGTTCAAATCCTAACTTGGGGGGGGGGGGGGGAGGATGAATTCACTCAGTCCATAATTGCTCCGAGGTCGATGAAATGAGTGCCACTGCGAGCGGAAGTCAAAGGTGTTTTTCCTGCGGTAAGACTTGCCACCATCATAGGAATGTGGAATTTCAACCACTGGCCTCCAGTGCTGTAAACGTGGAGGTGCGCATCAGTTTTCGAGAGAACTGGATGTAGATCTCAGACACTGCAACTTGCGCTCACGGTACACTTTCAACATGCATTCTGGTGGTGCGTCAGGGTGGATGTTATTGAACGAATCGATCGATTCGATGCGTCGTTTCAGGCCTCTGCACACCGTCGCGCGCCAGTTGCTAGCGTGACGGTGTGTTTCTCGCTACTACGCGTCGAGCGGCTGCAGCCCGCAGGACCCTAGTTTAATCGCGACCGTAACAATGCCATCCGTACCCGGTATAAGCGTCGTGCGTAGAAAGCTCTTAAGCAGTCGCCGAGCGCCTCTCCCCTGCCACCCATCTCTCCTAGGATCCTCTACCCCGGGACCCGCTTGTTCTCCGAGCGAGCTAACGTATCCTAAACGTCGATTCGATGCGACGCCTCTGCCCTCGTTGACGCTCGCCCCCTCTGCCCCCCCTCTCCTTCTCCGTGCCGTTGTTGCTGCTCGATCGCAGGTCCATGAGCGAGTTGGGTCAGCTGGAGAGGCTGGACTTGGGCAGCAATGAGATCTCCGAGTGGGTGAGTCTGGCGAGCCCCACGCTCGCGCCTTGTTTGAGTTGGTATCCTCTCATCCCCGAGCGCAAACGAGGCACTCCCAGCCCCTGCTCCGCATGCCCTCTAGGCTACTCGTCACGTGGCCCGCTCAAACCTGTGTGGGATTTGGAAGATCTTTTCCTTCCCCCACGACTCCAATTAGCACGCTTGGTTACTTACGGCGCGAAAGATTAAGGGGTGGGGGGGTAGTCCCGGTGGTGGTTGTTGTGGCTTCGTCCGGTGCACGGTGAAACGTGTGTGCCCTTTCCTGCACCGTCTCTCTCTCTCTCTCTCCGAGATAGGCGGCTTCCTTGTTCACGTCGTCCACGTCCTGACCGGTCGTTAACGATCCTCGCAAACGGCGCGCGCGTGAAAACAACACCAAATTATCTGCGGGGGGGGGGGGGGGGGTTTGTTTCGTTTGATTCACGGACGTTGGCCGTAACGTTTTGCCGCCCACAATTTGCAATCGCAATGAACTTCATTCACAGAGCGGCGGAGACCAAGCGGGGGGGGGGGGGGAAACACCGCCTCTGCGAAAAATGCCATTAGAGTAAATTGTTTTCCACAAACACAAAGGGCCCGGGCATCCTTTGGCAGGTGAGCGATGGCCGTTATAACCTTGGAGGGATCGTAACTGCGCTGCCGAGTTAACCGAGGCATGCTTCACCTCGTCGGCGTCGGGGGGTAGGGGGTTGGGTGGGTGGGGGGCGATTTGACCCCTCTACCCTCAAAATGACTCTCTTCACCCTTGAACTTGACCGACCAAGGCCCCCCCCCCCCCGCAATTCCCCGAGCCGGTGGATGACTCGCCCTGAAATCGACACCGCCGCACCGTTTTTGGCTGCCGGTGCGAAAAGAATCGCAGAAACGCAGGCAGGGCCAGGTGTGTGGGTGCTGGCTTGGCTTGTAGCGATTTGTCAATGAATGTATTCATGTCCTCACCATACACACGTGTGCCTGTGTGTGTGTGTCCTGCCTGCACGTGTTTGTCTTTTTATCTGTCTCTTATGTTTGTGGGTGTGTGCATGCGTATCTTTGTGCCTGCGTATCCTACACGTGCCTGTTCGTCTGAGCGCGCCTCTAACTGCACGCGTTTCGTAACCATGTCGGCTCGTCTCCTGTACCTTTCCGTACGCGCGTGTCATGAGCGCGTGCACGCGCACCCTCGTCTCACCGCGTGTGCGTGTGTCCGCGCATCTCTCCGCACGTGTCTGTGCGTCTGCGTATGCAGCCTTCCGTGCTGGAGCACATGGTTGCCCTGAAGGAGCTGTGGATGGATGGGAACCAGCTGCAAGCTCTGCCGCCGGTCAGTCGCTCTCTTGGGAGTTGAAGCCACGGACGAATACGTCTCTCCCGATGGCGTATAAATACTCAAACGACAGGCCCCCGTCGGATGGCTGGGTGGTCGGGCGATTTACAGGCCGCGCGTCTGCATGGGTTCAAGATCGGGTTAGATAGATAGATGGATCTTTGGAGGCCAGGCATCTCGTTTATATCGACTTGCACAGAGACCTGTACGTAGACTTGTGTCGAGACTTCTTTTGAGTTGCGTAGAGACGCCGCGTACTTGCCTAGAGACGCGCAGGTTTACACGGGAGACCACACGGAGAGCTTTTTAATGTTTACACCGAGACCCTTAGACTTGCACAGAGACGCCATCGACTTACGCAGAGAGACGCTGTAGACTTACGCAGAAACCTACAGTGTCAACTAAACGTGGAAAACACCATGAAAAAATGTACAACGCAACTAAATATAAATATTCAATTAAACGTAATGATTATTTAACATTACGTATGAAAAAAAACAGTTCTGGTTAAAAGCCAAACCAAACACCCATCGCCTGCCAAAGACTTTCCTTAAACGCAACGAAGAACAACAGCACACCGTGTCCCTCATTCGGTCGAACGACTTAAAACGTCTCCGTGACCTTGTCCCCAAGGGTTTGGCAATTGTTGTGCTTAGCCTTGTTGGCCCCATTAGGACAATCGATATCAATTCCTCGGCGGCTGCCTCCGGGGGCAGCAAGCCTGCGCCCCGTTTGAGCTGAACAAGCGAGTCGTTGCTTCTCTGGCCAAACCGATTGCTCGCACCTCGGAGGACGAAGCCAAAGGTGCAGCCCCGCAATTGCTCGCTCGTATACGTGTTCCCCCCCCCCCCCCCGCTGGTGGAAGGGGGCCTCCGCTAGAGGGAGCTCCAATTCTTCGCGCTCGCCCCCCCAAACCCTCCGTTGTCTTTGACGAGGTGGGGCGTACCCCGCCATGCCTTACCCCACCACACGCGGAATTGCAGACCGACGGACCGACCGTGGTGATCCCCCATTGGCACACACTGCCGGGTGGACGGAGGCAGCAGGGGCGGCGGGGGGGGCGGGTACGAGGAGGTTTAAGAAACTTGTTTAGGCTGCTGCCGCCACCAGGAGATGGGAAGCAACCGGTGGCCTCTGGGTCGCGAGTCCAGTGTGCTCACCGTCACACGGAGGCAGCTCCCTAGGTTGTACATAACACTTGCATAAAGAGATGAGTATATATAAGCAACGTTTTGGGCAAGGGCCCTTTTAAGTTTAGGACAAAATTCTGTTATGGGTCTATATGTGAGTGGAAGGGTCTCTGTTATAAGTCTATGAGTGTCTGTGTAAGTCTATTTGGCATCCATAAGTCTAGTTCTTTGGACAAGTCGACAGAAGATATCTGCTATGAAGAAGGGGCCAATGCTCAAAAATGTATTCTGAGATGTATTTATTTCCTCTTCGAGGCAGGCCTGTTGACGGATATGTTGACTTAGTTATTTGTGCTTGTGGACTATTGCCAACGCAGCATCGCACGAAAATATTTACAAAGTTGATTAACGAGCCGAGTGCAATAACAAGAGGCCCTGTCACGTGCTTTTCCTCTTTACGGGTTTTCGTTGTTGTTGTTGGTGTCATTGTGTTTCTTTTTAGGCAGTTGGACACGCGACGGTTTGGCCGCGTTTCCGTTGAATTATTGAGCGTGTGCGTTACCCCCCCGCACGTGCGATTCCTCCGCCTCAGGGCCTGGGGAATTTGAAGCGGCTGAGCTACTTAGACGCCTCAAAGAACCAGGTGGAGACCATGGACCCCGGCGTGGCGGGCTGCGAAACCCTCGAGGACCTGCACCTGTCGTCTAACCTGCTCTGCCAGCTGCCCGACGAAATCGGTGCGTCACTGCCGGCTCGTCGCTCTGTTTGTGTTCGTTTTGACGTGGTCGTTTGTGGTTTTATTTTAAAATGAGAAATGAATAAAAATGCAAACCGAAGCTACGGCCTTGCAAATTCGTTTCTGACGCCACTGCTGAAGCGAGGGCCTCCACTAGAGGGAGCTCTAAAGTGCTCCCCCAATCTGGAGGGCATTTATTTTTTGACCCCTTCTACGCTGGCCCAACCGCACACGGACCTGCCTGCCGATTGACTAAATTGTTGCTGGTCGGACAAGAGACGGCGGTGGGGGGGGGATTTAGGAAAACGGCGTCCATTGTTTTAACTGCTGTGCCGGGATATCTCGATTGTGATACCGGTATAGGTGAACAACGGTTGGGGTGAATTCCGGTGAGATTGTGTCGTGATTTAAGATGCCGGAGAATGCTCGTCGGCTGGCAGCGAATGATGAATCGGTTGCCAAGTTTGTTATTGTATTGTTTTTAAACATTAATTTTAACCGGCTGTGGTGTCGCAAGTCGTTACACGTGGACTATATAAGCATTTAAGTTGAGCGGTCCAGATTAAGTTCCTTTAAAAACCAACACAAATTTCAGACCACTTTGTTTACTTTATTTCTGCTTTCAATGTTTGAAATAAACTTGGAGGGGGAGCTGAGGTGGGGGGGCAGAAAGCAAAAAAAAAATCTCTTAAAACGTAAGTCAGCCCTCACGGCGGTTTGTTATTATTTAATGAGCCACATCTGTTCAAGAGATTAGCCTCGCTTATCTCCCCACCGGGATGAGGTTTATCTCCACCTGCTGCACCCTGTGTGGACAGGAGAGTATAACTACCAGCACGTTACGGAAGTTACAACTACGCAACGTGCTGTTCTATAATCTGAAATCGCATCAATTTTATAATTTTTTAACTTCACGTTTGGAAGGGATCGCCTCCAGAGGCATCGTAACAAAGGGCAAGACTTAAAAAATCGTAATGAGGCTGCGTCGTTTCCTGTGGCAGTTTGCTGCGGGTGTGACATGATTTCAAGAATAGATCCACCGTACAAGTCTTTTTTTGGGTTAGATCGCGTTTATATATAAATGCGTCGTTAAATCCACCACCACCCGACACGGCCATTTAGTAAGGTTTGTCACGTCAACAGAACGTGCCAATTCGTTACTAGTACAGCACACCGGTGTGTTGGAGAGCCAAGCCACAACATTTACAATCTGAGTACGACGTTTCACCAGTAGTTACAACTAGCTAGTTGTAATTACTGGTGAAACGTCGTACTCAGATCGTAAATGTTGTGGCTTTGCTCTCCAACACACCGGTTAGTGCTGTACTAGTAACGAATTGGCATGTTTTCTTTACGTGACAACCCTTTCTAATTGACTCTCGGGTGGTGGCGGGTTTAACGACACTTATATTTTTACGTGATCTAACCCAAAAAACCCTGTATTATGGATGATATTGGTCGCGAAAAGCCGACGTGTTCAAGAAAAGATGATGAAACAAATGACTGATCCTCGAATCAACTCGTCACAATCTGGAATCGTGACGACTTGTTGGGTAGCTATCGGTGTCAAATGGTCGCTCGCTTTGCATTGTGACGTTCCGGATAACGCGACGGTAACGCAACTGGCTTGACGAGAGCGTTGTGTGTGCGGTCGCGCTTTATCGCCGCTCACGCCGCGACGTCTCCGTGTGCTCCCCCGCGTGTCTCTGTGGCCGCAATGTGCCCCCAGGCTGCCTCAAGAGCCTGACGACGCTCAAAGTGGACGACAATCAGCTGTCGCTGCTGCCCGAAGCCCTCGGAGAGTGAGTACCGTTGTCCAGTTGCTCGTTGCCCCTTTAAAATCGCCGTGCAATACGACCGAATCGCCCGGGATATGCGATCTTGTCAGATCCTGGAAGTTAAGCAGAGTTCGAGTCTGCGTTGCGCTTGAATGTGCGACAGCCCTCCATAAAGCCGACGTTGAAGGCTGCCGCAGGGCTGCATTGTGGGCAGGAGCGAAGGGGCAGGGCATCAAAATCCATTGTTTGACCAACGTGGTGAAGTATTGCCATATAACGGGCACGGACTCTTCTTTGGCTGCCGATCCATCAGCAGCCTCGTCCGTGTGGGTTGATGACGCTCGCCCACCCTCCTCCGCCTTCACGCCCCGCGTGTATCTCATTCCGCCCCCCACCCCCGCCGCCACCACCGCCACCACCCCCCGCGTCTGCTGTGCTCAGCCTGGACAGCCTGGAGGAGCTGGACTGCAGCGGGAATCAGCTGGAGCTGTTTCCGGCCGGCATCGGTCGTCTCGCCAACCTGCGCACGCTCACCGCCGACGAAAACCACTTCTCTTCCCTGCCCCCCGAGGTGACGATGCCGTCCCTGTCTCCCCCCCACCTCTCTCTTTCTTATCACGGTGCTCGCCCCCCAACGCCCCCCAGGTCCGAGGTCTTGGCGACCTTGTCCTTGCTGTGAACCTTGCCCTCCCTGTGGTGGCTTTGCCTCTTTTCTAGGTTGCCGCTTTCTCCGTAGCCGTCGCCCTTTCAGGGGCCGGAATCTTTCTGTGGCTTTGTCTTGTCGTTTCGCTTTCACTCTCCGTCCGCACTCGCGTGCCGTCTGAGGTCTTGCTCGGCAAGCAACGAGATTCGGAGACTGACGTTTCTAGCGACGCGCACATCGAATCGCGCGTGCGAGAATCCACGCACTTCCGAGCAATGCCAATTCAATTTAAATTACGTGCCGTTGTTACGTTTGGACCAAATGAGGTGGACAAAACAGTGCGCATGCGAAACAATACGAATGAGTGTCGAAATTAGAAAAATAAGAGTCAAATTGTGTCACCCCCAGTCGTAACGATCGTGGGGGTGTGGCGAGTGGTTACATGCCCTCCCTGTGGCCCTGATCCTCTCTGTGCAAACGCTGTTGCAGTCTGCTTTGCCAAGCGTGAAAGTTAAGATTTCCATAATAATTGACAGTGAATATTCTAGGGATTTGGAATGTTCTGTTTCTTTAAAGGGGTTTAAAAATAAATTTGCTGACAAAAAAAATAGGAACATACTCTGCAGGATTTTGGAGTCTTTTATCGTAGTGGAATGTGAATGTTTTTACTACGCTCAACAAAACGGAAAGGGAGGAATTTGTAAAGAGATTGGAGGAAGCAACTGTGAAATGTAATCAACGTTTATCAGACATACAAAGAATAAAAATGAAAATGTCATTTATTCATCCAGAAAAGCCTCACCTAGTCTCCAGACTCTCTTTCAAGAGGAATCCCTGCTTGCTTACAACATTGCGATATTTGGCCATTCTAGATTTGAAGTTTTCGTGACTGCAAGGATCCATACTCTTTGATTTTTTTCGGTAAAGTCACGTAGATGAAATTTTTTAAATTATAATAAAATGAAAATAACTAAATTAAATAACGACGTTTCGGAGGCAACACAAGCTTCCGTCATCAGGTGGAACAGCCACAGCAAAATTGCTGTAGTGAGTAGAGAGAGCTATATTTGTCCAGTTCCAATTCAGTGAGGCTCCTTTTGCGTTTGGGTAAGAATAAACGTCTACCCAGAGGAAACCCACCACACGTACAAACGGATAACGTGAACAACTCCTCACAGATGGGTTTGTAACAAACTTGCCGCACTGCCGCCTTCATGCAGTAATTTCTCGATGGAAACACCTTCGCCTGGTGTGTAGGAGGTCGGAGGTTCGATCCCGCCCCTGACGCTTCTATATATGGAGTTTGCATGTCTCTCTCCCGGTGGTCGCGTGGATTTTTCTCCAGGTCCTCCGGTTTTTTCCTCCACATTTATGAACATTCGTTTAGATCATTTGGTTGCTATAAATTTCCACACGATAAACCACTTGGTTGAGCTATCGTTTGTGGCCAGGCCACTTCTGAACAAGAGCCTTACCTGGTAAAATTCAAAATACTTATACCTGCGTGCGTCTGTCCTAATTAATAGGTGCTCACGAATGACACCCAAGGCCTTGATGGTAGGACACTGTTATGACAGATCTTGGAGGTTGCTTGTCTACTGCTCAGTGACTGGCTGGAACAGGGTGCAAAGCGTTGGCAGTGAGCTGTGGTGGTGGCATCATCGTGTTTTGACCACGTTGGCCATCATTCCATCTGGAACTCTCTCCCACTGCACACACGCAGCATGCAATCACCTTCAAGGCTCACCTCTGCAATATCTCACACGTCCAGGGCCTAACCTGGGCATTATCGCCCCTTTAGTCCGTCACCCATTCAAGCCCCCTCCTGTTCAGTCTCTCACTTGTTCAGGCCCTCACCTGTTCAGTCTCTCACCTGTTCAGGCTCTCACCTGTTCAGTCTCTCACCTGTTCAGTCTCTCACCTGTTCAGGCCCCCTCCTGTTCAGTCTCTCACCTGTTCAGGCTCTCACCTGTTCAGGCTCTCACCTGTTCAGGCTCTCACCTGTTCATCTCTCACCTGTTCATCTCTCACCTGTTCAGTCTCTCACCTGTTCAGTCTCTCACCTGTTCAGGCTCTCACCTGTTCAGGCTCTCACCTGTTCAGGTTCTCACCTGTTCAGGCTCTCACCTGTTCAGTCTCTCACCTGTTCAGTCTCTCACCTGTTCAGGCTCTCACCTGTTCAGGCTCTCACCTGTTCAGGCTCTCACCTGTTCAGGCTCTCACCTGTTCAGTCTCTCACCTGTTCAGGCCCCCTCCTGTTCAGTCTCTCACCTGTTCAGTCTCTCACCTGTTCAGTCTCTCACCTGTTCAGACACTTACCTGTTAATTCTCTCACCTGTTCAGTCTCTCACCTGTTCAGGCCCTCACCCATTCAGGCCCCCTCCTGTTCAGTCTCTCACCTGTTCAGGCTCTCACCTGTTCAGGCTCTCACCTGTTCAGGCTCTCACTTGTTCAGTCTCTCACTTGTTCAGGCTCTCACCTGTTCAGGCTCTCACCTGTTCAGGCTCTCACCTGTTCAGGCTCTCACTTGTTCAGGCTCTCACCTGTTCAGGCTACATAAAATGGACTTTGAGCTCTGGCTCGATGCCTCCGAGTTCTCGATTGAACATTGCATCCATTTTACGATATATGCACGCATTCCGAATGTTGCTTACTGTCATTATTATTATCTTGAACAGTTTGTAATACAACACACGGTGGTGGTGGGGGGGGGGGTCTTTTCTATTTGCCTGTCCGGCACAGATCGGGAACTGCAAGAACGTGACGGTGCTGTCCCTGCGCTGCAACAGACTCGAGGTGCTTCCCTCGGAGATGGGCGACATGACTCACCTCCGAGTCCTCAACGTCAGCGACAACCGGTGTGTGTGTGTGCGCGTGTGTGTTTGCATATGTGTGGGGGGGAGCGGTGGCGCAGTGGTTAGAGCCCTGCGCGACGAGCCCAGCGACCCAAGTTCGATTCCTGCTCACGGCCACCAACACCGAATACGATTATCTGAACTGGTCCTCGACCCATATTCGTCAGGCTTGGCTCTGCCCCGAGTGATCCTGCTCAAAGCCACGCCTAACTTTAAATCTCAATACATCGGTCAGCAACACCAGCTCTGAGCACGATCCCGGCCACGCTCAGAATTTGCATTCGCCGAGCGTGAGCCGAGCCACGGCTGAGCCCGCTTGCGTGTTTTTGAACGGAACTGAGCGGCTCAAAGCCTTAGCTGAGCCCCCAGTGTCAAGGAAGGCCGTGCTGTGACTAATAAATAATGTGGCCCTTAAAATATATACCATAAAGATGATGGGGTGTGGTTCATTTTACGGCATGTTCAGTTCCCGGACAGGCCAAACTGGTTTTATGTTGGCGTCACTTGACCCAGCTGCTGTGAGGTTAACGAGAGTGCTGCTTGAGGATGGTTTCATAGCCCTACTCCCAAACGGTTGACTTCCCGCCCACCAAACCCCCAACATGGGGCAGTGTGGAAGACACGGTTTGGAGTGTGGAGGTGAAAATCAGTGCTGGCTCCGTGGCGCCAGGTTTAAGGAGGTTCCAAGACTCCATCTGAGGGCTTCGAGACTGGAGTTGAAACATGGTGCAGGTGGCGAAACCGGAATGTGCCAGGAGAAGTAGCTTTATCCGGAATCGGTGCTGTCTCTGACAGAAGGGCGCACGCACAGGGCATGTAGATTCGCAGGAGGAACCGGTCTAGTGGGGCCCTGTGTTGGTGCAGAAGCATTGTCATCATCATTAATATCACATATCATCAATGCATCATCATCCCTATAGCTTAATTTTCAACTATCTATTATAATTAATAATTATTCATGTAGGCGTTCATACAAATAGATCCGTGTTCCCGTGATAAATATACGGAATAATGTGTCTAAAAAATTATTTTGCGTGCAGCGCCTTCAAATTATACGCGAATGTTACGCAAATATATCTTTGTGCGACTAACACAAGACGACTAACAAGACAGGAAAAACCGTGAAGATGACAATGGGATAGAATTTGAATTTTAACCCCCAAATTGCGAGAATTCATCTGACGAATGGGCGAGTCGTTCCACCCGTGACCCGAACAATTCACCTGATGCGAACAATTTTCTGTTTCAGACTCAAGTTCCTTCCGATCTCGTTCACAAGCCTGAAGGAGCTCACGGCCCTGTGGCTCTCCGACAACCAGGTTCGCCACCACCAACCACCACGACCCAGCAGTTTACCGCACATTTTATTCTCTCGCTTAAACAGCTGTATTTTTTGCCCAATGGTAACCCTTCGTGTCTTGAGATGAAGATTCCATTGAGAGCTCTCGCAAAGCACACACTGTACCCCACTTCGTTTTGGAGAATGCCCCACAAAAGCGGATGTCACAGAGCTGCCTCTGAGATGCATTCGAGTGACGTCTCTGGTCCACGCAATGGAGGGGGCGACACTTTATCATCCGCTCTGCCATACGAGAGCCATTATGTTCATGATGTGACAGTCAGAGCGTCATGTAATTTTCAAAGCTCTGCATTTAAGACAACCAAATTTAGTGCAGAACCAAATTAATGGTTTTTACCGTGTGTGCAGTTATTGGTGACCGGGCCACTTGAGGATCCAGATTATTTGGATTATTTTGCTGCTATAAATGGCCAAATGATAAGCCATTTTGTTGAGCTATCCTTTTGTGGCCAGGTCGTTTCTTAAATATAAATGAATATCTCAGTAGGCTTTGCCTGGTAGGATGGGGATGGTTTAGTTTTACTTGTTTGTGTTTGGGTGATTTGTTTACCTTTCCTGTACTTGGCACGACTATCGTGTGTTTGTACTGTTTGTTGTTGTCACGTTCTGACCCGCCCCTACTGGACATTTGTGAAAAAGACCTTTATAGCTCATCGGATTCCTCCGGTATAAATACAGATTCGGATTAATTCATACGCCTGCTGCCAGCAGTGTTTTTTTAGGGTTTTGGTGCCGTCTAGATTTGTCCGCGTTGTGTTTTCGTTTGCCGATATTCCAGATCTCTGTTTAGTTTGCTGCCCTAATTCCCCATGCTCTCAAAAATCCCGGCCTGTCCATCAAACCCAGTTGATACTTCGGACAGACGGGCAGGGGTGAGTGAGTGAGCGGGTGGGCGATATCGCGAGATTATTGGGGGATGAGACTGTGGCACAGAATCCCTATGTGCCTTTTATGTGCTGCCAACCCCCACCCCGTGTTTGTGTTTCTTCTCAATTACAAAAAATATTTTCTGCTGCCTTGGCAGTGGTGCACAAATAACAAGTGGCAGGCACCTTTAAGAGAAAAAAAAGTACGGTGCAGAAGAGAGAAGAACTATTGCCCGAAATGTCACCTGCTATATACTTTTTCTTTTTTTAAGGCCACAGTGTGTATCGACGAATGTGTATTGCCCGGTTAGCGCGCTGCACTACAAACAAGGCGACCAAAGTTCGATTCCCGCTAACGGCCAACAGCAGTGACGATTATTTGAACCGGCTCTGGACCTCCCCTAGCCCGACTCGGCACTCGAATGAGTACCTGGGGCGATGTGTAAACATCGCCACTAGGGAGAGAAATGTGGCCGGACGTGGTGCTGGCCACCCACGCCCCTCGTGGGCAGTACCAGCCTTCATAGGTGCTCGCGAACAGCACTTGCCCCTACAGTGGGGGGCGAGCCGCCCCGTCGCCCCCCACCCCTTGGGATTAGACCGCGACAGCCGACGGTCGCCCTGGTAACGGTGGCTTCCCCTCTCCCGCGTGCGCGTGCTCCCGTCCCCTGTCGGTTGCAGTCGAAGCCGCTGATCCCGCTGCAGGTGGACGAGCCGGCCGATGGCGGAGTGAAGGTCCTCACCAACTACATGTTCCCGCAGCAGCCTCGCGCGCCCGACAGTGAGCACGCGCACAGCCACCACCAGCCGCACCGTGCGCCACCTGCTCCCGGCGGTTGTTGCGTCACACTCGCAGAAGAGGGCAAGAACTTGGAAACCCCACGCAGGCGCCCGAGTGTTGACCACAGCGCTGCCACCGTGCCGCCAAAGTGGTGTGGCCCGGGGACTGTGACAGCCCAACAACAAGCTGGGAAGCGTGGGCCCTTTAATTCACAGGGCAAGACGTCTCGTGCACGGCGAGGAGACTGTGGGTGTCGAGCAGTGGTGGATGGTGGAGCAGCGGCTCGCGTGCATGTTGCGTGCGTGTGTTTGTGCGTGCGGATGTGCACACGAGTTGCTTGTGAATGTGTGTGTCTGTGTGCGGTGCGTGTGTGCGTGTGGAGCCTCTGCAGTGTGGGAAGCAGGAGTGTAGTGATTAGCGTGCTGCGCTACGAACCCGGTGGCCCGAGTTTGAGTCCTGCTCACGGCCAACACCAGTGGCGATTATTTGAACCGGTCCAGGGCCTCACCTAGGTCGACTCGGCCTCAAATCAGTACCTGGTGCAGTGTGTAAACATCACCACTGGGTAGACAATGGCGGTCGGTTGTGGTGTTGGCAACCCACCGCCCCCTTGTGTGCCGTGCCGGCCTTCATTGCCGCTCGCGAATCAGCGATTGCCTGAAAAGTTTGTTAAGGCTGTACGGGGGGATATCTTTGTCTTTGGTGCGCATGCAGTGGAGTACAAGTCGGAGAGCGAAAGCTTCAACGCGGAGCTGTGGGAACAGCAGAGGCAGCAGAGGACGCAGGTCGCCTTCGAGTTTGACGACCAACGGGAGGAGAGGGACCCCGACACCGTCAAGGTGCCACACGGACACGCCAAGTGCTGACGCAGAACTCGTGCAGGAAATAGATAAACTATCGGGGTCGATCGCTCTTCTGTCGTTTGTTGCGTCCAACCCCGCAGGTGACCCACCAATTTATTAACTTTTTCCCAGCCGCTTAAACCATATCCTCTCAGCAGCAGCTTTCTGTGTGGACACATAGATGTATCGGCGGGGGGGGGGGCAATGGCGACCCAGCAGGTACGTGTATCTGTGGCGGTACGTACTGTGTAGGCAAGATAACAGTTTTGCTCCCCCTCTCCAAACTGTGTAGCTGCGTGCGTTCACTGTAACTGCGTAGACTGTCGATTGAGTCTCTTGGTGGTGACTTAGCACGGTCGGTTGGCTATGTACAATGCGAAAGAAGTTCAGCATACATATATACATACATACGAAAGAGAATTAATTTCGGGAGAAACATTTCGCGCCGCCTTATTTTTGTACTAATGGCGCTGCGGCGGCGATGCCGGCAGGAGGGCACCCTGAAGCGTTACCCGACGCCGTACCCCGAGGAGCTGAAGAACCTGGTGAAGACGGCGCAGAGCGTCGTCAACAAGATCCACAGCGACGGCGCCACGGCCGGCACCGCGTCCGGCGCTGCCGCCGCCGCTGCCAGGGCGGCCACCAGCAAGGAAGCGCTGTCCGCTCCCGCGGACGCCAGCCAGACGCCGGGATTGCAGCCGACTGCCGAGGTAAAGCGGCCAGGCTTCCATCGGGAGTATCGCCATCGTCGCCATCGTCATCTTTCACATAGTCCACTGCTGGGAGAAGGCTTTGCAGGAGCTGTCATCATCTCTCATGGTCCTGTGATGTAACAATCCATCCAGCGCCCACGCACGAGCTGATTTAATCGCTCCCATCTCTATGGTTTCCATCCTTTGGCTGTAACTCCATTGTTGGTCTCGACTGCCGGCCATCAACACTTGTAGCGATGCGTCGTAAGTGGGCTCCGCTTACCGGTCGGTGTGACGTCTCAAACCTGCGTGTGTTCTCTAACGCACGTGCCGGACGGGTGTTTTGCCGCCGGACTGAACTCATCGTGGGACTGCCAGGCGGAAGTATTTGTCGACGCGACGATGACGATTTTGGCGGTGCCGCCCGCACGCAGGGTCTCGCGGAGGGCGCCAGCCGAGGGGGGCTAGCGAGCACGGTGGACGGCGGAACGATCCAGACCACCGGAGCAGTCGGCCTCGTGTACAGCAGCAGCAGCACCACTACCACCGTCAACAACGCCACCGTCACCAACACCACCGTCATCGTCAACCACTACACCCAGGTGTGTGGCTCTGTGCGCGTAACGAGGCCTGTGAAACTGCCAGAAGGTCAAGCTGCTTTGAGCCTCGGGAGAAAATGTTAGTTCCTGACCTCGCCCCATGTCTGTGTCTATATATCTGTGGGGAGTGTATGTTTGTTAATAATAAAGGTTTTTTGGTTTAGATCGCGTGAGTATAAATGTGTCGTAACCCTCCACCAACGACACAGCCAGTAAGATTTGTCACGTAAACAGCCAGTTTACTGCTTCAGCCCACCAGTGTGTTGGAGAGTAAATCCACAACATTTACAATTTGAGTAGTACGACGTTTCGCTGGTAATTACAACATCATCATCGGGCGATTTGCCAGAATAGGCAGGCAATCCACCCGCTTCCGGTCTTAAATAGAGCAAGATGACGTAATCACTGTGAAACCCATCCTATATGTAGAACTTCTTTTGCACCATACGTAGCCAACCGTGCAAATCTTGAGACTTTAACCCAAGCGGAGATCCGTTTTCGAGCCCCTCGCTTTGCAACGCCATCGCCGGCTGCAGTCAGAGCCCCGCTTTCACTAACACGCCCGCCTGTGTCCGCCCGTGTCCGCCTGTGTCCTCCGCAGGAGAGCGAAGAGGACAGCGAGGTGGAGGAGCAGCGCAAGGAGGAGGAAGAGAGGAAGCCCTTCCTCTCGGAGCCACAGCAATCGGTCGCTCGGTCGCCGCAACTCTCCGCCTTGTCGCAGCCCGTGAAGAGAGGTGCCCACGTGAATGCCGACTGTCGGTCATCCCTTCTCCTTTGTGCCTGTCGTGTCGGGCACCATCTCCATCAGTGGCCTGAGCTCCACAGGGAGCTCCCACCTAAAACCGACTCGTCATCCCCAGATCAAGGACATTCCCTGCCGGCCGTCGGTTCTCCGCCGCCATCTGGAATCAAATCCCCCCCATAAAATACGCAGCATTGATTCACCCTCCACCTTACAGAAGCACCTGAATGCAGGTGCGCCCGAATGCGCTGCAGGTGATTGTCCGCGTAGCTGTCTGAATACAGGTCCACCTGTTCTGGCGAGCTCTCGAGTTTCTCTGAGCCGGGCGCCTCCGAGACGCACACAAACTTTTGTCCGCTCGCCAAATTTTGCGAGTCTGATTAAAGTTTCCTACTCTTTCGATGAGTGGTTAGCGTACTGCGCTACAGACCGTAGAATCAAATCTATATTTGCGCTTAGGTTGTCTACATTCCAGCTCGATGCAACACTACCGTGCAACTTTGGAGTTGTGTCGACAGGACGCTTGAGTCTTTCGCAGAATTGCCACCGTCGTTTGACCCACGCTTCCCCCCCCCCCCCCCATGCCCCTTATCCCGCCGTCTTCAGCCGAGGGGGCCGTGCCGCTCTCAATCGGACTGGACCTGGACTACAACAGCAACCGCAACAACAGCAACGGCCTGAGCCTCGTGCGTGACCTCCCGCTGCTGCCCCCCCCCACCGCCGACAGCAACGCTTCTGGTAGCTTCCACCGCCAGGCCCAAGAGAGTCTCCCGGACCAAATCAAAAGCTCTCCGAAAGGGTAAACCCCCCCAACCACCAATGTTTATTTATTGTTGTTGTTATTTAACGTGATGCTTGAGAGGGAGGAGATGGCCAGGTTGACTCTGAGTTCAGAGCACTGAACCAGCACCGCTAACATCCTGGGTTTGAATCCAAGCCGAGTGGCCTCTGAGTGAGGTGTTGGTGTCAAGCCCAGGCACCAACAACTGCAGGCAAAAAAAAACACATCGGGTAAAATTTGGTTTCAGAAACGGAACTTGGCTAAATTCCAGCTCTGTGAATTCAATATCGGATTTGATTGCCACGGGACGGACTTTGCTGTCTGTGACATTACTATTGTGTGGAGGACCTCACTTCGCTTGCAGGAATCTCAGAGGTAGCTCTGTAATATCCGCTTTCGTGAGCCGTTCTCATGTCGCCGATAGCACAATCGGGATAAAATTAGAGTGGGGGAAAAAATCCCAAAGATGTTTTTCCTTGAGTCTTGCTGAAATGTTATCCGAGTTGATTATTTAGTTTATTGTTGGGAGAATGGTCACGGTGTTACATTCACAGGAATGCGTTGCACAGGGAGGTAAGGTCGGGTACATGTGTCGGGCGGTACAGCAAGTGGCTCGGTTGTTATCGGGCTGTCTGCCAACGTTGGTGGTTGTCCCGTCCTCCGTGTGGGTTTTCTCCAGGGTGCATTTTATCGGAGCATTTCTCTGCGTATTTTACTGTGAACGAAGATGGGGTTGAAAAAATACGATAGGTAATACAAAAAATGTTACGCCTGAAGTGAATTGAAGTAAAAAATCTTTCTGAAAAGAATTAAAACCAAAAAAATCTCACGATTAAGAAACGACATTGGCGCACCGGTGTACATGCACAACTCTGATGAGCACGCTTGGCTACGTACGGTTGCGAAATAAATTCTACATACATACTTTACAACAACAAAAAGCTCCCTTCATTTGACATTAGCATAGCCTTATAACGCAAATATACGTACTAATAAGTCAAATAAATGTAGTAAATAACAACCCACGTTAAATAGCAGTAATTCAAGATGTAACATTATCACTTCAGATACACCCTTGTTGGATGAAGGCCTCCCAGTGCCTTTTTCGATCACGCTGGTTGTTTTGACATGCCTCACCATGCTGGTCAGTGTGGGGCTTGATGAAGGAGGAGAGGCGCACAGGACCGGCTCGGGTATCGCTCACCACTGCACATTAGCCACGTCTGGGAATTGAACTCTCTGATTGCCAGGTGCCATACTGCAGTGTGATAACCACCGTGGGACTGTCGGCTTAAACGCATTTCTTCTTTCGCATCGTGCGTAGCCAACCGTGCTCATCGGAGGTAAATCGCACGGACGAGAAACGATGATTCTGACAAAGGAAATGGAATAAAAGCCGTGAGTTGCGTAAACAAAAACGGCGTGGAGAGATGCACGCTGGGAATTTCACTGGGAGACGGACGCGAGAGAGGGGCACACGGATCGGGGCAACGAGCTCAAATTGGACAAAAGTAGGATGGCCGAGAGACGCCCATCGTGGAGATGGAGCTATGAGATCGGTTTATGGCGGAATCATGGGAATTTCAGGGCTGGCAGTGATGTGGGGCGAGGCCTTCATTCAGCAGTGGATTGACCGTAGCTGATGAGAGTTCTGTTACAGGCGGTGTTAATGACAAAGATGGTAAGGTTATTTTCTCCTTATCCTCCCGAATTGTTTTCCAAACGTTGCCCGTGGCATCGAGCCACGAGACGAATAAGTGAACTCGGTGAGCAAAGTACTGCGCGTCATTAGCAAGCAAAACAATTAAAATAGATTGTTGCACCCTGTTGAGAAAGTGGTGGAGCGGTGGCAGAGCGGTTAGCACACTGTAATCCGAACCAGTCCTGGGTGCCGCCCCCCCAATACCTCCTCAATCCACGCTGACAAAGCCCCAAGACCGCCACGGAGCCTGGCGAGTCCTCCATCCAGCAGTGGAGCGACAAAGACCTTCAGTTGCTTATTGTCAAAAAGTGTTTGGCCTCTCTTGGGATGCTTCCCCCGCGGTGTTATGGTTCTCGCACGCTGGGGTGATGCTATCTCCCGGCACGGCAGTTAACCCTAATCCCCCCACCCGCAGTTCGATCGGCAGGTCATGTGCGGTGGGGTGAAGTGTGGGTACGTCCGCCACTGCCAAGACGTCCGTCCAGCGTGGAGGAGGAGGCCAACAAAAATACCCCCTCTCAAGAGGGGCTTTCTAGAGCTGCCTCTCGCGGGAAGCCCTTCTGCCAGCAGCGACACGAGGAAGCAATTGCAGGGCTGCGCCTTAACCTTGTTTCTGGTCTCTTGCGCTTTGGCGCCCCCTCACGCGATCGCCCACCGCGCTCCTTCTTTTCTGGCGAGCGGCCATTGTTGGCGCGTGAACCACCTCCTCCCCGCGCCCGGTCGCCGTGGCAACGCGTCTGAAAGGGGCCGCCGTGCGGGCAATGTTGCGTGGCGGCGCTGTTTCTGCACCGCCGCCCGCGACGGACCAACAGCGCTCGCCCGTCCGGCCGTCCGCCCGCCCGCTCACCCGTTCGCCCGCTAGCTCGCTCGTGCGAGCCCAGGGATTGGGTTACAGCCTTTTTGTGGGTCTTGTGGTGGGGCCACGCGGGGACCGCTGACGGCATTCTTGCGTCGAGATTTTTTTCTCGCTTTTTGCACGGCTCAAAAGGCAGCGTCCCAAGCGGGACGTTGAGGCCCGTGGCATTGACCGCCGGAGAGAGGCACAAGGAGAGAAGTGCGCAGAGGGAAACGATCCGTGCAGCCGGCCCCATGCGACCGTAAAACTTTCGGCCTAAAATACGATGGCAGTACACGCACACCTCGAAGCTCCCGACGCGCACGCATGTGAGCGTCACCCCCCCCCACTACCCCCGCACAGATAGATTTACGAATCCATTACTGTACTGCCAGTAATGGCTTGCACAACGCCCTTGTGTTCCCAGCTCGTTTCTAGTCCACATTGGCTGCTCAGATCTGATTTGATTCGGTGCATCGAGGGTGATGTGGTCATCATCATCATCAGCAGCAACAGTAATGCTATCATTGTCATCAGCTGCATCATCATTGTCATCATCATCTTTGTCGTTATCATTGTCATCAGCAGCAGCAGCAGCGCTTATTCCTCCTGCATTACAAAGTTTCGGATTGAGTGGTTCCGAGGGCCTTATAATAATTGCTTCTGCTGTGTTATTTTTTCCCCCATTTGTTTCTCCACCTGGATTTGCTCAGTTAATCAGGGGCCAAAATCACCAACTCGGAATTTTCTGTGTGCAAAGTAAGGAACCATCCATCTTAATTTCCATTTTTGCTTAAAATGCTTTGAAGTGTAAACGGTGGCGAGGCTCTGCTCTGCTCATTTTTTGGCAAATTTTAAGCCGAGGCATTTTCACTACACCCCCCCCCACCCCCCCACCACCGCCCCCCCCCCACTCGCATTGACGTTGCTAATCCTGCCGCGTGCGTGCGGTGTGTCGCCCTCGACGCCCTTACGATTCCCGCTCTGCGATTCGTCGCGGTGGCTAAGAGATGTTAACTAACTCGCCTGGTATACAGGAGGTCGTGGGTTCGATCCCGACCCTGACGCCTGCTGCTGTATATTTGGAGTCTGCATGTCACTCTCATCATCATCATGGTCGCTAGGAGATGTTAACTCCTCGCATGGTATACAGGAGGTCGTGGGTTCGACCCTGACGCCTGCTGTATATTTGGAGTTGGCATGTTCTCCCCATGGTCGCGTGGATTTTTTTCCGGGTCCTCTGGTTTTTCCGCCCACATTTAGAAACATGCGTTTAGGATATTTGACTTCTGAAAAAGAGCTATATAGCTGAGTGGGCCTTACCTGGTAAAATAAAAATAGTTTAATTTAGAGAAGGATTTTCCGATTGACTGTAATGCCTCGTTTAAAAAAAAATGGAATTTATTTGACAAGTGGCCGCGTTCCTCATTGTTTTATGCTCTCTTGCCGTGCAAATCCGCACGCGTGAGTACACGCGCGGTGCAGAAGCCCGCACCCCGGTGACGTCCAGCGTTGAACGAACGATATCGCGTTTCGCGAACTGTGCGTTTAACTGGATTTCGACGCGCCTAATGTGGACTGTCTGGAAATTGCAGGCCGGTCTCGTTTTCACTTTGGCGGCCGGGAACTATTACATCACACGGCCGGTGGAGTCGTTTTATGTGCAGGGCGCCTAAGGGTTGTTCGTCAATCTATTTGTGTGTGTGTCCACGTGAAGGTCGACTCTGCTTTAAATGAGTACCCGGTGCAGTGTGTAAAATTCGCCACTGCGGAGACAAAGGCGGCCAGGCATGGTGTTGGCCACCCACCCCCTCGTGTGCTGTGCCGTCCTTCATGAGTGCTACTCACTAACAGCACTTGCCCCAAACAGTCTGTTAAAGCAGCGGTCCCCAACCTTTTTGGCACCAGGGACCGGTTTCGTGGAAGATAATGTTTTCACGGACCGGGGGGGGGGGGGGTTCATCATTGGGTCTTTCCACCTTTTCAAAGAAGCTCTCCAGCGACGCTTGTTTATTTTACTCATGTTGGCTACTCGGGGTTAGCAGCTTGTGGGCTCACCAACACTGTGACTGAGACAAATGCGGGAAAGAGGCGCGGACGGAAGTGGTAAATAATCAAATAACGGGTGGGGGACGAGCGGACTCACCGCTCTCACCTCCTGCTGTTGTGCGGCCCGGTTCCTAACAGGCCGCGGACCGGTACCGGTCCGCGGCCATGGGGTTGAGGACCCCATGTGTTGATGGCTATCCAGGGGGGGATCTTTGTCTTGGTCAGCTGACAGCAGTTAACCTAACAGCTCAGCAGATTTGTAATGACTTCTTCGTTTTTTTATGTAATGAACAGGACGTCAGCACTTCCGCAAGATTCCTAATCGTTGTTTTTTAATTGGCAATCAAAAACATTTCTATTTTCAACATGTGCACCCCGCCCCCCACCCCACCCAACACTTGAAAAACTTTCTCTGTAATCACTAATCCAAGGACATTCACCTAATAAGTGGGCCTCAGTTGCAATTTGCAAAGGCCATTAAATGCTCTGGATGAACCCCAGCTTGATTGCCGTACAACGGACATTTCCGATGAGCAGAGCGCGGTGGCCGCTGAGCGTGGAGTTGAACGTAGCTTGCACGAAGAGTCCTCTGATGCACCGCCCTGTAACAAAGTTTGAATGGATGTCTCGTCTCAGAACATGTTACGGGCATCTCAATCGATTACAAAAGCCCTGCGTTCCGTTTGTCCATCTGTCTTTTTGTCCGTTGGTCCGTCAACTAAATAATGAGAGCCTAGGCATATCGACTTGTACACCGTACATACAATGGAGTCCAGATGTCTTTTGTAGGCAGGAGCTAGAAAATAAGGCGGCTATAGGCCGGTGATATTCTAGTTAGTAGAAATAAGGAGGGAAAAAAACGATTCCGGTTTGCGCCGTTTAGTCGGTCTTCGCGGATGTGACGCACAGCGCTCTGGTTTGTCAAGCGCGTTGCTCGGTGTGATGTCCGACGTTTCGCTCCACGTGCTCAAGAAGTGCGACACAGTGTTGGATGACACTTATGGTACAACGCGAAAGCACATCGGACGATGCAGGTTTTGTAATGGTTTTTTTGACGATAGCCTCGTCATCGTTACGGCAATGCCTTCATCCTCCGTTTGTGCCTCCCCCTGCCCTCTGTTCGCGGCGCCAGGATCTCTGCTCAGCCGACGGCGGCGGAAGCCATAGGCGGCGCAGTGAAGGTGAACGGCACGCCGGGCAGCTCGGGACGGCCCGCCGTGCCTGCAAAACCCAGCGTCCTCTACTCCGCCAAAACCGAGAGCGTGGCGCTGACACAGAGCAAGGCGGCCGTTCCCACACCACCGCCGAGCGAGTCTCTCCGGCACGACGAAGCCGACGATCCGGCCTTCATTCCCCCTCCGCTCGGAGCCTTCGAGCGGCAACAACCGGACGCGGGCGCCGCGCCGGAACGGCGGGAGACCGCCGTGGAATATTCGTCGGCAGTGGTTACCGCGACAAACGTGGTGACGATGCCCTCCTCGGAGCGGAGCAAAGCCGGAACTTTCGTCGCGACGGCAGAGTACGAGCGCTCACGGGAGCCTTCGAATCTGAGCGCGTCGCGCGCGCCGCTACCCGCCCTTGCCCGGTCGAACAGCGCCAACGCGGCAGAAACCGCGCCGCACGGGGGGGCGTCCCTGACCGCTGGGACGGCGGCATCGGCGGAGGCGGAGAACGCGGCGGACGTGGGCATCCCCCGCAGCCTCTCGGCTCCGCTGCTGGACGAGGAGCGTGGCGGTCACGCCGGCCCGCCGGCCGTGCCCGCCAAGCACGTGATCTACCACTTCGACAGCGACTTCAGCCCTCGCTCGCAGCGCGGCCAGGCGTTGGCTGCACAGCAGCAGCAGCAGCAGTACGCGCACGGCACTCACGATCGCTACGCGCAACAGCAGCAGCAGCCGCCAAGGCCGGTCGGCGACACGCAGTTCGTATTCACGAGCCGGCACAGCTCGGCCTCCTCGCTCCCACGAACGCCGGGCAGCGGTGGAGGCGGGCAGCAGTTTGGCTACCGCTGCGTGGACGTGCCGCCGGGGGACTGCGCAGATTACGGCTACGTGCACGGGCAGCAGCAGCAGCAGCAGCGGGGCGGCGGCCTGGATCGGCAGGGCAGCGTGACGTCGACGGGAAGCGACGCGTCCGGGGCGACGGGCTACTCGTACCAGGGCTACGCCAGAGGCATGCCGCATAGCGAGAGCGACTACATGAGCCCGCGGGACGTCGCCGCCATGAGCCGCGGCGGCGCACCCTACGGGCGGCCCGTGTCGGCACGGAGTTACACGCTCGACTCGGGCTTCTACACGCAGGTGGGTCTGGCGGTGCCGAACTGTGGTGACCGGGGGCATTGTGACAGCGGGGGTGGGGTTGGTGCGGGGGAGTTGGGTTTCAGCGTCGCTTTTATTGCGGGCGAATTTTTCGTCTGCTCTTTTGCGTTGGATTCTCGTCGGGTTACATGGGTAAAGGTGCAGCCCTGCAATTGCCGGCTCACGCCGCTTCCGGCGGAAGGGCCTCCGCTCAAGGGAGCTCGAGAGAAAACGGTCTTTTTCGAGGGGTTAGTGTGGCTATACATCCAGGAGTTGGGAGTTCCCACATTTACCCCACCAGGCACGACCCGCCGATTGACTGACTAACTTCGCCGTAGCCATTTACACATTTAGGTGGAGTGTCCCAAGCTGCTCCAACACAAGGTGAAAGTGGTTTACTTTCTCGTTTGGTTTTTAAAGAAAGCTTTGTTTGACAGCCCGGTACGCACAGCTTGGGTGTGTGTGTGGGTGGGTATGCATACAAGGTAAAAAAATGAATTTTTTTGGGATTATGCCTTTTAAAGCTCTAAGCGCGAGGGATTAGAACATTTCATTCTGGTTGAGCTTGGTTTGTGCCTGGATGGGTGACTGCCTGGGATTGCCATGTTTGGTGGAGGCTTTGGGTTGGGAGTTGACCAGTGGCCATGAATTGAATCAAACACTCGTGTGTGCGGTCTTTCCTCCGGGTACTCCGGATTCCTCCAACGTCAAGCTATAGACACTTTAAATGTAATCTGCCAAACATCCCAATGCAGTGCCCTCGTAAAAAAAGATTTTGCCTCTCGGTGAGGCTTTTCTGGATGAATAAATTACATAATTATATCAATGATGATCATTTTTACGACGTTTTACACATTCAATTTCACAGGACACCCACTTACAGTTGCTTCATAATCCTTAAAAAATCTTCGCTTCCCCATTTATTGAGCCGAGAAAAAAAAAGAGTCATTCGAATTCCACTACGATACCCCCCTGCACATCCTGCTGGGTGAATAATTGATGTCGTTAAATTATCGCCATGAGGAAATCGGGCGATGCCACGGGGCATTTGGGGACGACGCGGTCACGTCGCACGGGGAGGTGGGGGGGGGGTAGTGGGCACGGGGGCACCCCGAGGACACGCGAGCTCGCTTGGGCTTCGGAAGATCAAGGCTTGAAAAGCTCTCGAGCCGTCACGGTGTTCGTGGGAAATGCCGGCACCAGGAGGAGAGGTGCAGCCGCATGTGGGTCCCACGCAGGAATGCGCCTTGCTCACCGCCCCGCCGCGTCTGCTCGCCGGCGTTCGTGCGGCGGACGTGTCCCGCAAAATTTGGCAACGTGCGGGTGTGCGTACGTGTGTGCGTGTTGAACTTCTTTCGCACCGTTCGTGCTAATCGGAGGTGCGGGGTGTAGCGGTAGGGGTAGTGGCAGGGTGGGTGGTGGCGGGGTGTTGAGAGGCACAGGGCGGAGGCCAGGACCAGGTGACCAGCCGGTCAGACTTTTTGCGGCGCCCCCCCCCCCCCCGACCTCCTCGCCCGCGTATGTCGTCCCAGAAGTACGCGGCGTACTTCCGGGACGACATTTTGTTGGGGCCGTACCTCTCCGCGTGGTTTGACCATGCGAGTTAATGGCGGGGGGGGGGGGGGGGGGGAGGCTCGCCGTCAAATGGGGCGACTCAACAACGGCAGTGTTTCTAGAGTGGGGGAGAATAAAAGCGCCCCTTGTTCGCCGTAAGGAACTCGAGTAAGGGAAACACTGGTACATTAAGGAAACATACAAAGTAGGAGTTTTAACCTCTCAAAGTCGGTGCTCTGAGCGTTAATATGATTCTTGTAGGTGTTGAGCAAGTGACCAGGTTCTCACTGATTATTCAAGTTCATTGTTTGCTTGATTAATAATGTGTCAATGAGTCTGAAGACACATTTGTCAGCAGGGTCCTGCTTGGGGAAGGTTTGGCAACATGTCATTTGTGGGACGTTTGGCTTCATGCAGGATGCAACTTCAAATAGCAACTCTATATGTAGAGGACCGCAGAGCTTTGGGGAGAATTTGGTGCCGGCTTACTGCGTGGCTGCCCATCCGCTCATCTGTGGTTCGTCGCGCCTCTGAGTCGTTCTGGCTATTCGAGAGCGGACGAATATTATGCACGTTACCAGTTGAAATCATTATTATCATCATCATCATCATAACTGGCAAAACCAGGAGAAGATTCATTGCACGTACAATGGGATAACACGGAAAGCTCTGCACAGCCGGATCAGCCAACCTGCTTGTTGCACGACCAATGTATGGCCACCTTTCATCCCAAGTCCCCGATGCTCGGTATTCCGAGGAACAATTCTCGGCGTCATGCCAGCGTCGACGCACACTCGGCACCGTCGTCGCCATCGCTAACGAACTCTCCGTCTCGCCCCCTGGCCGTCCGCCCCCCCCCCCGACCCAGGCCCACGGGCAGGGTGGCCGCCCCCAGTCGGCACGCCCGGGTCCCCAGCATCTCGCGGTGGGCGGCCGTGAGCGCGCCCCCTCGGACGTCGACCCCCGCGCGGCAGGGATGGCGGGCCCCGGCGGGGGGTCCGGGGCCCGTGCCCGCTCGGAGCATTCTCTGCTGGCGGGGCCCGCTGGTGGCTCGGGGGCCCGCACACCGCCCCCCGCGGACTGGCGCGAGCAGCTGTTGCGGCACGTGGAGAACCGCATGCTGGAGAAGGTGAGCGCGCGTGTGTGTGTGTGCGCGTGTGTGCGCGTGTGTGCGCGTGCACCTGGCCTGGCACAAGCGCCGCGGTGACGTCACTTAGTGGCGAATGGCGGATATTGGTGCACGCGTATGAACGTGTGCGTGTCCTGTGTGTGTCTTGTGTGGTGCTGGCCACCAACCCCCCTCGTTTTTACCGTCGCGGCCTTCGTAGGTGCTCGCGAACTTTACTCTCGTCCCAACAGTCTGTTAAGCCTTCACCGGTGGGGATCTTGTCTTGTGTGGGGGGGGGGGGGGGCGGTAGCGCAGCGGTTAGTGCCCTGCGCTGCGACCAACCCGGCGACCCAAGTTCGATTCCCACTCACGGCCAACATCGGCGACGAGTATCTGAATCGGTCCTGGGCCTCTCCTAAGTCGACTTGGCCTCAAATGAGGTACCTGGTGTGGTGTGTATACATCGCCGCTTGGGAGACCACGGCGGTCGGGCGTAGTGCTGGCCATCAACCCCCTCGTGTGCCGTGGCGACCTTCATAGCTGCTGCTCGCGAACAGCAATTGCCCCAACAGCCGGTTAAGGCTATACAGTTTGTGTCTTGTGTGTCGTCTCTGTGTGGGTGTGTGTCTTTGTTGGAGTTGGCCTCGGATGACACGTCCGCATGTTAATTTAATTGATTTTTGTAATGCGGTGGCAGTGGCTCAATTTAGCGCTTCGACCATTGGATCATCATCGCGCACTGCCTTCCGGTCGTCAATCAATCTGATGCATGCAGGTAGATTAATTGATTATTGTAATGTTAAGGCAGTGTGTGCGATAAGGCTGATGATGATGCACTAGTACTGGGTTCCCACAGATCAATTTTCTGGGGGAAGCTGCACGGACTGAGCCTCCATCGGGCAGATAAGTTTCAAGTTTCATTTATTAGGTATAGCCCTGTGAGCCATTCATTCGGCTCTTGAATCGGGTGCAACCACAACAAACAAACAAACAAAAACATGAACAAGAAAATATCTTAAAGTGACTAAGTGCAAACAGAAAATCCAAGAAAAGACAGCTAAATATTGCAGAAAAAGCACCGTACACCAATGCTGTGTGCACAAATCCCAGTGGGATGCAAGTCAAACAACAACAACCACAAGACAAATTAGATTAAGGCCATCAGTCTAACTCTGTACTACAACAAACAAACATGGCCAAACCGAAAAACTCTTCAAAAATCACCAAAATAAAGCCATAAAAGCTGGAGCGTTTGCTGTAGTGCGGTGATGAGCGCATTCCGGTTTCTCAGTGGGTCTTTGTGAGTCTTTGGGTCTTTTATCATGAGTGAACGGGGATCGCTGTTCGAGTCCACGGGTCTCTATGTGAAAAAAAACACCGATGACGGATCATCCACCACCAAAGCACGTTCCAGTTTCTCGAAGAATACACCCGCACACTTCGCCTGAAACTCTAAAACCCGAGTTTGTAGCCTCCTCAAGCTTTTAGCCACGGGCCACCACTGGTCTCAAAACCCACACTGCGAGTGGCCACCCCCACCCAGAGTCCTCGCCGTTGTGCACGTGTGCGACTCGGTCCCTTTTAAATGTTTTCAGTTCCTCATTGAAACCCAAGCGGCCGCGTCATCAATATTTTTTCGCGGCGGTCCGCTAGACGTTGAAAGGGTTGCGCGTACGTACGTTGAACTTCTTTCGTACTGTACGTAGCAAACTGTGCTAAGAGGAGGTGTGGGGGAAGGACAACAAACTAAACACAAGAAGCAGTTCTGAAGAAATATCGGAAGGAAGAGCGTTCCAGACGGCCGCAGAAGCGCACCTGAAAGCGCCACGCGATGCGGTGACCGTCCTTGTTCGATGGTGAGCCAAAAGCCGCTGCTGTGAGGATGACCGGAGTTCGCGTGATGATGGTTTATATGCTCTTCGACGAGATCAGCGAGGTTTTGCGATTCATTTGTGGCAAGCACTTGAATGCGAGCGGGGGGGGGGGCGTTGGCGCTGTGTTTCCAGCTGTGTGTTTGCATGCTAGAACACGCACACACACACACGCCCTCCCTCGCTTGCATCGACCGCCACCTAGTGCCCCGTCGCGTGCGCACGCACGAGGTGCGGCGGTTCAATCGTTTGTTTGTCGACTCCGAATTAGAATATTTATTCTTCATACTGGAGAAATCCGATGAGCGATGTAGCTCTTTTTCACTGATAGTCCAGTAGGGGTGAGAGGGTGAGAGCCAGATGAGGGTGCATCTCTCTTGCAAGGGAGACTTGGTTTACAAAGCAAATACGATATGAATGTGAAACAAAAATAAAGGCGAGTATAATACAAAGTAAAAATGTTGTTGGGGCAAGTGCTGTCTTGTCAGCGAGCACCTATTAATGACCTACGGCATACAAAGCGTCGGTACGGCCAGCACCACATTCACAACCGCCTTTGTCTCCCCATTGCGAGATGTTGACATTCCGCATCAGGTGCCACATTTATGGCTTGGCACTGAATGTTAGCCATGACCGAGAATCGAGCCACCATTCCCCCCCCCACACATACACACGTGTACAAGCACACACACGTGTACAAGCACACACATGCACAGACAACTACAACAACAACCGCCAATCGCCACTAAGTGGCGATGATGTCACCACGGCGCATGTGCCAGGCGAAGTGCACTTTGAGGCCGTCACGTTAAGTGTGGCGTTCTTGCTGTCAGGAGGTCATGGGACAGATCCGGTGCCATGGGTTAATTCCACACAGAGCCAAATATCCCCCATATAGCCTTAACAGACTGTTGGGGCAAGTGCTGTTAGCGAGCACCTATGAAGGCCAGCACGCCACACGAGGGGATGGGTGGCAAGCATCACGCCGGCCGAATTTATCTCCCTCATCGTGATGTTTACACACTGCACCAGGTACTCATTTGAGGCTGAGTCAACATACAGGTGGGCCAGGACCAGTTCCGCTCATTGTCACTGGTTTTGGCCATGAGCGGGAATCGAACTCGTAGTGCAGTGTGAAAACCGCTACACCATCGCTCCCCCCACACACGCGCGCACAAACGCACGCAACACCCATCATTGTACCGCCAGCCTCCATCGATCACACTGTCAGTCATGCTTCTACCCACTCACCGCCAAGAGCACATCCCAGCCACAGCCCTCCCTCTCATGGCTCTCTCCCCCTCCCGTTCGTCACGACCACACCAGAATAACGAAGCAGGGCGATTGTTGTGGTTACCTTGACCTGGATATTTATATAAAATATATAAATGTTAATATTTTTCAGGGAATACTGCAAAATAGTATCATCCAGTAACACCATGAAATAGTCCCGTGTCTCTGCTTGAAGAGATGTATGTCCCAATGGGCTCTCATCTGGCTCTGTTGAGTTCACGTGTCTCTGTGTACTCGGGCGTGGTGTTGGCCACCCACCCCCTCGTGTGCCGTGCCAGTCTTCAGAGGCGCTCGCTAACAGCACTTGTCCCAGGAGTCTGTTATTGCTATATGGGGGATCTTTGTCTGGTCTGTGTGCTCCCCACTGGAAAAGTGGGGAAGCAAACGGGTGGTTAATCTGCCAGTCGACTCTGGTCAGTTAACCCCTAACACCTGGGTCTGTCTCGTGACCTCCTGCCAGCAGCAGAGGGACTTCGACACTTCACGTGACGGCCTCGGTGCGGCACATAGCCTGGCACAAGCGCTGCGGTGACAGCACCGTCACTTTGTGGCGAATGGCGGCCGTGTTTGTAACTCGCTGTCAGTCGCTGCTCACCTACTGCCACGTGACGTGGCTGTGGTTTTTTTCGAAGCTGTCGCTGAATAAAGCTGTAAATTCATCAGGCAAGTAAGCAATGTAGTGCTTCAAAAGGGCACGGAGTGTTTCAGTATAATTGGCAAAGCACTGCTCTTCACATTTGCGCGATGGACATTCCGTGGAATTGGATTAGCAATGATTTGAGCTTGTCCCAGGGTGGAAAGTAATGGCTCAAAAATGTCCAATTATGGAGAATAATCGTACGTGCCACTGTAATGATGACATTGGATATGCTGCTGATGACGATGATGATCGACCGTTCGTTATTAACTCGATCCAAAAGTCCAATGCGCGTTATGCGCGTACCTTTACGAGCGCATCTGCGCCATCCGCGACGCGACCCGCTCGTCAGCGATGCTGCCAGCCAATCGGAGGAGGCCCCTCGCCAAAATCGTTGTTTGCGTGCGTTGCCACCCGACGACAAACGTTACATTCTGGACAATCTGATGTAATCAAGTTAATGGATCTTAACGTTTATATATATATTTATAAAAGGATCTGGGTTTGAGCTGATATTTGGTGCCACCCCTATTATTATTATTGGTGAATCCAGGGCCCTTTGAGCTGCTTGGGTGACCTAAACGTCCACGTGGTTTGCTCGTGCCTAGCGCCACCAACCGCCACTCATCCTTCACATCGTCCGTTCCCCACCCTGATGCCGCTGTGTCTTCTCTGCTGCGCTCCTCCAGGGTTCTCCGGGGATGCCAGGCAGCCCCTTCGACCCAAGCGGTGGCGGCCCCCCTCGCGGGTGGGGCACGGTTAGCCGCGGCGACGGCGCGGGCGGCGGTGGAGGTGGTGGCGGAGGGGCGGCCAACTGGGCCACGATGGGCCGCCCCAGTGGCGTAGGTCACATGACGGTGGACGGACCGGCCTACGGAGCGCGACAAGCCGCACGCGACTACAACCGGGTGAGTGCGGTGGCCGTGGTGGTGGCACAAAGCTGTGGGCCCGCTCTGTTCGAGGCAAGGGTCGGTGGATCGCATGGAGATTTTTTTCTAGGCTTGGGTGTGTTATTAGAAAAGTTGGCTGTTGAAGCTGCACTCTCTTAGGGGCCAACCATCCCAATTATTTTCTTGCGTATTGTAGTTTGTTCAGGGGTGTCGATGTTGAGGGCTTCAGGAGAGACAGAGAGAGTGTAGTTTTGCTCTTCCTCCGCTGAAGGCGCGCAGACCACATTGGTTGACTCTACAGTCTGTAGTTTGGGTGGAATGGCCAACCACATCAATTGTCTGAAAGGAATTGGATTTTTTCCATTCGTGTGGAAGCGGTTGAATGGCCGGCGCGCAGTGGTCAGCCAAGTGTGCGCTCCCAACCCAGGCACCATAATTTCGATTCCCAACCACGTCCAATATTGTTGGTGAGTGAGCGACATCTGAACTGTTCCTGAACCCTTCTGCCTTCGCCAACTCGCGCTGACCGACATGGCGAAGTTCGTCCAGGATGTCGGGCTTGTAACCCAGAATGTCTCGTCGGTCGCGTGCAGTTCCCATCCCAGCCGCTGCTCGGTGGCCCCGTGGGAGGATGCGAAGACTCGTACGTCGCCGGGGTCACCGGGGTCACCGGGACCCTGAGCCGCAAGGACGTCCCGCCGGAGACGCTCAAACCGGTGCGGCGCACCACACCATGTCGTTGTGCCACATCACGGCAACCCACAAAGATGGCCACCGCATCGCACGCTTTCAGACGCGCTTCTGCAGCCGTCTGGAACACTCTTCCTTCCGATATTCAGAAGCCAATGGCGAGCTATGCACTCTTAAATCATCCAGATTCACAAACTAATTTCTTTGAGTACTTTTTTTTGTTCCGTTTGTTTGTCCCCCCCCCGCCCGACCAGCACGGTTGGCTATATATGGTGCGAAAGAAGTTCAACATACATACACATTCCACGGCGCGACACGACGCAAAGTGGCACACTGCGCCGCCGGCTGGGCATAGGCAAATCTGTTCTCTCCCCCTCCCCCGTTGCCCGGCTTGTGCCGGTGGTGCAGCTCTCCCTACCCAACGGGGCGCCCTACCGAGGCCCGTCGTCCTCTCAGATGGTTCGCCACCCGTCCCGCGAGGAGCTCATCGACTTCCTGGTGCAGAGGCAGACCATGCGCACGCCGGTACGCGCACTTGTTCCAACGCCCGCTCGCTCCAACACTCGTTCTCTCTAACACTCGTTCGCTCCAACACTCGCTCGCTCCAACACTCGCTCACTCCAACACTCGCTGGCTTGTTCACACACTCGCTGGCTTGTTCACACACTCGCTGGCTTGTTCACACACTCGCGTGCGCTCATTCACTTGCTCGCACACTTGCATGCTCGCTCACACTCTCACGCTGTTCTTTGCACACTCGCTCACACTCTCCACACTCGCTCGCTCGTTTGTGCACACACACACGCTTCCTCGCTCCCTCATATGCTGACTGTAACTTAATTTGTAATTGTACTATGATCACTCGAGATATAGTGTGCCTGAGCTGATTGCGCGACAGGGAATTTATTATTTTACATCGATTTATGTTTGTGCGGTACTTTCGATTTCAATAGTTTTTGCTTCAATTTTTATTTGCTTTTATCATTTTGGAGACCCAGATTACTCTTATACATGAGACTAACCCTAGTCTCTTGAGTTCTCAGCTGGTTTAAACAAGAATAAACTCACAACTTGAACTTACGCACCTGCCCACTTGCTCGCCCACTCGCTCGCCCACTCGCTCACCCCAAGAGGCTGATGACGTCTCAAGCAAGTGTGATTTACTTACCTTATTTTGTTGTGATTTTCTTACCACTTCCCTACACTTTGCAACTCCTATCGTTGTCTTCCTATTGTGTTCTTGTAATTTTCTGACCCACCCCCCTACATGGGGACGATGTGTGAAAAAAAGAGCTTGATAGCTCATTGGATTTCTTCAGGATAAATAAATATTCTGTTGCCCCTCCCGCCCCCGCCCGCCTGCTGTGACCGCTGCAGACGCAAGGCCTGCAGGTGCTGCACAGGGTTCCCAGCAACCCCCACTCCAATGGCTACCACGCGGAGCAGGCGGCGGCACGGCGACCAGAGGGATACATGGAGGAGGCACGGCGGCATTTCCACTCGGCTCGCACGCCGCCACTTTAGACTTCGCCGTTGTTTTGACGTTCGTTCAATGTCGTCGTTTAGCGTTCGTTGAACGTCGCCGTCTAACGGTCGTTCAACGTTCGTTCGACGTTCGTTCGACGTTCGTTCGACGTTCGTTTGACGTTCGTTCGACGTTCGTTCGACGTTCGTTTGACGTTCGTTCAACGTTCGTTTGACGTTCGTTCGACGTTCGTTTGACGTTCGTTCAACGTTCGTTTGACGTCGTCGTTCAACGTTCGTTTGACGTCGTCGTTCAACGTTCGTTTGACGTCGTCGTTCAACGTTCGTTCAACGTTCGTTCAACGTTCGTTCAACGTTCGTTCAACGTCGTCGTTCAACGTCGTCGTTCAACGTTCGTCGTTTAAAACCGCGTTTTAAACTCGGGGGCCGAAGCATTTTATGCACCAGCTCTGTCTGTCTATCCGTCTGTAACGGAGGCGCACGGTAACTCACGAAGACGATGCTTTGTAAATGAAGTTGTAGTGTAAAGCTGCGTTGCTGTTAGGGGGGCTTGCGCTCGTGAAATCGGCCGCATTGATGAAAAAAAATACAAATTATACAACCTGCTTTGGCCTTTAGTCTAATGTTTTTTTTATGGAGTCATCACGTTTTAGTTACTTCTCTTTTGAATAAATGAACGAATGTCGCTGCAGGTGGTGGTGCTCATTGAGAAGAACCCGGGCCTGGGATTCAGCATCTCTGGGGGCGTCGGAGGGCAGTCTGGCCCCTTCAGCCCTTCCAACATGGTACGCTCCGCCCTCTAAAAACATCCCTACGAGTTGCCCACTGGTGGTGGGGGAGGGGGAGAAAACTGTGAAAGATAAGCGGAAAAGTTGTAAAAGTGTGCAAACTAAATATGTTTTCTATTCTTGGAGTTGATATGTAAACTCCTTTGTCAAGGCTCTCTCCTCCTCCCACCCAGCTTAAAATACGCCGCCAAGCTTAGCAGTGTTCATTAGGATGCTGTCTTTCCGACAGCTTTGTTTCTTCACCTGTGGACGGCTGTTTGCGTTGTGGCCGAAACGTCGTGAGAATTTCAAATAGCGCTGAGCCGGCAACAATGAGGCGCATGGGTTTGAATCCGGGCTAAGGTCGCTTGCCGCAAATGAACCACGATACCTTGCTGATCTCTTCAAGGAGCATAAACCATCACGCGTAGACCGGTCATCCTCGCAGCGGCTTTTGGCTAACCATCGAGAAAAGACGGTCACTGAATCGCGCGCTTTCGGATGCGCTTCTTCGGCCGTCTGGAAAGCTCTTCCTTCCGATATGAGGAAGCCACTGGGAGCTATGAACTTTTAAACCACCTAGATTGACATACTCATGTTTATAGAACTGATGTTTGTGTTTGTTGTCTCCTTCCCCTGGACCTCCGATTAGCACGGTTGGCTACGTACGCTGTGAAAGAAGTTCAACATACATACACACTCATGTTCTCACCCGTAAATAATTCCACCTCTAAAGGTTATGACGATGGCGGGGATGATGAAAGTGATTGTTGTGTTGACAGTAGTGGTGGTTGGCACAGTAGGGGGCACAAATGGTGCATCGGCCAGTCATCTCAGTCAGTCGACCCATGGCACCTGGGTCTGCCCCGTGACCTCCTGCCAGCGTGCGTTCGACACTTCACGTGGCCTCAACGTGTACATAGCCTGGCACAAGCGCCGTGGTGACGTCACAGCCACGTAGTGGCGAATGGCGCTTGTTGTTGTTGGTGATGTTGGTGGTGATGATGGTTGGGAGCAGTAGTGGAGCGGTTAGCGCGCTGCGCTACGAATAGGGGGACCCGAGTTCAATTCCCGCTCATGGCCAACACCAGTGACGATTATCTGAACTGGTCCGGGACCTCCCCTAGGTCAACTCGGCCTCAAATGAGTAGTTGGTGCGGTTTGTAAACATTGCCACTTGGGAGACAAAGGTTGCGGTGCTGGCCACCTACCGCTTTTGTGTGCCGTGCCGGCCTTCATAGGTTGCCCGCTAACTAACAGCACTTGCCCCAACAGTCTGTTAATGGACCATCCAGGCTGGGTCTTTTTCTTTGTCCTTGGTGGTGATGGCCACAACAATGGTTTTGATGATGGCGCCTGATGCTGGGGTGGCGGCGGCAACAGGCTGATTGTCCTCTCGGTGTCACCTCCCGCGACCCTTGTCCAGGGCATATTCGTGACGCGAGTGCAGCCGGACGGCCCTGCCGCCTTCCTGCTTCGCCCAGGGGACAGAATCGTGAAGGTGAGATTGTGGAGCAAGTCGACACGTCCGTCGGCATCGAGCAGGCTGCTTAGACGAAAACATTTTCATCGGAGCGATGCACAATGAAGGTTTATTGGGTTACGTCGAGTAAAAATATAAATGTGTCGTTAAACCCGCCACCAGCCGACACGGCCAATTGGTAAGGTTTGTCACGTAAACAGAACGTGGCCAATTCGCTACTAGTACAGCACACCGGTGTGTTGGAGAGCAAAGCCACAACATTTACAATCTGAGTACGATGTTTCGCGAGTAATTACAACTGGCTTCATCAGGCAACAGCCAGATTTGTGGAGAAATCCTCCTTAAATAGAGGGAGAGATGTGATGACGTAATCTCCGCATCTTTTGTGGAACGCCAGTGAAGACAACAGCTTCATTTGCTTAATTTGGAGTTCCTACAATTTTCTGGCGTGAAGAAAAGTACCCTCCCCAAAGACGTTAGTCAGTTTAACACGTAGGCTTTCTCAACCAATATCATTCATAATACAAGTTTTTTGGGTTAGGTCGCGTAAATATATTAACGTGTCGTTAAACCCGCCACCACCCGACGCGCTCCTCTGCGGTTATCTGGCTTGACCACCTAAATGTGCAATTGTAATCAAATGAGCGCTATCTGGTGCGCCGCGCGATGTTGTGCGTCACATGGACGGACGTTGGGCGACGTCGCGTTACGTCCGTACGTGTGACCACGAATCCTAATCGCTCGTGTCTCAAGTTTCTCCTTGTCTCGTTAACCTCTTCTTTCATCTCATTAATCTGAACCTCTCTCTGTGATTCGCCGACCCATTGCTCGACGGGCCACTCCAAAAGCCTTTGCGGAGCCAAATCTGGCTCCACAGGTCATCAACGGAGAAACCTTGACCTCCTTCGCCAATGAACACAAACTTTTGAAGTGTTTGATAATAAACGGTGATTGGTCTACGGAATTCGCACAACCTCTGATAGTCATGTGACCCGTGTGTGATCTGATTGGACGTTGCTTTCACATTTGTCCACCTACCTGACAGTGCAGTCTAAAAGGCTGAATGTCGGGCTTGTCATAATAATGCCTTGATTATGTGATTCTAAAATGCTCAATTCATACGCTCACAATTAAACGCATCAAACTGTGTGTAAGAATATATTGTTCATGTTATGTGCAAACCACTGAACTGCTGGGGGAAAGGGGGTCGGTGTGGTGAAGGGCGTGAATCATCACCGGTGTACTATGCACTCCGTAAAACTAATAAGGGTGTCCGTCTTTTGTCTGTGTGTGCGTTGCGTGTGTTGCTTCGTCACATGGTGCGCTCGCCAGGCCAACGGCTACAACTTTGCGGACGTGGCGCACGAGAGGGCCGTTGCGCTGCTCAAGGGCCTGGAGAACCCGGTGGAGTTGGTCGTGCGACGCTAGCGCCCGGAGGCGTCGAGGAGAACACACGTGCCTAGACCACACCTCCTCCCTCCCCCTTGCTTTCCCCCTGCCACTACCCCCCCCCCCCCCCCCAGAAGTTCGTCGGTCATTTATGTTTTTTATTCTGGTGTCGGTGCCTGTGTGAGGAAAAGTCGCAATAGCAATAATACTGTTTGCTTCCATATCAGCCGTTGCTGTTCAACAACGGTTTTTTTTTTAAGATATATATGTTATATATTATTATAGAGTGATGATTGGACGCAGCTCGGGCGACGGACACTGGGTGGAGTGGGGGGGGGGGTCGGGTCGGATGTCAGGAGCGAGGCGAACGGCAGACATTCCCTCCCACTCCCGGCGCGCCGATGAAGAAGGGAGCTCGCTAGCGAACGACGCTCCTGCGTGAACACTCCTGTCGCCACGCTCTTCTGTCGCCTGGTTTCTTCTGTCTGCACGGCTCGGTACACTTGGGGCGATCTTCACCGGAAACGCGGTCCACCGCGGGAAAGTCTGGCAACTCGGTACGGCTTTGGCGTAGAGTCGATAAGAGTTTTGTCGAGGCAGTGAAAAAACGGAGTTTGTTGAAAAAGTGTGTTTGTGATGAGAAAAAAAAATGGTTGGTCTACTGATGTGAGCACGTGCTTTAGTTTTGGTAGTCGTGTAACCTCGTTCTGTAATCTTAAGACAAATGATTTGGTGATGCTGCTGCTGCGTTATCAGCGGTGCACGAGCACAATTAAAAAAAACTCAACACATTCGTCAATAACACTGCCTTAAAATGAAATGTATATTTAAGGTGGTCTTTTGGCCAAAAGCCCTTCTTCGTAGTGACTTAAATTGTGCTATATTTGTTAATTGCCTTTGTGAAAGTTAAAATGTCCTGTTTTATGAGCTATGAAGAAGGGCGACTGCCTGAAACATCACAACTTTTATATATATATGTTTTTTTCCTTTCAAGGCCAAAGGGCCACAGTGCTAATGACCAATGTTTTGAGTTTTTTTTCTCTTTCCATAACCTTATTAAAATTTGAACTTCCAAATTGCCTACTTGAGGGGAGCAGTGATCAGATATTGTAACCATATTTGGGCAACCGATGATTTTTTTCCACCCCCCTTATACAATAACACGTCGCGCAGCCAACTGTTGCTGGCTTACGTCTGCCGTAAAGCAAAACGAAGGGGGAAAAAATGCCTCGGTGTACCCCCGCTGATCTTTCGTTGTCGAAATCGACCAGCGAGGTTCGTCAGCTGGTCCCCGGTCTGCCGGAGTGTCCCCGAGGTCCGCTTTAAGTGGAGCCCCCCAGTGTGTGTGTGTGTGCTTGCGCGTGCCTGTGCGCGTTCACGCGGATTGGATGTATAAAATGTTTAAGGCAGCAGCACACGATGAACTGTGGGATTCTAAGCTTCTGCTAAAAAAGTAAATAAAAAAAGACCAGGCCTGTGGTGGAGGGTAACGGTCACACTCACTGTGAGCACAATTAAAGCGAAGATTAGTATAAATAGCAGCGGTTAAGACATTACTGATACTGTATAGTAGTTTCGTTGTTGTTGCGTGTTTATTTTTTAAAACTTTATATATTCTGGCAAGCAAAATAATTAACATCAATTGTTTCTTACTGTGATAATTTCTCCTCTCGAGGGCATCATCGTGTATATAAAGTTTGCATTAACAGCAAAAACTAAAACATACACGCAACGTTTGGCCCAGGACACGAATATCTCTTGTCGTCACCTGCCCTAAAACTGCTGCATTTCCCTCTGTCTGATCGAAGTTTCTCAAAGCTGATCAAAAGTAACGGTCGGGCTTGCCATTCACTACGGCACTCCGCCGACATCACTGAATCGGATCGGCATTGCCTGGGACGTGTAGTCGGGGCACGCATCTACAAGGCATATTCGTTGGGCCGCGTCCGTCTTTGAGTCGGTTTGATGGTTTTGGGTGTTTGTGGGGGTTGGGGGCCGTTGGTACTCGGCACGGAGGCGCCCGGTCCGAGCCGAGCTCCCAACGCTCCGCCGATGTGGTGCGTGCGGCACCGGTCCCTTGCGGCAAGCCGCACGCGATCGACTTGAGATATAAACAAGAGGGGAGGGGGGGGGGAGGTTGAGACGGGCGGAGCACCAGGTATGACGGGTGGCTCGGGAGGTCCCGGTGTACGTTGGGTACAAAAATCTGGGGGGGGGGGGGCAGCTAAGCCCTGCTACGTCTTATCGTCGTCGTCTTCTTCTTACGGTACTTCGGATCTAATGCGTAACGGTGCAAGGAGCACAGCTGCATGCCCGGCGGACATTCTCATATCAATCGTGGTTTCGCAAGAAAAATAAATCCCCCATGCCTGCCACGTGCTAGGATGGCGGTGCTCTGTACGGCTCCGGTTACCAAGTCAGTCCACGTGCTGCTTCCCAGTGACCTGGAAAATATTCGGTGAGAAATGAAGCCGTGGCCGAGCTTCGGTTTGTTTGGGGGGAGCACGGTTGGGGCGAGGCTGTTTGGGTTTCACCGGTGCTCGTCGTGATGGGATGTTTTTTTTAACAAATAGAGGAATCGATTCTCCACCGGAGTTCTGCAAAACTTGGCCATGGTCTTGTCACGCACGCCCTGTGGGATTGGATGACTTGTTCTGCCCTGCAAGTTGAGCGACATTCCTATATAATGAAATTGGGGACTATAATGCAAAAATAAATAGCTCATAATTGTTGTGGTCACAGCAATGTGGATGAATGTACTGTCAGTATAAATAGGAAAACAATCGAATTATGTGACAAGAGTGGACAGGCCTTGTAAACGTTACAATACGGTGCATATCGACTCAATCTCATGGCTCGGGACATCTTGAAGGAGTGTGGCGCATGTGTTTTCAGACGCAAGTTTCTCATTCCAAGTTCAGTAACGAATGCCTGTTGAGCCATCGTTAAATCAACGCGAGTTCGGCAGCGAGTGTCGGTAATACCCGATCAGCGAGTCTACCCGATGAGACGAGAGGCATTTTTAAATCACCAAGGGCTTGAGTAATGCGATCGTCGTCTGTTTGCTACGAGTTTTGGTAAAAGGGCGGTTAAGCGAGACATCAAGATAATGCCCCACGTTTTTAAGGCACCGTTTTAGTTCCCATTCAGTGCAAGGGGAATCATGCGGCAGGAGGACAAGGGAAAAGTATGTGAAGCGGGGGGGGGGGGGGTGGGGGGCAGTGGATGGAGCGGCAGGAGAGGTGGTCGTGTAGAGTCTTGTCTCTGGTCTTGTTTTGTCCTGCTTTTGACAAGTGCCTTCGACAAGTTTGCCTGTCCACGGACGAGGAGAGCAATATTTTTGAAAGAGCCAAAATGATGTACACTTGTTGCTTAAACAAAAACAAACGAATTTGTCACGTTACGTTTTTGCAGGTCGAGGGATGTTTGAACGGATTTTGTACTGGAATTAGAAAGTTGTAAAATGAATTAACCCTGCCTGATGAAGAGCTTTCCCAGATGTAATTCGGTGTATTGGGGTAGTACCAAAACGGCCTGCTTTGCATTTTTACACCCAAGATTTTATTTTGTCGTGTGAGTAGAGTCGCTAACCTGTGTAACTAAAGACCTGTGGGTTGCATCGGTCGTTCCACTCGCTTATTTCAAGCTCTCCACCACGCATTAACTTTTTTCTGATGTACATAACAAGATGTGATTTTAACCGTGTATTATATTGACGCTTTGTTAACAGGGGTATTGTATCGCAGGGTGCAGTTTTATAATCACTGAGGGGTTTTTATTATTTACAAATTTGGCTGCTGACACTAGCGTTAATGGAGCACATGCATCAATGGTGGTCATTTGGTGAATTAATGAATAGACTTGCGGATATCACGTACAACCCATTCTTAGCGATGTATGCCTACTCGTGTTTACGTCCATCGTTTTACCTAATCATTTGTACAGGGGAAGCTGGATTTAATGTTCTTTTTCTAATATCTTTCTGGGAACAGGTGTTTTTTTTTGTCAAAGCTGTACTGTAAAATTTAGAAGAGGAAAAAAAAATACAGATGTACAATAAAACATTCCACTGGGAAAAATTGCCCACATTTGCTGTCTGTGGTTGGTGTGTGCAGTGTTGTGAAACGAGTCCGCAAGCGTGCGCTTTGTGTTTGTTGAAAGTCAAAAGCTCAAGAGCGAGTTTGTAAAGTGGTCCTATCACTCAGCCAGCACTGGCCGAGAGCTTTGCTTCGAACTCGGGGTCGTGTCTCGAGACGCCCATGATTACATCAGGTTAAGTGAAATTTCGATTTAAAGCTTTCGTGACTGCAGGGATTCATCTTCTTGGTTCTTTCAGTAAAGTCACCCAGCTTAAATATACGCTGCCAAGCCTGGTGGTGCCCGTTCAGACGCTGTCTTTCCGACAGACCTGTTCTTCACCTGAGGATGGCTGCTTGCGTTGTGGCCGAAACGTCGTGAGAACTATTTTATTATGTTTTATTTTTATTATTTCCCTTCTACGTGACTTTACCGAAAGAACCAAGAACAGGTTAAGTGAGTTAATCGTTTCAGCTTGCTCACCAATTAACTTAAACAATTTGACTTTGCACTCTTGCGGAGTTCGTTGACTGAGAATTTGAAACGGTTTGACATGCAATGAATACTTTATGCAGGGAAAATGAAATCTGTACTTCTAGTGTGGATAAATAAGCCAACCTAAGTCACCTCAATCACAGTTCTGTGGCAACGTCTTCAAGGGCTGTTAGAGGGCAGTGCACTGCTGCTACCGCCAAAACTTCTGAGTGGAAGTGTGTTCCTCTCATAACATGAGCTGATAGCGCAATTGGAATATAATTTGGGGAAACAAACATACATCCTCAAGGACCTTTTTGAAAACAGTCAGGACTCTGTGAGGCTGTCCTGGGTAATTGCCCTCTGTGTGTATATATATTGGTTGCTAAACAGAAAGCGTTGACATTTGTTGTCACCACGGTTAAACCATCACGTGGCTTTGTCTGAACCCCAATGAATGCAGGTGGCTGTTCACCACAAGCCAGTCCCATGCATGGCTTGTTATTGCCACACTAGATTTGGTTCTACGAAATTTGGTTCTACGAGCTATGGATCTACTTGGCCGCCTAGCCCAGTGTAAAACATTGCTTCTCGTGACAAGATAAGCCAGACAATGTGTAAAGAAATGTTGACTTTTAAGCTCAGGACACAGACTGAATCAGTCGCGCAGAACAAGAGCGTTGCTTCATTTGTGTTTAATTTTTTTTGCAAATCACGCACAGTGGAATTTGTGTAAACGTTCATTAGGCATTTTATACATACATTTTTAAAAAATCAAATAATCAGCTCTTGTTCAGAGAGACACTGGAGTGACTGTGTGTGGCAACGTGCAGAAAATGAACACAGTGAATTAACAAACAGTATTAACTCTCTAACAATGTGGCTCTGCCCACAGTTCATACGTGGCAAAGGCCATTTCTGTTCCGAAACACGAACTGCTGCAATGATTCTTGCAGCAGTGCCGGGCAGACAGGCGAAGACAGGCAAAGACAGGCAGGCAAGTGGCAGTAATACCCATAAACTTCATGTAAAATGCACATCGGAGTGTGCGCGGCCTTCATGAAATACTGCACTGCTCCGGTCAAGTGGAAGAAGGCATCAACCCTTCGTGTACAGGGCGTTTGCATGCGCACTGGGCATATGAGAATGAATGGATTTATCAATTTTAAGTCGATTCTGAAACTCGCTCAACTGTCATTGAATCATGCACTTAAGACTCAATATATGATTGATGCAGATTATATGCTAATGATGCTGTTATATCACACGATCACATCCCGCGTCGACAAAACTATCAACGGCACACAAACAATACAAGACCTAAATAATTACCATCTTCTGGGGCCAGGCTCTGCCACAGGGTGATCCACTGGTAGCTGCATAGGTTCAAAACAAGAAATGTCTAATAAAATAACTCCCAACATGGCAGACTATAGATTTTACAAATCAAAGAAATATTGAGACGAGAATTTTTTGTGAATCACAACCCTGAATCATGAAAATTTTTCATAAAAATGTTTGTGGCAGAGGCTGGTCCCTGAGGGGCCCTTCTCTAAGCCTTCTCTGTACACGTCCATGACCACGTCAATTGTGGTATTTACTTGAATAATTTTTGTTATGAAGGTACAAAACCTGATGTGCAATTAATATTTTTTTTGGTTTTGGGGCGGGGGGGGGCTGGAGGGGTTAATCATCACGTTTACATGCCGTGTGCGCACAGCAGTGTGTACACGTATGCTAGTTCACAGGTAAGTGCTGCTCCAGAAGTGCAGAGTGCCGTGCGCACTGGGGCTGCACTTACACGGGGATACGGTCACGCAGGTATTCAAGGAGCGTGGCTGTTCCCTTGGAGAGCAGGGCGGGACGCGGTGAGCGGAACGGGTTTCCTCCCAACAGCAGAGACCTGGGGGGGACGGGGTGGGGGGGCGGTTTTTCATACACCAGCACCAAAATTCGCTGCCATGCGGGAGCCCTACAGTTAACGTCTGCATCTCAAGGGGTGGTTTTGCCCTCTCTTCCTATTGCTCGCATCACCAAGTTGCAAAGTCGAGAGCCGACGGTCAGTCCAATGCCGTATTTTAATCCGTCGGTCTAGGAGATGATAAGTTTAGCATTGGAATGAGGCAGGGCTGCCCAGAGGTTGGGGAAAAAGGGGCGATTTACACGATGCCTCACAAACAAAATGAAACACTAAACTATTAACTTTTTTTTACTAGCTTTCACTTCGCTTCCTCCTGGCTACAATTGATAGCTCAACGAAGTGACTGATCACGTGGAAATTTCTCGCAGTAGCCAAAATACTCGATACAAAGAAAGAACTCCGGGAACCTCTGAGCTGCCCTTAAGAGTTTTGCAGCCGGCAAAGAAACGAACACCTTTTATTAACCATCACGGATAATTATTATCCGAGGGGTGCTACGCCGTCTAGCCGACCCCTCACCGGAGGCTCGCGCAGAGGCCCAGCTGCGGCGGGACGACCATGATGTCGTTGTTCTGCAGGTCGAGCGTGCCGAGCCGCTCTAGCGACCTCAGCCCCGTCGCGTCGACCGTGCCGATCTGGTTGTCGCTCGCCAACAGCGTCTCCAGCGTGCCCACGCGATACAACACTGGAGGGATCTCGCGGAACCTACCGCACGCGATACCACCCGGGTTATCGTGCGGGGCAAGCCAAGGGGTGTCGGCGAATGGATAAGTGAATGGGGCACAGGGGACAAGCGAAGGTGGAAGGAAAGTGAAATGACGAAGAGGGCAAGCGTTTTGGAGAAGTGGGTGTCGCGCATCGTGTGTGACATCGGTGCGCAATCAATCCAATATTTATACGGCGCCATATTCAGCGAGAAGCTGGGACGAAAGTGCGGATGGTACCGAGAAATTTTAACTCGATTAAACGGAAGAGAAAATACATGTTTTCATTCTGGTCTTAAAAGCACCCATATTGTTCCAGCTGACGGAACTTCTATTGGAAGACTGCTCCAGACCACCGGGGCTGCAGATGAAATGGCCCATTCTGCGGTCCTAAGCTGCCAAGTGGATTTCACAAACAGCAGGTCCACCGTAGTAGATGAACGTAGGTTTCGTGATGGTACAAATAGGTGGATGCCATTGCTCAGGCAGGTTGGCTGACTGGTTGCCTTTACTATAAAAGCAAATACTGCAACCTTCAACTGGACTCCTCTTATGGACTGATAACCAATGCAGCTCCTTCAAAAGGTTTCAAGAGCACGCGAGAGGTGGGGCCAGGCAAACAACTCTGACGAGGAGGGTGTTGTTTTGGACACGGTGGAAGGCGTTTGCCGAGGCCATAATTTAATCCGTACGGCAGAGTTGCAATAGTCAAGGCAAGGGGGCAACTAAACTGCATGCGATGGTATTTGCGACATCCTTATCAATGCAATTTCTGATGTGCCGTAGAGCCAAACCTGTTGCAGGAGATGATGATGCTCTGCAGTCTGCATAGTGCTTCCAGTTCGTTCGGGAGAGAGCTGAGGGCATTGTTCCTAAAACGAAATTTCATTTAAATTAAAGTTGTGGAAGCCAGAAATAACGGCGACCTTATTTTTGTATCGAGCAAGTTACAGTACGAGTACGATCATTGAAAGATGTCTGAACGTTGAACTTCTTTTGCACCGTACATAGCCAACTGTGCTAATCAGAGGTGTGGGGGAAGGAAAAAAATCTTCCAAACCCCACATAAAATACAACACTGCTGGTGCAGGTCTCACCTGAGGTCAAGGTGAGTCAGGTTTCCCAGCATGCACAGCTCTAGCGAGAGGACAGAAATCTTGTTGAACCCGACATTCACGTCCGTCACCATGTCCTTTAGCTCCACGATCCTGCCGCGGACACATTTAGATTCCATGAACGGTGCTGGAGATGCACTCGAAGAAGATCTAACGTGCGTTATGCTTCGCAGCGGAGCCGTTTATTTAATCAAAATAATGCGAACAGACACACTCATGTCACACAATGCAAAGGACTTCCTTATGATCACATCGGGGGGCATTGGATTCAGTGTGTCCCCCCCCTCAGGGAACCTGATGATCCAACCAGTGGTGACCGAATTCTGCAAGCTCCAACTCTACGGATCCTGTTCCCAAACACACGTGCTAAATAACAATGACTACATGGTGTGGCTTTTAAAAACAACTACGTGCTTCAGACATGGTTTACAAAACAACCATGTCCTTCTCGGCTCTCAAAACGGCCCTTATGAGCCTCCAATATTAACACTGAACCATAAGAATCCCTGAGGGTGCTTTATTCTGAGCCTTTTAAATTAACACTCAACCCCGGGGATCTAAATGTGCCTCTTTCTGGATGTCTGGGTCTCAGAAATTAACAATCCATAAGAATCCTGAAGCATACCCTATCTTGTATCTCTGAGCCTCAAGCATTAACAGTGAACCCGAAGTGACTTTAGTCAAAACTCCTTGAAAAATAATTAGCCAGTGGCTTTCCTGCATAAATGACACAATGATACATTTTGCATTCAGGTCGTGCACAAAGAAATGTCTATCCTTATATATACAGCTTCTATGCATGTCGCTTATATTTAAATGTCAACATACATACAACATTTTAATAGTAATCACTGATTGGCCGTGTCGGGTGGTGGAGGGTTACGACACATTTATAAATAACGCGATCTAAACCCAAAAACGTTGATTATGAATAATATTGGTCGCGAAAGCCTACGTGTTAAACTGAGTAATCACAATGTCTGTGCCACGTTGTAACATCACACAATGGCATGTTGTTGCCACAACCGTTTGCCTTCTGGTGACAAGAAGCGAATTATTGGAATGAATATGAATAAATGTAGCGGGAGTGTGATTGAGCAGTGCAATTGTGTCTACCTGGACTGGTGTCTACCTGGGCTAGCGTCTACCTGGGCTTCTGTTTACCAGAGCTGGTGTCTACCTGGGCTAGTGTCTACCTGGGCTCGTGTCTACCTGGACTGGTGTTTACCTGGGCTCGCGTCTACCTGGGCTAGTGTCTACCTGGGCTAGTGTCTACCTGGGCTGGTGTCCACCTGGGCGAGTGTCTACCTGGGCTAGTGTCTACCTGGGCTAGTGTCTACCTGGGCGAGTGTCTACCTGGGCGAGTGTCTACCTGGGCTCGTGCCCACCTGGGCTAGTGTCCACCTGGGCTCGTGCCTACCTGGGCTGGTGTCCACCTGGGCTAGTGTCTACCTGGGCTGGTGTCCACCTGGGCGAGTGTCTACCTGGGCGAATGTCTACCTGGGCTCGTACCTACCTGGGCTAGTGTCTACCTGGGCTCGTGCCTACCTGGGCTAGGGTCTACCTGGGCTCGTGCGTACCTGGGCGAGTGTCTACCTGGGCCGGCGTTTACCTGGGAGGGATGATGCTTAGTTGGTTCTTGCTGAAGTCCACGGCCGTCACTTTGCTCCCTCGGATGGCTTCGAACACCTCGTCGGGAATCTCAGCAGCCTTCTTCCCACTGCATTCCCCAAGCCACCACCACCACCCCCACCGTCAAGTCATTGTCCTTAGTTTAGCCACGTGAAGGCCAAGAAGATGAATTTCAAACAAAAGGACACTTATGTAATCGCCGCCGACTGCCTATACCATGGGGGCGGCAACCAAATTAATAAGAGCATTTTTTTTTTCGAATTCGTAAAAAAAAAATCGATATACCAGGAGCAACAATGCATGTGGATACGAGACGGTCCTCAATAATCACGTCACGAAGCAGTCCTTTAAAGAGCTGGATGCAGCTCTGGAGCTACAGGTTGCTAACCCATGGCCTATACCAGGGGTCGGCAACCAAAATAACAAGAAGAGCCATTTCTTTCCAATTCGGTACAAAATTCAGCATTTCAAGAGCCGCAATGCATCTGAGTACATACTGTACATACGTACATATCGTCAAGAAGCAGCCCGTAAAGAGCCGCATGCGGCTCCGGAGCCGTAGGTTGCCGACCCCTGGCCTATACCATCAAGGGCTATTTTTTTTCCTTTTCAGGATCAACCCCCTCAAAACCTGCTTGGCTTCTGGTGTCTGACGAGATTGGCGGATGCATGCTGGATGACCTGGCCAAGGGTACAGACGCCCCTTTGACGTGGATGTGAAGGGAGAAATCAAGCCGAATAAAAAAGCGAGGTTTCGGAGGTTCACGTGGTGATGCTGGTGAAAGCGCTTGCCTGTAGTGCAGAGCTTTCTGCGTGCTGCTCATGGTGAAGGCGTTGATGCCTCCCTGGCTCGGCAGGGTCATGGCCGTCACCGTGTCAGGGCTGTCCTCGCTCCCGGTTGGCTCTGCAGGTTTCATAGTCCTCCGCTCGTTTTTTACGTCGACGAGAAACCCGTTGTGACGAGACGTCACGTTAAGGGCAGCAAAAGGCGCCCCGCCACGTGGATTTAACATGCAGCTAATAAACTACAGCGTGTTCCAAATCAACGGCGCTCCGCTATACAAGTGCCTCGACTGCAGCTATGGCGTCCGTGGTATTTCCGAGTGCGGTTTAACAAGACACAAGAACACCATTGGAACCTCATTTGCCAGTAAAAATATGATAATTGGTTTTTTACCCTTCTATCTGGCAACAAAACTGACACCTGTCTCGGGTGTGGACCAATCAACTTCAAGGACAGTGGACATTATCAGAGTTATGTTTTTTTTGTTTGCATTATGACTGCAGGTATTGTGGTCTATACAAACGTGACTCCTTGTAAAAAAGGTGTCAGTTTTGTTGCCAGATAGAAGGGTAAAAAAACAATTATCAAGACACAAGAAATAAATGTGCGCTGCTGCTGCTGCACACGCTCACCCTCTATCCTGCTCCGCAGGAACTTCAGGATTTCTTGTGTTCCTCTCTGGAATGTTGAATATACAGGTTAGGATAAATCATGAATATGCATGGGGTTGTGTGATGCTTTCCAACATGTGCATGTTCTCAGATGTGAAGCCGATGCATAGCTGTCATGGCAAAATACATTTGCATATTTGCAAATATTCCTTTTTGCTCTCCACGCCTCTAAATTTTGCCCAACACAATTGATATGTTTGTGTTGTTTTCAATAGGCAAAGTCCATAATGGAAACACAACTTTAAAACTACATGTTCATTCATATTGGATATTTTTTTACGAGCATTACAGTGCCTCCCCGTTCCAGTGGGATAGACAGAGCTAATGCATAAACGCTTTCAACTTGAGTTGGAAAGCGTTAAAAGTGCATCCAACATCAAACAAACCTGAATTATATTGGGCGCTTGGCACACACGCTGCTGCTATGGACACACACTGCAGCTGGGATGCAGTGTTCGTTCCATATCCATTGACAAAAACAACGGAAAGCTTACGTTGATGATGTCTCGGCGAATGGCCCGCAATGGGTTTCCCTCTAGAGCGAGGGATTTCAGTTTCCCGAGGTTTCCCAGTGCGTTAGGCAGGCTGCATGGCACGCAAGCAAAAGCACAAAGCCCCAGCACGTTCATCATGCAGTCGTTCGTAACTAGCCGGCACCTTTTTAAAATCGACACGTTGGATGTCCATGAAAAGGGAGCACATTTTGTCCAAGCGCACTGTACTTGCATTCAGAGCTCGCGCGGCAAGTTCCCAAGGATTGGAGCTTTGCGAATATAAATATAACGATTCATCGACCGAAATGATGGTAACAACAATACATCCATTGAATCGTGCACTTAAGATTTGTTCTTGTATCTAACTTGCAGCCGTGACCGTCCATCTGTCCGTCTACCCCAGGCAGCCAGCACAACTTTTCTGTAACATGTATGATATAATGATTTAATTTAAATAGATTCCATAGTATCATACCACTATAGATTCTACATGTACGATCCGCTTCTGTGACTGGATAAATTGTCATCGTGATTCAACGACTGAATCTGTCTCATCTCGTGTTTACCGTCTTCTTTCTATCCATTCGAATTTCTTTCATCCCATTTGTCCTGTCTCTTTAATTGCTTGTGTTATTTCTCATTAGTTTTTTTTTCACGGTTTGTTCCATATCGTTCGCTCTAACAGCCTAAATGGCACATTATCGTACAATTTCCAATTTCTTTGATGAATTGTATACAATTGACCAGAGGAGAAAACTTTCACCGTGGCAAAACTGCATTACAGTTTTAGCACGCTCGGGCGCCTTCTTGTCGTCTTCCAAGTTACTTCTGTGCAGTCAATGCAGACAGTCCTCGCGTCATTAAAGTCTCGTGCCGGCTAATGCGTGACCCACCAAAAAGCCATTTGAACGTCCCATTCGACCCTAGGTAAGGAAAAGTATCCCCACCCCTGTCAAAATATGTTGTGCTCATGCGTGACCCACCAAAAGGTTATTTAAGTCCACATTAAGGACACCAAGGTCCCCCCAGTGATCACCTGCTGATGTCGTTGTTGGTGAGGTCGAGGCGCTCCAGACCGTGCAGAAGCGTCACATCGTCCGGCAGCTCCTTCAGCTTGTTGTCCCTCAGGTCCAGCACGCTGATGGCACCCAGCGGACGTAGGTGCTCAGGGCCCAGCTCGCTGATTTGATTGTTCCCCACGTGCAGCTCCTGCGAAGGCACAGAGACCCTCAGCTGTACTCTACCGCGTGCAGTAGTGCGGACGTGCAATCCTGCGTCGTTCAACTCCTGTTACGCATTCAACGATTAACCGCCCTCACCCCACCACCCATCACCACCATCGCGTTGATAAATTTTTATGATTTGGCATCACAATCCTATTCTTTTAAAAACAAATCTAATTTGTAACCATTTCATTTGTATTGTTCCTCATTTGTTTGTATTATTTAATTTGGTATAAAATGTATCAGTTTGACCCTCGTGTGGCGCACATCATGCCGAGTGGCAGGGCAGGTGGAAACATGTTGCCTCTCCTACTGTGTGTGGAGCAGATGTCACTTCAAAGGATCTTATAGGAGGCTCTGTGATATCCATTTTCATGGGCTGTTCTCCAAAATGAAGGGGGTTGCACTACCCTGCCATAAATGCAAATGGATACTTCATCTCAAGACATGGTGCCGATCGCAAGATCGCACAATCTGTTGGGATAAAATCGGAGATTAAAAGGATTTTTTTTTTTAACCAGCTACCTTCCCATTGCTGGGAAGCACACGTCACCTTGAGGGCTGCACAATTGTGCAGCTCGGGTAGGCTCTTCAGCCGGTTGTGCCTCAGGTAGAGCTGCTGCAGGGAAGCCATGCCACCCAGCGCTGCTGGAACGCTCTCAAGCAGGTTGTGGGTGGCTTCCAGCTGACACAGACCTGTGGCAGAGGCACGCAGTCAGACGCAACCTGTCCATCCACCGCCCGTGCGTGTGGTGGGCGTGCCGCCGTTACCCTTCATGCTTTTAATCTCGGTCGGCAGCTCCCTGAGCTTGTTCTCAGCGACGTTCAGTTTGGTGACCCGCGTCAGTTTTCCCAGAGTGCCCGGGAGAGCTGTCAACCGATTGGAGGAGAGGTCCTGGTAGAGAGCAGATCGTAAGCTCTTCAGATGAAATGCATAGAAATTGAAACATACAAACAAGAAGCAATATTTATAATATTCGTAAAGGCTTGGCTAGCGAGTTTACAGGCAGTACAACTACACCCCAGGACTCATGGGCCAGAGGGGCCCAGGTGCTAGGCCACAAAGAGGGAGGAATTGGGACAGGGGGCACCCATTTCATTCCTCATAGCAGGACGCATGCCATCCGCGCTACACCAATGGACTTCACATTCAAGTGCGTTAATCCAACAAACGTGAGGAGTACAAGGTTCAAGGAACAAATGCAAATTAGACAGCGAATTGGCGGTTGTAAAAAGTGGGCTAAGGCAAGACACAATGCTTCAAGTGATGATATCAAAGATGGGAGTGATGCGATAGGTTTACACACACATGAGTCAGACTGTGGCAACGCAGAGCCATGGAGTAGTCTAACAGCATGGGAAGGCCTTCGTCCAGCGGTAGAAGATGATGATGGTGATTAGGATCCAACAAATCAGAAGTAAAAATGTTTAATGTATTTTTGAGCAGAAATATCCCTCACCAGCTCTTCGAGGCGTGCAAGGTTTCCTATGTTTTTGGAAATTCCCTCCAGTTCATTGTGCTCCACATGCAGGCTCAGAAGACTGCTGATTGTCCACAGGCTCTCGGGCAGGGTCTGCAGCTTGTTGTGGCTGCAGAACAGAAAAGACATTTCGCTTTTTTATTGATGTTTCTCACATTACAAAAGAATGCAGAAATGAATTCAACTACACACTGAATGTATGTTGCTTCTGGATGCAGTGTCTGGGTACTGTTGTGAAAAGTAAAGAGTCGTGTTTGACGTTCCTTTGTTATACGATGATAAGCCGTTCATAAATATACAGGCAGTTCTACAAATTAGGCAACCTCAGTCGAAATTTTTAAATCATCCTTATAATACATGCGGGGTGTCATTTTGATTATGAGTATCCATAGTTGTATAAATATGGCTTATTGATATGTCAATGGTTTGACACCTACACCAAACTAAACGCACAATGACAATCCCAGCGTGGATAAAAATGGCCATCCGTAAATGTCCAACACCATGGTATTTCATCCTAAGATTTCTCCCTTATCAAGAAAGTGTCAAATTATTTCTACCTGAATTATGGTCCAAACAGGTTGACACATTACTGGCCGGGTCAAAAGGCACTTGGATGTTTTTACTAACGATGAACCACATCAGTAGTGTCTAAACATTGTGGAACTGCCCTTTTCATGCGATGCAGTTGCCACACCTGACATTCAGCTTCTGCAGGTTAACCAGTTCTCCCAGCACTTGTGGCAACTCAGTCAGCTGGTTGTCATGTACCTATTGTAGGCAAGTGAGGGATAGAACATCATAAACTATTACAATAATGCAACGGAGGTGAAGCCAAGCAGCACTTGACAATGCAAAAATTAAATTTTGATTTAAAGCTTTCGTGACTGCAGGGATTCATATTCTTGGTTCTTTTGGTAAAGTCACGTAGAAGGGAAATAATAAATATTGGCATTCATGAGTGCAATTAAGCACGGACACACGACTGTTATTTGACTGGCCTTGATTAATGAAGAATCGTCCAACCAGAGTTTAAAGCCACCCCTGTAGTTTGCAATAATACTGTGATTTTCGCTTGTAACCTACTTAATGCAAACACGAGCTTGTCTGTATCGTCTGACTTAACTAAACAACATATGTACAGCAACAGGTTATTATTCAGTGCATCACTTTGACCAAGACACCGTCCCCTCTCCCTACATGGCAGGAGATGGGGGTCCTGTAAACACCAAGGGCCAGATTCAAATCTTGACAACACGGCCAAACACACATCTTTTAATTTAACCCTATGCATTGCAATGGAGACATTGGCATATTTTGGCCAAAAAATCTCACGGAAGTGAATACTGTCATTGCTAACACATGACTTGGGCCCCATCACTTTGACCTCTGAGCCACCCGGCCGCCTCTTACAGTTCCCCATTCACTTTTGACAGTGCATCGTGGACGTATCTGCATGTATGTAGAACTTATTTCGCACCGTACGTAGCCAACCGTGCTAATCGAAGGTTCGGGATTAGAATCGTATTAGAATTAACATAATCGCACTGCGTTCGTATTAGAATTACACTCCGCTCGTATGTATGTATGTATGCATTTCGTATGTGTGTTCAACTTCTTTCACCGACGTCAAGCACGGTGAGCGCGGGCAGCAGCTGCAGGTCGTCGGAGAGGACCCGCAGGCGGTTGGAGGCGAGGATGAGCTTCGTGAGGTCGGCCTGTTCCCACCAGCGCTCGCCGGACGCTCCGAACACCACTCCTCGCGCTACCTCCTCGGGCGGATCCACGTTGATGCGCCACACCGCCAGTGGCACTGAGCCGGGAGGGAAGGGTTGCGAGCAGAGCGGTGTATGGATCGCAGGGTGGGGGTTTGGTCATTTATCCGTCTCATTGGCAGTGCCACCAGTATATAAATTGTGGGGGGGAGCGGACCTGCCTCTGTGGGGGAGAGGTTAGGCTAAGGTGCTGAGAGTTGGGGCTTAGGCAGTGCCATTTGTTCTAGATATGAAGCTTTCGTGACTGCAAGGATTCATACTCTTAGTTCTTTCGGTAAAGTCACGTAGGTAAAAAAATGAAATTTTAATGAATAAAAAATAAAAACAATAAAATCACGACGTTTCGGAGGCAACACAATCTTCCGTTTTTTGCTGTGACAGTTTCACCTGAAGATGGAAGCTTGTGTTGCCTCCGAAACGTCGTGATTTATTTTTTATTAATTTCATTTTTTTACCTACGTGACTTTACCGAAAGAACTAAGAGTATATATATAGTGCCATGTGTCTCAGATGATTCTAGGAAAAATTAGTTTTTTCTTCATACAGGAGTCAGGCACTGAGCAGCTTTTACATTTGAACGTCATGGGTTAGAATCCCGTGAACTTGTATACTTCCTGTGTCAAGGTGCACTCTCTAGTCTTCCATTTCCTCCGACAAGGCAGTTCTCCACTATGCAATGCTGTTTTTTAACATAACCACTCTGTAGTGAAGAACAAACACACCGTTGCGGGAAGTCTATAGTAGTTGCCTGATTGACAGACTGGCTGCGCCATGGAAATGTGGAATTTCCATCACTGGCTTGGTGCAGGCATCCAATTGGGAGGAACAATGTCCCATGGCTTGCCACTTGAACTTTTGTTTACAAGGGATAAAGGGTAGAAAGTCAGGCATGGGGACATGGGTAGTGGTGGCAAAATCAATATTCTTTAACTAGGGTCAAGGTAAGCTTAGGTAAATGTAGGAAAGATAAGAAGTGTATACTGTAATTAATACGTTTTCTACATACTATACAACATTCATGAATCGCACATGAATTAAATATATGTATGTATGAACAAGTAGTGTGTGTAAATATTGGATGTTAAGAGACGAGATATTAAAAAAAAAAATCTGTACTATAATATTTATAGTTCTTTGTCAATCCAGTGCTGGATGAAGGCGTCCCCCTTCAAGACATCACCCATCTCACTGCTGCACCTCAATCCATCGCTTCGTCTCCACGGTGGTCATCCCTCTAAGGACAACTTCCCTCCTTTGGCTGGCTGAAATTCCATCACCGGTCTCGTCCATTGGCCAGCCATCCCTTCTAGCGAAGTGTTCTGCCCAAGCCAATTTAATTTGTAATTATCAATGATGTCATGTTTTTGTGTACTCCCCCCTGCTTCACGTATTCCTTCCTCTTCCCTGTCGCTCGGTGTAATTCAAAGTGGGCATCTGAGCATCTCTCTCTCCACGTCTCTCCGTGTACTCTTCAGCTTTTGAACCATTTTCTCTGCGAAGAATTGCGGCACAAAATTACCATGTGGCTTAATCCCAAACACAAACAAGGATCAGTGCAAGACGGTCAACTGCATCACGCGCGTTCAGATGATGCGTTTCTGCGGCCGTCTGGAACGCTCTTCTTGCTGATATTAGGAAGCCATTGGGAGCTGCGCACTTTTAAACCACCTTGATTGACAAACGAACTTCTTTAGAATCGCTTTTTGTGTTCTGTTTGTTGTCCGGTTGGCTACGTACATTGCTTTTATGGCTTTATTTGGTGATTTCGAAAAGTATTTTGGTTTGGCCATGTTGGTTTATTGTAGTACGGAGTTAGACTGATGGCCTTAATCTAAGTAGTCTTGTGGTTGTTGTTAGACATGCATCCCACTGGGGTTTTTGCACACAGCGTTGGTGTACGGTTCTTTTTCTGCAATATTTTGCTGTCTTTTCTTGGATTTTCTGTTTGCACATAGTCACTTTAAGATGTTTTCTTGTTCATGTTTTTGTTTGTTGCGGTTGCACCCGATTCAAGAGCCGAATGGCTCACAGGGCTATACCAAATAAATAAAACTGAAACGTACGGTGCGAAAGAAGTTCGACATCGTAATTTTTTAAAACCATTTTTTTGGAGGAAAATGTAAAACAAACTCAAATTAAGGCCGCATTTGTGTTTGTATGTTGGTCACAAATCTGTAAAATATCCATCGTTAGTGTTGTGTTTAATATTTAATCAGTTACATCATCCGCAAATTCCTATACTTCCCTGTACTGTATTATGAACTCCAAGAACATTGCGCATTGCAACAATTACCAAACCTAATCTTCGATTATAACAAGTGGTTAATCTCTCGACCGCATTAATGTATTCGCAAGTTGCATTACAGGTTATATACAGAATGTTCGTACTGTACATGATAATTAATGCTTAAATAACGGACTGCAATGCCCATACAAAACTTCCACACATTAATTACAAACCTCAAATTATAAATCACAACGGTTAAATAAAGCACATACGTCAATAAAACGACTATTAATCCATCACAGTAATCTCAATGTTTAAAGAACGATGTATAAACGTGACATAACAACAAACAAACATGCCGAGGCCTTGTCACGCACTTCCCGGGAAGCCTGCCGACCACGCCGCTTGCCTAGCGACCCTGGCCGGCCTTGCCACACGCCGCCGGGCAGGCCGCTCACCTTGGGCGAGGCCTCGTCCCGCCAGGTTGAGCTGCCCGCTCGTCCTGGCCGCCTTGAGGAGGCCCCGGGGCACGGGGCCCTCCTCCTCCTCCTTGGGAGGGCCTCGTCGATGTGTGGACATCGCGGCTCTGCCTGAGATTTGAAGCTTTCGTGACTGCAAGGAGTCAAACCGAAGAGTGTGAATTCGCTGCTCTTTCACAAGAGAGGGCGGGCGGCGTGGGACGATGTGGAGGAGATGAGTGCCTGGGGGTGAATGGGGAGGTGGTGGTGGTGGTGACAGGAGGTGGTGGTGGTGTTTATGTCGCCGGCGATGGCAGCAGCAGGAGGAGGAGGTGGTGGTGGTGATGATGGTGGTGGTGATGGCAGCAGGAGGAAGAGGTGATGGTGGCAGCAGCAGGAGGAGGTGGTGGTGATGATAGGCAGCAGGAGGTGGTGGTGTTTTTCAGAAGAGACTTGGACACATATGATAAGCTCAGCCAAGTGGCTTATCGCGTGCAAATTTATAGCAGCAAAATTATCTAAATATTCTAAACGCACCTCGACGCAACGTGTGCGGTCGGGGTTAGTCGTAGCTGTATAATTATTATATTACTGGTAGGAATCCACTGGTTCCACCAGTCCACAGTGGATTATTGTGTCCGTCCGTCGTGAAGGGAGGGGCTGGGTGGGGAGGGGCTGGGTGGGGAGGGGAGGGTGGGGAGGGGCTGGGTGAGGAGGGTGGAGCTGGGTGGGGGGTGGGAGGGATGGGGAGGGGACGGGTGGGGCTGGGTGGGGAGGGGCTGGTTGAGGGGTGGGAGGGGAGGGTGGGGAGGGGCTGGGTGGAGGAGGGGTGGGGAGGGGCTGGGTGGGGAGGGGTGGGGAGGGGCTGGGTGGGGACGGGAGGGTGGGGAGGGGCTGGGTGAGGAGGGTGGAGCTGGGTGGGGGGTGGGAGGGATGGGGAGGGGACGGGTGGGGCTGGGTGGGGAGGGGCTGGTTGAGGGGTGGGAGGGGAGGGTGGGGAGGGGCTGGGTGGAGGAGGGGTGGGGAGGGGCTGGGTGGGGAGGGGTGGGGAGGGTGGGGCTGGGTGAGAGGGGAGGGTGGGGAGGGGCTGGGTGAGGAGGGTGGGGCTGGGTGGGGGGTGGGAGGGGTGGAAAGGGGAGGGGCTGGGTGGTTTAGGGTGGGGCTGGGTGGTTTAGGGTGGGGCTGGGTGGGGGGTGGGAGGGGTGGGGCTGGTTGGGGAGGGGCTAGTCACCCCGTGGTGCCCTTATAAAACTCAACGTTTAACCTACTCACGCCGGCTTGTGCCCGCCCTCACAGTCGGGCATATTTGCGGAATACACCACGCCGCCGTTGACCCTGGCCATTGACCGAGCAACCCGACGTTCCTACCAGCTCCCTCTGCAGGAATGTGTTATTGCATAGCTAGATTTGAAGTTTTCGTGACTGCAAGGATCCATACTCTTTGGTTCTTTCGGTAAAGTCACGTAGAAGGGAAATAATAAAATAAAAATAAAACACAAAATACAATTGATAGTAGGTTTTTACCCTTTTAACTGGTACAAAACTGACACCTTTATTCAAGGCATCATGTTTGCAATGACCACAACACAAGTAGTCAAAAAAGCAAACAAAAAGAAGCAACTCTGATAAGGATGATAATATGCACTGTCCTTGAAGTTGATTGGCCCACACCCGAGACGGCTTTCTTTAGAGCCTAGTCCCCATTGGTGTAGGGCCAGATGACACCAGAAGGCGTACAACTCAAACACAGTGCAATATCAGAGTATTGAGAGCTCGGGGTAAGCATTTACACTATGAGATCTCTTTTACCAGTGGCAAATTATGATAGTAGGTTTTTACCCTTTTAACTGGTACAAAACTGACACCTTTATTCAAGGCATCATGTTTGCAATGACCACAACACAAGTAGTCAAAAAAGCAAACAAAAAGAAGCAACTCTGATAAGGATGATAATATGCACTGTCCTTGAAGTTGATTGGCCCACACCCGAGACGGCTTTCTTTAGAGCCTAGTCCCCATTGGTGTAGGGCCAGATGACACCAGAAGGCGTACAACTCAAACACAGTGCAATATCAGAGTATTGAGAGCTCGGGGTAAGCATTTACACTATGAGATCTCTTTTACCAGTGGCAAATTATGATAGTAGGTTTTTACCCTTTTAACTGGTACAAAACTGACACCTTTATTCAAGGCATCATGTTTGCAATGACCACAACACAAGTAGTCAAAAAAGCAAACAAAAAGAAGCAACTCTGATAAGGATGATAATATGCACTGTCCTTGAAGTTGATTGGCCCACACCCGAGACGGCTTTCTTTAGAGCCTAGTCCCCATTGGTGTAGGGCCAGATGACACCAGAAGGCGTACAACTCAAACACAGTGCAATATCAGAGTATTGAGAGCTCGGGGTAAGCATTTACACTATGAGATCTCTTTTACCAGTGGCAAATTATGATAGTAGGTTTTTACCCTTTTAACTGGTACAAAACTGACACCTTTATTCAAGGCATCATGTTTGCAATGACCACAACACAAGTAGTCAAAAAAGCAAACAAAAAGAAGCAACTCTGATAAGGATGATAATATGCACTGTCCTTGAAGTTGATTGGCCCACACCCGAGACGGCTTTCTTTAGAGCCTAGTCCCCATTGGTGTAGGGCCAGATGACACCAGAAGGCGTACAACTCAAACACAGTGCAATATCAGAGTATTGAGAGCTCGGGGTAAGCATTTACACTATGAGATCTCTTTTACCAGTGGCAAATTATGATAGTAGGTTTTTACCCTTTTAACTGGTACAAAACTGACACCTTTATTCAAGGCATCATGTTTGCAATGACCACAACACAAGTAGTCAAAAAAGCAAACAAAAAGAAGCAACTCTGATAAGGATGATAATATGCACTGTCCTTGAAGTTGATTGGCCCACACCCGAGACGGCTTTCTTTAGAGCCTAGTCCCCATTGGTGTAGGGCCAGATGACACCAGAAGGCGTACAACTCAAACACAGTGCAATATCAGAGTATTGAGAGCTCGGGGTAAGCATTTACACTATGAGATCTCTTTTACCAGTGGCAAATTATGATAGTAGGTTTTTACCCTTTTAACTGGTACAAAACTGACACCTTTATTCAAGGCATCATGTTTGCAATGACCACAACACAAGTAGTCAAAAAAGCAAACAAAAAGGACAAAATACAATTCTCACGACGTTTCGGCCACAACGCGAGCAGCCGTCCTCAGGTGAAGAACAGGGCTGTCGGAAAGACGTGACTTTACCGAAAGAACCAAGAAGATGAACACACGCTGTACTGTTAGGTAAAAACATGTCCAGTTCTCAATTCATTTACGCTGTTTAAGGTGGAACATTAGTACGCCTGGGAGCTGAGCAGCATGAGATATGGTCAAATAATCCTTATTGGGGAAGCCTTCATGCAACAATGGCTTGCCAAAGCTGATAACAATTATTGATATAAACCGGACTAGGGCCACTCAATTGGTGATCGCTCTTAACAACGTAACAATGCAACCAATTCATTGACGAGCGGGTAAAAGACTGAGAGTTTAAGCGAACGAATGAGTCGACGAGTAAAATGAACGAATCATCCCACATGCTTACCCGGAAGAAAATGCGCGATTAAACTAGTCAGCTACGAGTTACTGAAATATGCACTCGAGTCACCGATAGAAACCCGAGTGGAGGGCTCTTTGGTCTTGGCCATGGTGGAGAGTTTGGAAATCTGATTGATTGATTGCTTCTGTGAACAGGTGTCTTTTATACAGGTAACAAGCTGAGATTAGGAGCACTCCCTTTAAGAGTGTGCTCCTAATCTCAGCTCGTTACCTGTATAAAAGACACCTGGGAGCCAGAAGTCTTTCAGACATATCTGTGACCTTGAGATTAAATGCTCTTAAAAGTAATAATCATCATTGTTAGCGTGCTGTTAAGGGAGCACCTATGAAGGGGGGTGGCCAGAAACAACGCCCGGCCATTTTTGTCTCCCCCCAGTGGCGATGTTTTACACACCGCACAAGGTACTCATTTGAGGCCGAGTCGATCTAGGGGAGGCCCAGAACCGGTTCAAGATAATCGTCACCGGTGTTGGTGGCCATGAGCTGGAACCCAACCCACGCCTTACTAACAGCCTAACACCACGAATTGGCAGGTGGATGATCTCTGTATCGTGGCTTCAATAACCTGGTTTTGGGATGAGGTTGGGGGAGGTCATACCTAAAAGGTAAAGGATTGGCGAATATAGTCGCTAAAAACTCAACACGTACAGAAGCGTGCTTTAGCGTAATATCGTAGGCTACGTCTTGTGGCAAAATTCCTTAATTAACCCTGAATTAATACAAAGAATTAGCTCATGCAACGTTTTTGGAAATCGTTATTTCATTACCAGTAAGGGCCATTGCCCAAAACGTCGCCTATCATAAACTTTCTCTTTTATTTGCGTTGTCTGTGCCTGTGCACCGCAACCGAGGTAGGCATCGCCAAACACGTGGGCAGCTATATCCTGTAGGAGAGTATGCAATCCATACTCTGCATATATGCAATCCATACCAGGGTCACCATGCTTATGTGCTGTATGTAATACATCCCGGGTCCCCCACCACGCTTATGCGGTGTATGTAATGCAACACATGGTCCTCATGCTTATATGCTGTATGTAATATATCCCTGGTCCACCAACTATGCTTGTATGCTGTATGTAATCCAACCCATGGTCCACATGCGTATGTGATGTATATTATATATTCGTGTCCACCACCATGCGTATGTGATGTGTGTAATGCAATACAGGGTCCACATGCTTATGCTATGTATGTAATATATCCTGGGTCCACCACTATGCCTGTGTGCTGTATGTAATCCAACACATGGTCCATATGCTTATGTGATGTATGTTATAGATTCCAGGTCCACGACTATGCTTATGTGATGTATGTAATCCAACCCATGGCTCATATACTTATGTGATGTATGTTATATATTCCGGGTCCACCACTATGCTTATATGCTGTATGTAATCCAACCCATGGCCCAAATACTTATGTGATGTATGTTATATATCCCGGGTCCACCACTATGCTTATGCGGTGTATGTAATGCAACACATGGTCCGCATGCTTATATGCTGTATGTAATATATCCCGAGTCCACCACTATGCTTAAGCGGTGTATGTAATGAAAACATGGTCCACATACTTTATATGCTGTATGTAATACAAACCGAGGTCCACCACCCATGCTTATACGGTGTATGTAATAAAAACATGGTCCGCATACTTATGTGCTGTATGTAATACACCCCGAGGTCCACCACCCATGCTTATACGGTGTATGTAATCTAGAAGAGGCTGGACTGCGCGCAATGAACTCTGGGAGGAAGGCCCCCCTCTTTGCTGCCGCCATTTTGTGGCGATGCCGCGCGTTGGTGGCTGTGCCCGCCTCGACCTCCTCCCCTTTTAATTCCACTTCTCGCCGATTTCTTCCTTTACCCTTCCATCGATCCCCCCCTTTAATGAGCCAGCGAGTTTATTAACCGCCTTCATTTCACAGCGCTCATTTCTTTTCTCGACACGACAGGAGGTGGTGTTGCTGGTGTTGCTGGTGGGGGGGGGTTTGCACCATGACGGACGTGATTCAGGTGACCAACGTGGCACCCGCGGCTACCACGGAGCAGATGAAGACTCTGTTCGGGTTCCTGGGCAAAATCGAAGACATTCGCGTCTTCCCACACGAGTGAGTTGGCGTCCAGACGCGGCGGGTCTCCTCTGTGCGCTGTCGAGGCGGCTCGAGGCTAACGACGGCGATCGGCCGCCATCTTCTTCAGGAATGAGTTGGAGGGGGGGGCCCGCACGTGGCTCTCATTCATTCATTAACTCATTCATTAACTCATTCACTCGTTACATTCTTCTATCACTTGATACAGTGAATTTAGCTGTGACGGTCCCACCTGCTGACGGAGACTTGTGTTGCCTCCGAAACGTGATTTATTATTTTCTATTATTATTTCTATTATTTATTTTTACCTACGTGACTTTACCGAAAAAAACCTTCATCTATCAGTCGGTAGTACCACTAGGGTTCCAATCGGTGACTCGAGTGCATCTTTCAGTAACTCGTAGCTGACTAGTTTAATCGCGCATTTTCTTCCGGGTAAACATGTGAGGTGATTCGTTCCACGCAGTACTCGCGATCGAGTCTCGTTCTGTTTACTCGTCGACTCATTCGTTCGCTTAAACTCTCAGTCCTTTACCCGCTCGTCAACGAATTGGTTGCATTGTTACGTTGTTAAGAGCGATCACCAATTGAGTGGCCCTAGTGCGGTTTATATCAATAATTGTTATCAGCTTTGTCAATCCATTGTTGCATGAAGGCTTCCCCAATAAGGGTTATTTGACCATATCTCATGCTGCTCAGCGCCCAGGCGTACTAATGTGCCACCTTAAACAGCGTAAATGAATTGAGAACTGGACATGTTTTTACCTAACAGTACAGAGTGTGTTCATCTTCTTGGTTCTTTCGGTAAAGTCACGTCTTTCCGACAGCCCTGTTCTTCACCTGAGGACGGCTGCTTGCGTTGTGGCCGAAACGTGTGAGAATTTTATTTAATGTTTTATTTTTATTATTTTATTATTTCCATTCTACGTGACTTTACCGAAAGAACCTAGAAGATGAATCCATGCAGTCATGAAAGCTTTACATTGAAAGAGTGTGTATTGTATAAGCGCACATGAATCTGTACTTAAACCCCCTATTTAACAGGAATTAACTCGTAGTTTATATATATGGATGCTCAACATATTCATCAACACTGCCTTGAAGACAAGGCGACGTTTCGGGCAATGATCCTGAATATATTTGATACATCGTCCCTCGCCATAGGAATGTAGACATGCCACGTCAGGCATTTATCTGCAAGCATGGAGCACTGCTAAAGAGTGTAAAACTTAGGTCGCTATGTAGAGGAGCCCTTTTGTTAATCCCCTGCCTTATGAGGTCCTCCTGTATTATGAAGGGACTGCATGGAATTGTTACAAACACAACAAATTCATCTTCTTGGTTCTTTCGGTAAAGTCACTTAGAAGGGAAATAATAATAAAATAATTCTCACGACGTTTCGGCCACAACGCAAGCAGCCGTCCTCAGGTGAAGACCAGGTCTGTCGGGGACTTTACCGAAAGAACCAAGAAGATGAATCCCTGCAGTCACGAAAGCTTTAAATCGAAACACAACAAATTCCTTAATTAACCCTGCCTTAATACAAAGGATAGCTCGTGTAACGTTTTTTTCGAAACGCTTATTGCATTGTCCGAAGGTGGCTTTGCCCAAAACGCCTGTTTTCTACTTTTATTGTCGGTATTGGCCCTAAATTCGTGCAATTTACCGAAACTCGATTCATTGATGTCTTACAAATGTGACGAGCGCACCAGGTCTCTGCTGTTTTTGGTAAACATCACTTGGACCCCCAAAAAAAGTACAAAATCCTGTCCAACTATCTCCTGCGCGAGTTGTTTGTAGGTTATTTCCTTTGTACAATTACACTAATAACCACACTCTGGGCGTGCGATATCCCACGAATCCTTAGTACTCCGTTCTTTGTTTTGCTGCGTGTTTATTTGCGTACATACACCAACTTTATTTTCACTCCCGATAAATGTTGCGTAATCATGAGTATGAGAGTCTGTGTTGTTTTTAATTTGAATTTGGTGCGCCCTCGCCGCAAGCTTATTACACGGGTGTGTGTGTACATTTAACGCAGTCGAGCATGCCGGTTGGGGGACAAATGGCGCCGGGCGGCATTTTAGATATCCGCCCGTCCCACTCTGGAACGCACACATTGTAGAGTGCATATAGTACCGTGCTGTTTGATGGGTGACCACAGTACACAAGTGCCTACTGCGGGGGGCTACACAGTGGGGCATCGCCTGCCTCTATCCTCTACTGACGAGCATCATCAAGTAGGTTAGGGTCCGTTAATCACTGCGACTCACGCGGAGTGGGGTGGTTTTCGGCCATCGGTGGATTGACCAAAAGCTCACCACTGAAGCCGGGTCCACTTGCTCGCTAACCTTAATTAATGTTGCCGATAAACTCTCCAGCGATAAGAAACAAGCAGACGGTTGTATTCTCCTCGTGCTAGCTAACACGTTGACTTTTCCCTTTGCAGTGACTCCCCTCTGCCGGTGACGTCGCGGGTGTGTTTCGTGAGGTTTAGCGATTCGGTCAGCGTCGGCGTGTCGCAGCATCTGACCAACACTGTGTTCATCGACCGGGCTCTCATCGTGGTGCCGTACGCCGAAGGTTGGTGCACCGTTTCCCCCCCATTGTGTCGCTGCTGCTGTCGGAATGCTAGCGTACGCGAGCATGTATCTGCGATGCCTGCGTGACTTCTCAACACTAACACAATCTGGCAGAGGGCTCGGGATGCGGCAGCAATCCACAGTGAGAGTGGCAACTCGCTCATTAGCGCTGCCAAATGATTATCCGTAATAAACAAACATCGGCAAGTTCGTAAGCATTTGTGAGCTAAAGGTTGAACACGGCAAGATGCATAATTGTGAATGTTCACAGTTCTATAAAATTGTGCAGTGTTCAATTTGTTTAGGGCAGTCGGTTCAAGAGACGTTTTTGACTGTTCCGCCCGAGCATTTCTGCAATAACGGTCCCGTCATGTTTGTTTTTCTTTCTTTGTCTGTTATTTTGTATTGCAGAAGGCATCTGCCTGCCCCTTAACCCCTGACTTGTCTCACAAGAGGGGGCTGTGGGTCGGCTGGCTGTGTCTTGGTCGTAAGAGCAATACATAATCTATTAGGCGCTGCTTGGTAGCCTCCTGAAAACAATCGCGATGGGGACAACAAAACTCCGGTTCTTGGTCAGAGGGGGACTTTAGGTAGACTCTTTATTTTTAAGCAAATTCTCATGTCCGTCACCCGATCGACGACAACCTCCTATCCCTTCCCCCCCGTGTTGGCGATATTGGCAAAAAGTGCTGAAGACAGAAGCCGCCCCCAATGCATGATAGAAGATGCCTCGTTCCAGTAGGAGCAAGAAAAAAGGGTGGAGACTGCTGCGGAAGTCGAGTGCACACATGTGGCGGGGTCTCTGCGGGGTTACCCAAAGATTAATGTGGTGCTTCTCTGTGTCTTTCTTTGTGTGATTTGTTTGTGCCTACTAGAGAGGCGCCTCAAGGCAGAAGCCAAAAAAATTCCAGTAGAGATTGTTCCTCGCCGCTAAGCGAGTCGGGGGTACCGGTTGCACCGTCCGCCAAACAAGACTGCGCCGCGAATGGCGGCGTTTCTGTTGTCTGCCCTTGTTTGTTTTCTTATTTTTTTTATTTCCGTTATTTAATTACACATTTCTGCAACCCCCTTTTCTACCCCCCAGCCCTTTTGTTTCCCCCCCCTTACGTGGTCAAGTGTCTGTGTGTCTGTGTGTCTTCTGTTTTTTTTAGTCAAGTATTCCTGCTGTACTGAGGGCCGCTAATCAAATTGTGTTGTGTGCATAACGGCAGCTGTGTGGTATATTCGCTGCCAATGGTTGAAGTGTTGTGGTAGATGCTTTTTTTATTTTGAATTCACTGAAATCATGTTTGGGTTTTTTGAATGCAAGCCTTGGAAGTGATGTTGAAGTTTTCGCTCTCAATGGTTGTTTTCTTTGTCTTGTCGTCTTTTACAGTTATTTCCCTGGGCCAGCACGCCAGTTTACCCTGACTGAGAATGGCCTCCATACAATTTTATTCTCTTTGTACTTGCATATTTACGCAATATCGTTTTTTATAGGGAACACACGACGGAAGGGTATAGTGGACAACAATGTAAATTCAATGTGCGCATGTCATTTTGTGATGCAAAGTAGCACTGAAAATTTAAATTTTCTCACATTTTGGACTTCACGAATCAGGTGCTCAAATAGCCATTTATTGCTTAAATCGCAACCAGAAAGTACAATCAGGACCATCGTGTGCAAATGTGAATATCTACACTTGAGAAGAAAATGTGTGACTCAAGAAACTGCCTGTTCCATTAGCCAATGCACTGTACAGAGATTGCCAGTGTTTGGGCTGTGGACCGTAATTCCCTTTGTTTTCTCTGTTTTTTGATTGTTTTTGTACCATATAGTGATGCCAGCGGCTTGAGCGTGCAAATTTCATAGCAACGTGCCTGGAGAAACCCAGCGATTCTTATCGTTTGGCCTTGAGTATGTTTCGAGGACAGGTGATATAGCTAAGTCACGTTCAAACTGATATGTGCGGGAGAAAAAAAACACGGTGTCATTTCTTGGATATCTGTGTGTAATTTGAAACCCTGAAACCACAGGAGTTTTTAAATCTTATTAAGTTAAGATGTGCATGTGTCGTCAAGCGGGTGTGTCTGTCTGAGACCTCTTGACGTAAAACCCAGCTTCTCTCTACCTCCCCCTCAGCCCATAATCCTCCGTCCCAGCCATTCCGTTGAACCTGTTTTGGAGGACACCCAAAGAGCTACCCGAGTAAACACGGGGCTCTCGTTGAAACATGTACTTGACATTGCCATTGGCAGCTCTGGAATAATGCAATGCCCCCACCTCCCTCACGGTGAGGGAAGATAAGCTATGAAGAGGGCATTGCGTAGACGCTGCCGAGTCTAGTCCCAGCGCAAAGCGCCGTTGCCGCGCTGTCTAGGCAGGTCTGCTGGTCTGTGGGTTTGGAGGGGTCTGACTGTTTCTTTTCGGTTGCTTTCAGGCAAGATACCAGATGAGGCTAAAGCACTGTCTCTCTTGGCTCCCGCCAGTGCTGTCGCCGGCCTGCTGCCTACGCCCAGCCCGCTGGCCTCGGTAAGTAGATTGTGTTTTGAATTGTCGGGTTTAACTCGTGTAGTATGTGAACTTTTTTATAAAAAAAAAATCTGGTGAGTTAAATGCAACTCGAAGTTTAAGATGCTATGTACAAATTTTGATTTAAAGCTTTCGTGACTGCACGGATTCATATTCTTGGTTCTTTCTGTAAAGTCACGTAGAAGGGAAATAATAAAATATGAATATAAAACAATAATAAAAGTATTTATATTTTATTATTTTCTTTCTACGTGACTTTACCGAAAGAACCAAGAATATGTTATGTACAGTTCAAAAACGCAGGGATTGACTAAATGTCCCAATATAACATTCGATTCTGAGAAGGGATGTTTTTGAGTACATGGGGATGCTAACCATATTCAATGTATAAACAGCAACTTCATAGACCCGTTTCCAATTAATTTGCCCTTGGGACAAATGAAATTAAATAGTTATACATTTAACAACTTGGTTAGGTTTACTTGGAGTTTAAAAAGTAATATCTTGTTTAATCGTTTTGTACATAAATTAATACAACTAAAACATAAAAAAACACAAGTCATAACCTTGTCCCATTCAACCTTGCATATGACCAAACAACTGAGTTTGGATAATCTTGCAATCTTAAGCTGAATTTATCCTGGGTTAATAGTTGAATGTGAGACATACCTGCAAATACTTATTTTCTGTATTTGACTTGCATGTATGTCATGCAAGAGTTGTCTAAATACCTTCAAGACTGACTGAGCTTCTCTGAGTGAATGTGCATTCTAAAGTGTTTCACATGTGCGTGTGGCATCATCATGACAGATGGGGGCCGTGCCCCTGTCGGCTTTGGGCGCGCTGCACGGTGGCGGGAGCATGGACTCCACACTGGCTGCGCTCGGCCTCCCACAGCCACAGCTTCTCGGCAACTTGGATGGCGGAAAGTTGCAGGGCATGCAGCAGCCCATGCACCTTGGCCAGGTACGATTTGACTGCATGTGCGCGCGGTTCAACATCGGAAGGTCCTGTTACCGATTAGGGGGATTGAGTGGCACACGGAGCGTCCGTAGCACTTAGTCGTCACCAGATGCTTCCATCCAATCCGGGTGTCCGTGCTCAATTATGAAGCCGGGTTTTCACGTGTAAATAATTAATGGTAGCAGCCCAATCACTTCATTCCACATAAGGCTAGTTGGGGTGTTTCACCTTTTTTGGAAACCATTCCAGTGCGGAGTGAAAAAGTACTTTGCCATTGGGTCTGACCTCTGTTGCAGTGCATGTGAGTAAGTGTAATGCCCCTACAAGGGATCATCGAAATGGTTCTTTGATGTTACCCCACATGCTCTCTTGTGATGTGGAGTTAAAGAATTCGAAATGGATACGCTGTTTCGTCGCATGCTGCTCGTGCACAATTTTAATAAAAATGGCGCAAGTCTGGAAACTTTTTAGGAATGTGTATACACTATCTGATATTCATTATCTCGTGTTTTAATAAACATATTTATTCATCCAGCACGTATTTGAGATGGTACATCATTGCACTTATTTTCTAGCAATGTGCTTTACCGGTGGTTCTTGTATACAGCTTGAGGCTCTCACCAACGTAGAAAAATGAAATCCAATCAAATATTGTGCTAAAAATTACCTTTTTACATTTATAATATTTTAACAATTGTGAATAGCTAAATGTAATACACAACTTTCTCTATATTTTAATATTGTTTGTAAATGCTTTGTGTAAGATTGATTTTACCATTATTTTCTTAGTTTAGTTGCTTGTCCTAAATTCTAGTTTAAGCACAGATAATTCAAGTAACGCAAGGCTGATCTGCTTTTGCTTCAGAAACTTGCATTGTTTTGCCATGATGGCCACGGGTTGACCCTTTGCCTCTTGTTTTTCAGTCTGCCACTGCTGAACAGTTGCTGAATTTGTTTTCGCAAGTCGGTGGCGAGGTCAAGTACGTTCATCTGTTGAGTTTAACACACACTGCCGCACATGTAGACGATATCCATTTTTATTGCTGCTTCTTAACCAAATATGAACACACTAACTTAAGTGCTGCTATGTTTGACAAAAAATTAAAAGATTACTTTTAGAGTGGCTGTGCTCCCATGAGTGTTTTAAATTGCATGAATGTTTAAGTCTTGAAACGGGCACTAATTTTCAAGGTAATTTTGTTACCTTTGTCGCAAGAATGAACCATCCGAACAATGCCATCGCAAAACCGGCGGGTAAGGGGGCGGACGCTGCTTCTAAAGAGATCGAGGAGGCCATGAAGAGGGTCCGTGAAGCACAGTCGCTCATCTCTGCCGCTATCGACCCAGGTGAGTTTCGCCCCTTTCCGCTTGACACCAGTTGTAATCTGTAAGACATCTTGTTCTTGATCGTACCCCCACACTCACTCAAAGCTTTGTGAAAGAAGAACTTAAGCAATAAAAACTATGTTTTATGAGAAATACTTAAGCTTGTCCTTGGAATGTATTGGTCAGTTACTGGAATACGTTGGATGGTAGTTGTGTTCTCGGGAACTGTAATTTAAGTGGGCCTTGCTTTTTTTCTTCAGATTCTTCCGAGAAGAAGGACGACAAAAAGAAGCGCTCTCGGTCAAAGTCGAGGTCCCGCTCGCGGAAACGGCGTTCCCGTTCGCGTTCACGCCGTCGGTGAGCCCTCCCTGTTCCCAGGGGCACAACATTTGTTGGCACACCAGTCCAAGTTGTCGTTAATGAGATTTTCACGTGTTGGTTTCGGAGCACAATGAAGAGAACGTGTAGCAGAAGTGCCATCTGGAATGTAAGTTGCAATGGAAATTCGCAAATTGGGATGTGAATAATGTAAATAAATTCGGCGTAATGCAATACATTGGGACAGTTAAGATTTGTATAGCGTATGAATGCTATCGGAGCTCAAAATTCTGCACAGAAACTGGGCGTATTTTCGAGTCGTTAACTTGCGCAGGGAGACGGCACAGATGGCTGGAGAAAACGGGGACGCATCACGTAGATTGAAATAATTATGTACACCCACCATCGATGCATCAATTTGTGTTTGGATTTATTTAGAGGTTTATTCAAAGCATCGGCAAATACTATGCTTTTACATTTAGACTAATGTGAACAAAACTACGCACAAAACATATAAAACTAAACAATACAAACCATTTGGTAACAAGAAGTAACAATCAGATTTACCATTTTGGTAAATGTAGCCTTTCTAGTTGCTCTAAACAAAGTGTATGTGAGCAAATAACCGAAACCTTTCAAAACGATTGATCATTACATGCACAATTCCTAGTGCACGAGCATTTCAGTCAATGCATTAACGTATTGTTACATGTGTAAATAAAAACAATGTAACACGTATTAAGTTGACCGTGAACATGGTTTTTGTCGCGACTATTGGGAAGTGGTAGGGTGCAGTAAATGCAAGGTGAGAGGTGAAATTGTAATTAACTTGCCAGCAGGGGGAGCCGTTTCATCAGGCGTGAACTGCAGTCGAGTTGGGGATTCGGCTTCGCTGACACTTGTTGCCAGAGCTGCTTATAAGCACATTCTCTAGGAGCAAGGGCAGGTGTGCTTGCCTCACCAGTGTAATGTAAGCAAATAATATCAAACTTCTGCCGTATCTCACAATCATCATCTTTATATATCCTGGAGGAATCTGATGAGCTATAAAGATATTTTTCACCGATGTTCAGTAGGGGACGGTTCAGCAAGTTACAACAAAAATATAAATACAGTGGTGATAGGTTTTTCCCCTTTTATCTGGCAACAAAACATGATTCCTTGTAAAAGGTTTCAGTTTGGTGTTTTAACATCTTAACACCTGTTTTGTTGCCAGATAAAAGGGGAAAACCCTATTATGTTTTGGTACTGGCAAAGGAAGGTCCCATGATGAAATATAAATACAACAGTGCAAAGTAGAGCAGGTCACTAAAATAAATAAAGTTTATGAGTATATCTCCACTTGAGGGTAGAGACTTATCTAACCGAACCACAGTGGTGAAATGACAGTAAGGGTTAGAGCTTGCTAGTGTTTTTTTTATATTTGTCCTGACGCCGCATGTTGACTGCAGGCGCTCGGGAAGCCGCACGAGGTACCGCTCGCGATCGCGTGGCCGCAGGAGCCCCCGCCGCCGGTCCCGCTCCCCACGCCGCAAATCCCGCTCGCCACGCCGGCGCTCGCGAGACCGTGGCCGCCGCTCTCGCTCCAAGTCCAGGTGAGAGCGATCAAGGGGGGCGTCCCCTTCCTGATAGCACGTCGGCGCACAGCTTTTGTCGTTCTCTCATTTCGTCCCAGAATGTCATTTAGTAACTTTGTTGTTTCTCCTGACATCTACTAAATATCACCCCCAACAACCGTCCTGCCCATTCATTTTTGAGACCTTGAGATACTTTTATTCACTTTAATCGTAAGAAATTGTGAACTTAAGTGATTGATTTGCTTTTTTTATTATCTAGCTTGAGTTATTGCTTCGAATTTTTTTTGCCATATTACTGAAATGTATTATCTTGTTTGCTCAGGTTGTGTTTGTGGGGTGAGAAACTGGAGATTAGTGTTGAGCTGTAAGAGATCAAGTCTCCCTGTTACAATGAACCCATGATTCCAGTGTTGGCATCTGGCTACGAATTGGATCCTACTCGATCATGTAGAGTCATTTTACGCGAAACATTCTGTCGATATGCTTTATAGTTTTAATTTCAGCAATACTATATTTTCAAGTTTGTCTTGCATTCTGCTTTTGTCACTTTAACATTTGACTCCTCGAATGTTCACGGTGTCTTAAGCTCCAGGAAGCAAAGAGGAAAAAAGGGTTATCCCATTTTAACTCTGTAACCACACGGTCGCATGGAGAATTCTCTCATGGCCATTATGGTAGTTAATGCCATTTAAACTTAATTCGAGTGAACATGGGTAAAATTTACCCTGCTTTGACGCGCTCTTTTCCCGTCTCGACGACGAACAGGGATCGCAGCCGACGTGGCCGCAAGAGCCGCAGCCCCTCGCTGGCGGGCAAGAAGCGCCCGCTGTCGCGTTCGCCGCCTCCTCCGCCTCGCCGCGTCTCTCCCAGCCCCCGGCGCCGGGCCTCCCCGAGGCCGTCGAGCAGCCGCCGCTCGCGCTCGCCCAAACGCCGCCTGCCGTCGAGATCGCCGGGCCCTCGCCGTGTGTCTCGGTCGCCACGTCGCAAGCTCGGCTCGCCGCCCCTTCTGCCCAAGCGCAAGGGCTCCGGCTCCCCATCGCCTAAGAAGTGAGAGACTGGACACAACACGCATGATGTGCCGAGACTTAAACCGTAAATTTGCGCTATATGAATGGGAAGGTACGATGTAAAAAAAAAAACTGGGCGCTTATATCTTGTTTAGATACGTGCGTACCTAGGCTGTGTGTCGTAGGCTGTACAACAATCTTGAAGCTTTAATGAGAAAATGGTAAGTCGATGGCAGCATCGTATAGTTTTAATGACATTAAAGCATTGATGACATCAAGTATTTTAGGGTATACAGCCTAGGTCCATATCCACTTGATATGATCTGTTAGTTTTATGGTTGTCTTAAGTTTCTGTCGTAGTTTAGACGCTTGATTAAATACTGCACTGAATCACATTGGTGTCATAACGCTTGGGTTACCCCAACAGTTATGAAGGTAACTAAAAACAGGTAGTGTTTAGCACAGTGGTTCGCACACTGTACTGTAAGCCCGGCGATTTTAGTTTGATTCATGGCCAGGACTGACATCATTTGCTAACCCACACTACCCACACTGCTAACAAGTGTGGTGAAATATAGTCAAGGAACCTCCCATGACCCAACATCCAGCATTGCATTGACAAAAGGGCTTGTTCATGTCATCTGAAGCACAATTGCAAATTGTGGTGTCCACTTGAATAACTTTTGAGTTGCTCCAAAAAATATACAGGCAAAATAAAAGCTGGCTTGACTCCGCACTTAATTTTTGCAAAGGCTTTTGTCGTTATTATAAATACCCTGCGTGTATGTATGTTGAACTTTCGCATCGTGCGTAGCCAACCGTGCTAATCGTGGAGGTGCACGTATGTTTTCCCTATCGCACTTTGCGCCCCTTTGCCAGGCACAAGAAAGAGAAGCGTCGCGAGCGTGAGCGAAGCCGCGAGAAAGAGTTGCGTTCGTCGGGAAGCCGCAAGAAGAAGGGCAGGGACAAGGGGGAGCGTGAACGGGAAAAGGAGCGTGAACGGCGCGACAGGAGCGAAGGAGACAAGGGCGACGTCAAGGTGAGTGGCGTTGCAGCCAGTGGCGGTACCATAAATGCACGTAGTTAAATGTCGGCACTAACGAATTGTTGAACGCTAGTAGTATTTTCAAAGGGTCCATGGCGTATCATTTCCTTATCCTTTAGATTTGAAGCTTTCGTGACTGCAAGGATTCATACTCTTAGGTTTTTTTATATATGCTTTTAAGAAAGACTTAGTATTTACACTGCTTGCCTTGTGGCAAACTATTTTTAATAGGCAGAATTAGTTGCTTATGATTTATGCAAATCATGCTAATGTTGCATTTTGGCTCGGCTTGTACAAAAAAATTAATAACAAATTCTGCAAACAATTGTTAACACCTAAATAAGGAATTTGATTCAAGTCCTCCGTTTGAAATGCTTTGAATCTGTGGAGTCTGGGTAAAATTAGTTTTATTGTCTTAAACGTTTATCATAAAGTTGATTATATTGAAATTATCCATGAGGTGGTTTGGAATTTTTTTTATTAGTAGCTAAAAATAAACGGTGACTTTTATATATAGGACCCTGTTAAGGTTGTCATGTGAAAGGAAGTTGAGTTTTTCTTGAAATGTAAGAATGTTTGTGAAGATGAGTTTTTAAGCTGTTCTGATGTGAACAGTCGTTTGATCTCGTCTAGCATTTACCCGAGCCTGGAAAAGGGTAGATTTCGGTGACATTTAAACCGATTTTAAAATGGCAGCTGTCAAAAATGAAGAAATAATGAAGTCTAGGTTTCTAAAATTTAGCAAAGCCTGCAAATCTCCTAAGCCATATAATCCCCAAGTGCCCTACATAAGTCATTTATGTCTCTTTGAAAAATGTTGCACAGTTTGACAAGTCAAACTATACCGGTTTGGTAAGATTTAGCAAATTTCTTTTTTAAGTTTACCATAGGCTACATTTGTATGCTCAATATATCTTCTGCACTATGTTGTAGGTCATTCTGTTATTCATCTGACCAGTTCGCGCAGTGTGCAGCCAAACATAAGGTTGCCAGTTTATATCCTGGTCAGGAATCAACTCGCCCTTTATCTTTTCGTTGCCACTGGAATAAGTCTATCTTCTAGAAGTCAACGGTGCGTGTTATATAAGATAGACGAGTCTCCCTGCCTTGACAATCTGGAATTTTCGCCACAGGCTCAATCAAGGGTGTACAACTCAGGAGCTGAGCAAATCGCCACTTGCTCATTTTGAGCAGGCAGGCCACTTTGATTTGACACATTTTTATCCTGATGTAGCGTTGTGGTGAACGAATGAGTAAGACGTGCTTTCCCGTCTGCACGCCGGCTGCTCTGTGGTGCATAGACCCTGTTGGACGTGTTGCGCGCACACGTGCAGGTGACGCGGAACTACGACGAGGAGGAGATGGGCTACGACAGCGAAAAGGAGCGGCTGCTGCGCGAGGAGGGCGCCGGTTCCGGAGGCGCCGATGACGGGTCTCCACCGCAGGGCGGCACACGCTCCGGCAGCAGGGGCGGCTCTGACAGCGGCAATCAGAGCCCTGAGCGCAACACCAATGGGGATGACGATCAGCAGGAAGACATGTACACCAGCGATTGAGCTGCATGTGTGCCTCTGATTGCCGCACACACAATCGCCTGTTCTTACTCCGCAATTATTACATCTACACAAATGCAGTCGTTGGTTTTTGCGTGGCCATTAGCACATGTTCGTGCTGGCCACTACATCCAGTTACAGCAGTTGGTCCCCAAGTTGCGTGCAAACACGCTGGCCAGTATGATTGCACATGCGAGTGTACAGGAGAGTTGCACATAATTTGGTCCACGTGTCTTTAACATGCGTTCACACGAGCCAGTGTGAGCGCATGTGAGATTACAGATGCAATTGTACAGACCTGCACAACCTCCTTGGCCTATCTGCACCAACACCACCACCAGCCTTCTCGGTCCCCTTTCAACATTGGTTTGGGAACTGCTATTTTGAGGGTGAACCCAGAGCTTTGTATTAAATGGATGGTCTCAGGTATTGGAGAACGTCCCTTTGAATGCATGGCTGCTTTTTTTGTTGCATATAAAAGGTGTCTGGTGATGGTGTGGTTGGTAGCAGAAGGCAGGTGAAGTCGGTGGGTGAAATTGGAAAAACTATAAATTCCCAAATCAACTCGCATTGCTGTAAAGATGAAGCATGACAAGTCTTGAGATTTCAAATAGTTTTTTTGATTGCATACTGGTTTGTAAATACTGTATGTCCCCCATTTTTTAAAGGCAATTGATCGGCTCGGTTTATAGAGTTCACAACTGCCTACAGTTTCTGATTATTGCCGGAGATGAATTTTTTTTATATATATAACTACCTGGAGTCTCTACAGCTTTGGTTGACATTAGGATTTTCACCGTACTTGATGTTTGTAACAAAATTGTAATGCTTGCGCCATGCGATTTTTGTTGTGTTTTAAGCGACCTTTTGCCGTTTCATTCTTGGGAACCTTCAGGTTGGTGCATTGTTTGCAACAGGCCACGAAATTCATTTGCTTTTTAAAAAAAGGGGCAAGAGTGGGAATCCTACATAAATTAAGAAGCACATACCGTATTTTCTCTTTGTACAGTATGCTTTACATAGCCGGCATGTAAAGGATCGTCCATTTGATGCTGGTTTTCCCCACATTCATTAAATAAAAACCCGCGGTTTTGTTCTGTTTTGTGAATTTGTGTTTTTTTGCATTGTTTTAATAAATTTAACAACCTGCTTGTTCAACAATGCAACCGACCTCTGAAAGGTTAGCGTCAAAACCTTTTGTGTAATCTTGCGTGTATTTTTTACAAGAAGCCAGTCTGTATTTAGGTGAAGTGTGGTTGGTTTACGTGGCCCTATTGTGGAAGTGAATTCCCTCTACAGTATACGGTGTGTGTGGGGGGGTTACTAAGCAACGGTCTGTTGCTGTTTTTATTCATCTACAGCACTGGATCTGGACGGGAAAATGTGAGCCGACAATCCATTATCTGTTCGCTTGGGTATACATTTTCAACCATCATGCCAAACCACGTCCTGCAAGGGATTCCAGTGTCTGGCGACGTCCACCCTTTGTCCACGGCTGATATTTTTCGCTTTGTGTTGAGAGGCCAGAAGGCCCCCCCGGTTCCTTCCGTGCCTCGGCTTGCCAAGTCGCGCCTGGGCCCTCTGAGCAAGGCGGATACGAGCCATTGCCCCATCGGCACCGTTCCTTGGGGACTGCGGTGTGGGACACAAGAAGACGTGCAGCCCGGGCACGCGTTCATCGCCTCGCCGCTGTTCTTCCCGGATGTGGGCGCGCTGCAGAGGAAGATGTTTGCAGGTGAGGAGCCGGGCAAGGTGCTTGGCGACTCCGCAGCTTCGAGCACCTGTGCACGTGGCCATCAATCATCCATGGAGGCGAGGAGGACCAGGAATTGTGGAAACGGGGTCCTGGATGAGGCGAGGAAGCCATCGCCACCGCTGATGAGTGTCTGGCTGCAGAAAGACACGACGGCACGACTAATCGGAGAATGGCAGAAGAGGGCATGAGCTGAGGACATGCTGGGGACGTTAGAACAAGCATGGAGCCAGCAAGTCTCCCTGGAAGCGCTGGATATTGGAACCTAAGTTGGTCTGGGCTTGGACTTGCGAGGTCGCCATGAGATGGCAGTGCAGCAATGGATGGAACACAACTGCGGAATTTTTGAGTTGTCACCGTGCATGTGTGTGGTGGGGTTTCTTCAGGTACTGAACTCGAATTTCCACCAACATGCCAAACACTGCGTGCAATTGGTCAAACATCTGAAGGCAGGACCATGCTTAAAGGGGTTTGAGACTCGAGATTTCTTAAACCGACAACGTCAATGATTGTACCACCAACCATGTTTAGATGAAGAGTCGGGATTTGTAGACGATATTATATTCGTTTTCATTTGTTTTGATGCTGGGTCTTTGTCGTGCTCTCTGTAATATTACCATATCATTGGCATTATCTGACCGTATATCTTTTAGAAATCACTGAATAATTGATTCTTGTATTCGTGATACGATCCACGTAAAATATATTTCGATGTATCGATTGTTACCTGCATGGTGTGAGTTACGTGTTGGTGTTTGTGTATTTTATAATAACTCGGAAACATGTTATAATTTACATTGTAAGACCCCCTCAATTTGTACCCACGGACATATTCGTACAGATATCTCCACTAGTATTTTAATATACTTGGAGCCACTGCTTTGAGCGAGCGCCTATTAAGGCCGGCACGACTCTCACCAACAGCGGCCCTCATTCGCCAAGAAGTATCCGTGGCATCACCACGGCGCTTGTGCCAGGCTAGGTGTACATTTAGGCCACGTGAAGTGTGGAAGGCTCGCCGAAGGGAGTTCACAGGGACAGATCCAGGTGCTGTGGGTTGACTGAGATGACTGGCGGATGGACCAGCTGTGCCACCTCGCTGCGTTTTAACCGGTTGCCGTGAATCTTGAGCCTCCTCCATAGAGATCGATCTTGACACCGCTGGTACCAGGCTTGGAAAACTACACTCGGCTCCACATCCTCCCGAATGTAATCACGCCAGCCCATCTCTTCACCAGCCCGTGTCATGCCAGTCTAGCCCCCTTCTATCCGGCCAAACAGTCTGCTTGGGCATGCAGAATACGTGACCCAGCCAACGCTGCCTCGCCTGCCGATGGGACTTTGTCCAAATCTTTTAAGGATCTGTGAACTCCTCACACAATCCAGTCTGGTTAAACAGATCGTAGGCAGGCCAGCCTGAATGTGTTAAACTGGCGCAGATTTTCCTTCAGAGGGGTCCACGTTTGACAAGCTTAGAGAAGAGGAGATGGTATAAATGTGGCCGTGATGCCCCCCGAAGCTTTGTGTGGAGCTACAGGCCAAATCAGCTTCCAGGCAGCGTTACGCAGCTGATGAAATGATGTCTCTTCCACTAAGGGGCCGTCCATAAATGACGTCACGCGTTTCTGGACGAATTTGACCCCCCCCCTCGTCAATCGGCGTCACAAAAAGTCAGCCCCCCCCCCCCTCAAATATGACATCACAAAGCTCTGCCCCCCTCTCCCCAAAAAAAATAAAACATGCTTCAAATCGCTTTAAACTATTGTCATTGTAGTGCGTATTTAATGTGGCGCTGCACTCTAATGTTGTAGGAGAAAACATTTATTAAAAAGTCTATTTAATTAAGTGGAACGTGTTGTCTATCTATATATATAAAATCGCAAATCTGTCTGTCTGTCTGTGTGTCTGTGTGTCGCCGGACCATACGCAGTTTCATTGGACGGCGGTTGCCCCTGGCAACGGGTAGCGACGCATTCGCTTCCGGGTGGACGCCATTTTTAATTCCAGTTAAAAATATGCGCACGCATTTGTGCTATAAACTCGATATACCCAGCGTTGCACGGGGGGAAAATACATTTAAAATTTTATGCAAACTTTCAAACATTACATACCAATGAAAAAACAACTGTGTAATTACTTTTAAACTCGACGCGCCAAGAATCGATTCTCTGAATCGCGCAAAGGAATCGAAGGTTGTAGATTCCTTTAGATTCGGACGATTCCCGTTTACTGTAAGTTGGTTAAAGTCGATATAAACTGCTACGAACGGCAAATATCCGGCGTTGACCGGGCCAAAAATGTAATTAAAAACTCCTGAAACAAAAATAACAATGAAAATGAAACTCTATCATTCAAAATGTAAACCCCCAACATGCCAGGAATCGATTCTTTGAATCGCACAAAGGACTAATCGAAGGTTGTAAATTACTTTACGATCGCGCTTCCTGTTTAATATAAGTTGCTTATAGAGTTGATATAAACTGCTACGAATGGCAAATATCCGGCGTTGACTGGGGCAAAAATATAATGGTGAGGGCGGTTGTGAGTGCCGATTGTGAGTGGTGATTAGTGAGTGGTGAGGGGAGGTTTAGTGGTGAGGGTGAGTGGTGAGGGTCAGTGGTGAGGGTCAGTGGTGAGGGTGAATGGTGAGGGTGAGTGGTGAGGGTGTGTATATATGTAAGGTTATTAAGAAATATAGTTTTCACCCGGGCAACACCGGGTACTTATGCTAGTATTTATTTAAAGTTGCGCATTTTGATGTGACGTCACATTTCTCAACCCCCGCCCCCTCTCGTCGCACATCGTCACAAATGTCTGACCCCCCCCCCCCCCCAGGTGCGTGACGTCATTTATGGACGGCCCCTAATTAGGAGTTGAGATCTCTGCTGCCAAACCGGAGCTGGTCACACAAACTCAGACGAAGATTTAACACGAACGCTTTCGCGACCTATATCCATAATATAGTTGTTTTGGTTAGATCTCGTAAATATATAAATGTGTCGTTAAAGCCCGCCACCACCCGACACAGCCAACTAGTAAGGGTTGTCACAAATCTGATTGTCGCCTGATAAAGCTAGTTGTAATTACTGGCGAAACGTCGTACTCAGATTATAAATGTTGTGGCTTTGCTTTTCCAACACAACCGGTGGTGCTGTACTAGTATACTACACTATACACTACTATACAATCCACTGCTATACACTCCACTGCTATATACTACACTATACACTACACTACTATACACTACACTACTATACACTACACTACTATACACTACACTACTATACACTCCACTGCTATACACTACACTACTATACACTACACTACTATACACTACACTACTATACACTACACTACTATACACTACACTACTATACACTCCACTGCTATACACTACGCTACACTGCTATACACTACACTACTATACACTACTATACACTACACCAGGGGTCGGCAACCAAAATAACAAGAAGAGCCATTTCTTTCCAATTCGGTACAAAATTCAGTATTTCAAGAGCCGCGATGCATCTGAGTACATACTGTACATACGTACATATCGTCAAGAAGCAGCCCGCAAAGAGCCGCATGCGGCTCCGGAGCCGTAGGTTGTCGACCCCTGCACTACACTATACACTACACTGCTATACACTACTATACACTCCACTGCTATACACTACACTATACACTGCTATTCACCATAGTAATATACACTACACAACTATACACTATACACTACTATACACTACACTACTATACACTACACTGCTATACACTACACTACTATACACTACACTACTATACACTACACAACTATACACTATACTCTACTATACACTACACTACTATACACTCCACTGCTATACACTACGCTACACTACTATACACTACACTGCTATACACTACACTATACACTACACTGCTATACACTACTATACACTCCACTGCTATACACTACACTATACACTGCTATTCACTATAGTAATATACACTACTATACACTACACAACTATACACTATACACTACTATACACTACACTACTATACACTACACTATAAACTACACACGAGTGCTGTACTAGTGACGAATTGGCCACGTTCTGTTTACGTGACAACCCTTACTAGTTGGCTGTGTCGGGTGGTGGCGGGTTTTAACGACACAACATTTATATATTTACGCGATTTAACTCCGACAAAGATCTTAACAGACTGATTGGGCAAGTGCTGTCCGTGACAAACTATGAAGGATGGTACAGCACACGATGGGGGTGGGTGGCCAACACCACAACCGCCTCCGTCTCCCCGGTGGCGATGTGTTTACACAACGCACCAGGTACTCATTTGAGGCTGAGTCGACTTAGGGGAGGCCCACGACCGGTTCACGATAATCGTCACCGGCTTCACCCCCCATCATCATCATCCCACGTTGCCGCTCCTCTTTAAATGGACCCCGGTGACGTGTGCGCTCAGTCAGTCGCCCGGCTGTGATTGGCTGCGTGGGCCACCTCGCCTCATTCAAACACGGGGGTGGGGGGGAGGCATGCAGGGCAGACACTTGCGTGGTGGTGGTGCGGTGTAGTTAGTGGTGGTGGTGTGGTTGGTGGTGGTGTGGTGTGGTTGGTGGTGGGGTGGTTGGTGGTGGTGGTGGTGGTGTGGTTGTTGGTGGTGGTGTGGTGTAGTTGGTGGTGGTGTGGTTGTTGGTAGTGGTGTGGTGGTGGTGGTGTGGTTGTTGTTGTTGGTGGTGTGGTGTAGGTGGTGGTGGTGTGGTGTAGTTGGTGGTGTGGTTGGTGGTGTAGGTGGTGGTGGTGTAGTTGTTGGTGGTGTGGTGGTGGTGCGGTTTTGGTGGTGGTGTGGTTGTTGTTGGTGGTGTAGTTGTTGGTGTGGTTGTTGTTGGTTGTTGGTGTTGGTGGTTGTTGTCGGTGGTGGTTGTGTGGGAGGGGATGAGACCAGGACGCAGAGTGTGTGTGCCTGCTACCCCACGTGCTTGGGCCGTGCACGTAGCCTGGCACCAGCGCCGCGGTTGACGTCACCGCCACTTGCTGGCGAACGGCGATTGTTGTTGTAGTTGTTGTTGTGGTTGTTGTAGTTAAACATCGCCACGGTAGGGAGACAAAGGCGGCCGTGACGTAGTTGCTGGCCGCCCCACTAAAGGCTATAGGGGATAGGTGGATCAGTCGCTGTTTGTGGGTCTATACAACGACCGGCACGAACCCTTCACTGATCCTATTTAAATCTTATTTACATCTCGGCTTGGTCCTATTGGCTGTCTTGGGTTCGCTAAGCTGGGGGACAGCAGGGGGGGGTCCATTGTTTGCCGTCGCCTCGTTCGCGAGAAGCGGATGGGTTGATGCCTGTGATGGTGGTGGTGTTGTTGATGGTGGTTGTTGGTAGTGGTGTTGTTGGTGGTGGTGGTTGTGGCAAGACACGTGGTGGTGGTTGTTGTTGGTGGTGGTGAAGGAGATTTGATCTCGTGCCGGCCTCAATAATCTCCGCACGCTGAACTGCCATGCAAGACCAGAGGCTCATCTCGCCTGGACCCTACAGGGCGACCAAGCTGGTGAGTAGCGACTTTGTGTCCTGTGTCTACTAAGACGATTGTTACAGCAGGTGCTGGGCCACCCCTAGGTCGACTCGGCCTCAAATTAGTACCTTGTGCGCTGTGTAAACGTCGCCGCTAGGGAGACAAAGGCGGCCGGGCGTGGTGCTGGTTGCCCCCCCTAGCCCCCTCGTGTGTGGTTGCCGGCCTTCAGCTCCACGTGGGTGGGGGGGGGTCTTTAATCGCGTGGTTTTGTGTGGTTTGCGAGCACCCATTAAAGCCTCAACAATCCGTACAGAGACTACAGACTGTGTGCGAGTGTGTACTGTCTTAGGAGAGAGACAAAGACGGCCTGGAGTGGTCCTGGCCACTCGTGTACGCCATAGCAGCTTTAATAATAGGTGCTCGCTAACATCACTTGCTCCGACAATCCTGTAAAGGCAACACGAGGAGGAGAGGGGGAGCTTTGTCTTTATTTTCTGCGAATGTGTAAGAATATTAAATTTCGATTTAAAGCTTTCGTGACTGCAGGGATTCATCTTCTTGGTTCTTTCGGTAAAGTCACGTAGAAGGGAAATAATAAAATAAAAAAAATAAAACATAATAAAATATTATTATGTTTTATTTATAGAACCAAGAAGATGTAAGAATATTGTGATGTAAGAATATTGTTTACACACATCAGTGGCGAGAGATGTCTGATCCGGTTATGTTGTCATCATCATCATAATCATCAGCCATGATCAATCCACGGTCTCACCAAGCCCTTACCCATCCATGGCCCATGATCTCGCACGTGATTTCGTTGCTCCATCTCCTGGATTAATGTCCCCTTCGAACGCACGTGGTTGCTACCGGGGTCATTTCATGCACGCGTGCTGCTGTTTGACCTGTACGTGTGTCGGCGTCTAGAATGTGCAGCAATTCGTGGCATTTGCTTTAATCAAGCTGGGCATGGCCCTCTGCTAGGTTGGCTCAGCCTAAAACATTGTGTATTCCTCGTGTTGCGATGTGTGAATTATGAGCACAATTGAGATGGATTGAGTGCGTGGTGTAACCACTTTTTTCTGTCCCAGTGAGCGGACTTGTCCATATTGTTTAAATGTGTTCGCGAAACTTGTTTTGGCTGATATTCCAGATTTTTTACATTGTTCTTACATCTGTCAGTACTGAAATATGTTGTACATTCTGCACATAGCAGGGTTTAATCTGCCCTTCCCTTGGTTATAGTATCATAACCCCTGTATCCTTACATTTTTTGAGGAAAAGCTTAAGATTATTTTCTTCGGGGGGGGGGCTTCTACTGCAAGGGAATGTTTGGTCAATTCCATTTCGCTTTTATGTGTGAGGAAACCAGGGTCTTTTTAGAAAACCTCCCATGTATACAAAGAGGCTAACATTCAAAGCTCCACACAGATAGATCCAACGATCCATTGTTGTACTGTACTGCAATTGATCCTATTTGCTAGCTATCTTAAAGGCTAAACATACAACACGTGGAATTTCCAGCCAGCCTCCCATTCAAGTGCTAACCGTGCAGGTTTCACCCAAGCGTCACCTAAGATTTGGTTCATTGAGGCTGATTTTGTTGAATAATTCATGTGTACTATGTGCATAGGCACACGTGCATATGTACATGTGGTGTGTGCAGCAGTGGCGCAGTGAACCGGGCGACCTAAGTTCAATTTTTGGCCACGGTTACCAATGAGTGGCCAGTGATATCTGAAGCATCCTGGTCCTTGAACTCCGTGTTTATTCAGCCTGTAATCAGTCCCCGGGTATCTGCGAATATGTCTCTATGTCCTTATACTCCAAAACATTAACAGTGATTATTATACAACAGCCCCTTGCCAATCAGCTGCCGGATAAAAACTGTGTTTGCTGACCATACCACCCAGTAAACATGCAATGTTTGCCCAACGTTCTATATGTAACTGGTTACACACCCCATCGATTGCCTAGTCATCCTTAAAAATGGGTGTTCACTAACGCCACTTGCCCCCAACAGTCTGTTACAGGCTACTCGGGGAAAGTTTGCCCAGCTTTGTGGAATGAGACTAAGCGTTGGACTACATTGAAGAGTTGGTTCACAAAGCCAGGAGTAAGGAATTGGGAGTTAAAGCAGACCTGGGGTTCACACTCCATGGGAGGGGAGGAGGAGATATGTTGACTTTACACCCGTATGTCCATGCCACCATCATCAGGATCAGAGCAAGGCTGAAGGGCTTACAATGTGGGCAGTGTTTTAATGGTTAGCAGTGTCAATGTTGACTAAATCCCATCGTAAAAGAAAAAGTGCAGGCTGGAAAACCATGAATTGTGATTTTTTTTCTCATCCTTTACGGATTAGATTATACTTGCCATCTAGGCAAGCTAATGGACCCCATCGTGTGAAAGTGGGAAATCCACAAATATTGGTTCCAAGAAGCAGATTTTGGAGCGGTGAGCATTGGTGATACTACTGTACTGGTTAGCCCTAATGAGAATGAAACCAACCTACGGTCACATTTACTCAAGTTAATTTTGACTGTGACCTAAGACAAAGGACCACAATCCAGTTCTTCATGAGCTTCTGATGGTTTGTTGCATAATGCACGAAGGGCTGTGTGCTTTTGACATAGCTTTGAATGTTCTTGGCAGTGTGATTGGTATGCATTGTTTAAATGTACAGTTGGCAAATCTGCTGCTGTAAATGTTTCAGGTGGTCTCTTTCAACTCTAAGGTCGTCTAATACGACCTATTCGTGTGGAATTAAGTTACATCAATGCTGTGGGTAATGTGCGCGTGCATACGTACAAGACTAGGGATTTTCAGATGAATATGAAAAATCTGAAAATAGGGCCAAGATATGAAATTTCAGATGAAAAGAAAACAATTTGTTTCGGATTGTTATGAAAACGTGCACCACGGGAAGCGATGTCACTTTGTGGGACACCATATCCGCTTGAAGTTGTGTCGCGTGACAATTGGGTGATCTCACTTTTTTGAGCATGAAGACTCATTAAAATTTTTAAATAATGTAAATGATTCGGAAATCTAAATAATATCTGAAAATAACCGTCGTATATCGGAATGTTGAAAGCCACAACTCATCCCTAATGTAGATGTACAATGTATTTTGTCAATCCACTCCTGGATTTCTGGGCTATGTGGGTTGGTGAAGGCAGGGAGCATAGATAAGGAAGCATAGAAGTACAATCCAACAATGGGTTTTGCTTCACTGCCCTCAGGTGTCCACAACATCGTCCCTCAGCAGCCGATGACAACCTGTTTTATTTAATGGTGGTTGCATTATCCATGCACAATCCAGGCTCAACTCTTCTTAGCTTCTGAGATTTGGCAAGATTGGGCACATTCCGGGCAATGCGTTCATAGGCTTGTGCATGTATAAGATTAAATAAAAATGGAATTCACATTATTCTAGAGTATCCCATTAAGAAGTTAAACATTAAACAAATTGGCCAAATAGCTGTGTTTCTCATGAGCAGAGAGCTTTTGTAAGTACAGGTGATTAAACTAAATTTGCATCCAATACACCAGGCAACCCAGCAGCATTTGTTTAAAGGGCTACAATCTGCTGATGAGACTCAGTGAAGTTGCAATTGGTTATCGGTTCCACTGCGTAGACATATCCGCTCCCATACATGAATTGCCACACATGGCAGCTAGCGATGAGGCCGAATCTTTCCACACCTTCCTCTCTCTGGTCGTGGTGGTTCCTTTTGCTGGAAAACATATAGGCTCCGAAGGCTCATAAGTTGACGGGCCTAAATATGAAATTTTGGTCTTGAAACAGATCTTATTTATTTCCTTTTCCAACTTCTTGATACACAATGAAAGCCAGATTAGATCTGTCCCGCCTGTCCCCGGCTCGTATTTATGTATGTTGAACTTCTGTCACACCAACCGTGCTAATCGGAGGTGCTCGTACCGGCGTCACGGCTACATTGACTTGTGGCCCCCCTTCCTTTCAAGATCATTCTTCACAATCCAAAGCATCTTATTTCACGTTCCATGTGGTGGTTGTGTGTGTGCGTAACGCCACGTGCGGTATTCTCTCCGGATCCATTCTAGACACGCGTCTAAACCACCTGGGTTGTCCATATTGGAACTTCTCTCTGTTCAGTGTCATCACTTTGTTCTGATCGTTCTCTTTGGACTCTAGTCCAGACACACTCCCAGGATTTTTATCAGCCAGCTCATCTGTGCAGATGCCGTGTTTTGTTAATCGGATTTGATCATTCTCCACCGTTCGGAGCCACACATCAGTAATCGGCACAACTGTTTTCCCGCACATCCGATTAACGTGGCTGGCTGACGTACGGTGTGAAATAAGTTCGGCATACATAAAGTACATAGTTTCATAAACACCTTGATGTTTATGTGTAAAAAATAACCTTGCCCCTTTATGTATAATGTTTTTTTATGGGTAGAACGTTTCCCTTTTTTTACACGCTTTTATTTAACTCGCTCTGTCTGTTGTCGTATCCTCAAATCTTGTGACTCAATTTTAACCCACTTCTCAATGTCGTATCGACTGCATACATTGTATACGTATGTCATACTGATGACAATACTATATTCTATCATTAAAAATAATATATATTTTTAAGCTATCTTTTTATATATTATGTTTCGGCTTGGGTCTAATTGTCCACGCTCAACTGACGTTGGCTGTAAATCACCATGGCTCCTTACGTTATGGCAAACTTCGGGGCCACTTTCTAGAGTCGTGTAGTTCTGAGTATTTTTAAATATTACTTCTTTGATTGTTTTTGCAGTCGTCCTATCTATCGGTGCCATGAGAGATGACCACGTCCATATTCGGAACCCTTGCAGAGCGGTGCATTGGTCCCACGTTAGAGAACGGTCCCGCAGAAACTAATTTCACAGAACTCCTTCAAAGGTCACTTGAAGAGACCTCTTTTTAGCCACACACTCAAGGGCACACTTTGCCCCACGTTCTCCGCTGCACAGAAACGTTCTACGGGTGGCAGTAAACCATTCTTTTTAATTCGCAGGGCTGGGCATTGGTCAAATAAATTTTAAACATTTACGCGAAATGTTTAATTGTCAATGATTGGTGACCGGGCTGTGATCATAAACTCACGGCTTTTGAAAGCCGGATTTGAACACAGTGCTTTAAACGCTTAAGCCAATTAGCCACATTAATGTTTATTTAGTCGTTTTTAGTTAATCAAATAATTATTTGCTGTTATTTATAAAAACACACATTAACAATCATATCCACCTAGAAAATAAACAAGCGGTCGTCGTATCTTCTTCGTATTACTTAAATATTATGTCCTTATTTATTGTGTAACTTGTATTCTCAAGAACAACGCTAATGAGTTTTTTTTAAGTGGTATGGTTTCATAACTATATATAGCACAGGGCATAGCTTATATAACAGCTCGGATGTGGATAGTGATTGGCATGCATGATTTGTAAGGTGTTTTCTGAGTAAATCTTTCCATCCGTGTGTGTGTCTGCACAATCATGCCGGGCATTCCGGCCTTGATAGCTGCCCCCCAACAGCACTTGCCCCTAATTCTAGATTTGAAGCTTTCGTGACCGCAATGATTCATATTCTTAGGTTTTTTCGGTAAAGTCACGTAGGTAAAAAAATTAAATTAAAATTAATACAACTAAAATAAAAAATAAAATAAAAATCACGACGTTTCGGAGGCAACACAAGCTTCAGTCTTCAGGTGGAACCGTCACAGCACGATTGCTGTATCGTGCTGTGTCGGTTCCACCTGAAGACGGAAGCTTGTGTTGCCTCCGAAACGTCGTGATTTGTATTTTATTTTACTTTTTTTAATTATAATTTTTCACCTACGTGATTTTACCGGAAAAACCTAAGAATATAGCACTTTCCCCATAAGGGGGGTGGGATCGTTGTCTTGTTATCTCTCTGCTGTGGGAGAGATGGTGAGATGGTGAGATGGTGAGATCGTGATCCTCAAGGGTGACATTCCAACGGTGGTCTCTCTGCCAGCCAACCCAGGATTGCCGGGTGCCAACCGGCGAGCCTGCAGTGAATTCATGGCAAACGCCCACCGCTCACGTTACATGATTAGGGGCCGTCCATAAATGACGTCACGCACCTGGTGGGGGGGGGGGTCAGACATTTCCTGCAAGGGGGGGGGTGGTTGAGAAATGTGACGTCACATCAAAATGCGCAACTTTAAATAAATATAGACAACACGTTCTACTTAATTAAATAGACTTTTTTTAAATAAATGTTTTCTCCTACAATATCAGAGTGCAGCGCCACATGAAATACGCACGACAATGACAATAGTTTAAAGCATGACAATAGTTTAAAGCGATTTGAAGCATGTTTTTTCTAGGGGGGGGGGGGCAGAGCTTTGTGACGTCATATTTGAGGGGGGGGGGTCTGACTTGTGACGCCGTGTGACGAGGGGGGGGGTGTCAAAAATCGCGTGACGTCATTTATGGACGGCTCTCACCTCTCCACGTAGACTTGGTGCGTTAATAAACGTAATTGGGCTGGGTCACGTCCCGCCGCTGGATTGCGTGGTGGCTCTGTGGGGGGATTATGCCAGCTAAAGAGGAAGCTTATGGCACCAAGAGGACATCTGCCAGGGAGATGGAGCTAAAAGATAAGCTCTGCGGATTGCTACACTGCACAACCGCGAGAGATGGAGACGGTTTTTGGGTTGGTCATGGCTGATGATGATTATGATATGAATTGAGATTGTTTATTATTTGTATTTTTCACGTGGGTGTATAAACTATAGTTAGACTAGGCCCCATCATCCCTTCATTCTTCTGGGGTCATTAAAATGGGTACCACTGTGGGAAATCAAACGGTGTTTTTCTATAGATTAATTCTCCCTGGAATGGAAATGTAGAATTCCCACCACTGGCTCAGGATTGTACACGCGAGATGAGGCCTCTCAAGATTAATTGCAAAACATTTTGATCCATTTTTTTGGTTTATTACAAAGTCCTGTTTCTTTTCAGACAGTAATGGTCAACGACATCTTTTATTTTGCAGGTACTGTCTCTTAAATAGTGTGGCTGATCTGGTGTGATTGTGCGATTGTTTATTTTGTAATTGCAGCCCCCTTTGTCAAGCCACTGCTGGATCAAGGTCTCCCCACATCGTGTCGATCATGGAAATTATTGTACGATAGCTCACCAGACAAGTCTGGCTCAGTGCGGTTTCGTGAAGGGAGGGAAGGCTCGGAACGAGTTCAGGTGGCACTCGCCACTCATGATGTTCACCAAAGCCATGAATTAAACCCAGATTGCCGGTTCCATCGTGCAGTGCGCTAAGTACAGCGCCATCCCTCCTATTGTCTCGCATTGGTGGGTAAGAACGTGTCGGCTTGTTGATTAACATCGATGCTTAAGCTCACGATACACTGAATAACGTGAGTAATCATGTGTTTCAGTTCGTATATGTTGCATCGAATTGACGCCGGTAGATTTGCCGCCACATGAAACACAGCGGCAAATATTTTGACTTTTTAAGTTGGATTGTAAACCCTAATCACGGCAATTCACCAAACCACACCGGAAGTGAATTGTTAAACCGCTGGGCATGAACACCAGTTACCGGGGAGACAAAGGCGGTCAGACATTGCACGTTTATGGCCGCACCACCCCCACACACATTTCCGCACCGGCGCCTGACTCAAAGCAAGAAAGGTCATGGGGGTTAAAATTCCAGTCAGGGGTCGACTGGGCCCATCATATTATTTTGGTCTTTTCGTAAAGTCACGAAGATAGGTTCTTTGAACGTAGATAGGGTCTACGTGACTTTACCGAAAGACCAAAAAAATATGAATTCCTGCAGTCACGAAAGCTTTAAGTCAAGATTTGGGCCCATCATCATATCTCCAGAGTCGATTAAAAACGAGTACCGCTTTGTGAGGATTCAACAGCGGTCTTGCTTGAGGTGGACTGGTCTCTACCATGGGAATGTGGAATTTCCACCGCTGGGTCGCGGACCGCCAATGGAAATAAGCGCATTTGCAAAATGTGATTTGTAACTTTCATCCTTACCCATGTATCGACAGTTACATTTCAATGTGCAATTGTGTTGAGGGACTGTGTGTTGTTGCCTTGGTGTAGTCTGGGACAGTTTTTTCTGTTGTTTTGCTGCCTTGCCCAAGCTTGCCAATTGGGTTACTTATGGAATTTGAACTTGTATACTTTACCAGTTTTATTTATTTATTAGTGATTTGCTTACCTTATCTATGATTTGCACTCCTTTCGTTTTTTTATATTGTTGTTGTAACTTTCTGACTTGCCCCTACTGGACATTTGTGAAAAGTAGCTTCATAGCTCATCGGATTTCTCTAGGATAAGTAAAGATTCTGATAAAATAAATATTCTGAAGCACTACCCATTGCGTTTTTGTACACTTGCTTTTAAGACATTCATAATAATCATCGGTTATGATCAATCCACTGATGCATGAAAGCCTCCCCACGCTGCCACCATTTCTCGTGGCCATGCGATGTAACAATCCACTTAGTGCCTGGACAGTGGAGCACGGGAATTTAACAGCCCTCAGTCCCCAATGCACCATATGGCCTAATTATAAACGAGCTAGTGAGCCAGTCGATTTAGGACAGCCTCCATGTTACAACGGATAGCATCCTGGGCTATGTCCTTATGTGCAAATAACTTGGGGTATATCGGGGTATACGATATTGTGAGATATGTAACATAATTGAGAGATATTCCTGAAAATATAATTACAAGCGGGATCGACCGTGCAAAGTGGCATGTGTACAACAGGCATATGCAAAAATATGCAATATTACCCTAAAACCGTACGGATCTGAGCTGAGCTGTGTCGTGAGTTGCAGCGGTGGCGGTGAACTGTGCTGTGAGTTTGTAGTGCTGCTGAGCTGTGTCGTGTGTTTTACTTTTTTTTCCCCAGCCTTTGTGAAAAACCTGTGAAGTGCCCTCACACGGACAGCCAGCCGTAACATTTCCCAGGCATAGCAATGAGGGCCCTATCAGCTCCTTAAAACCAGGGGGAGGGATCCTTTGTGCGCTGTTAAACCATCCTTCATCTTGAGATGCCGGCAATGGGGGGGGGGAGGTGGGGAGGGAAGCGTGGGCGGGCATCGGAGTCGAGGGGGGCACCTTGGGTGGTTGTGCAGGTGGCCTGTGCTGTGTCAACGTGTCCACGTGTGCGGTTTGTTCTCAAGATGGTTCCCTTCTTTTATTGACTCGTCGGTCGTCACGCACAGCGCCCCGCGAAGAAGTTTCAACAGTCAAAACTGTACGCGCCCTTCCTTAGCCCTCGACCGCTGTCTGGATGAGGGCCATGCCGATCAGGAGAACACCCCTGGGGGGGGTATACGATGACTTTGTGCGCTTTGCCAAAAAAATACAAGTTTTGTAATGAAACCCACAAGAACATCTTGAGAACAAATTGTAAAAAAAACATACCACCGGCTCTAGGTAGGGCATGGAAATGCCAAATAAACAAGGTGGATGTGTGTGGCTACAGGTAGGAATGTAATGATTAACCAACCCACCACCCATCATTGTGGTTTAATGAAAAAGTTTGATTCTCATAAGAAAGTATTTGTCTTGTACGCACACATTGACATTGTGTCAATGGTCAATGTCGGAGTTGGCACCAGCTATGTATCGTGTGGCACGCTCAGCCTGTTGACCCATAACACGTAGATATGTGCCTTGATCTCGTGCCAGCAAGTCCTTTGTCACTTCACATGGTCTTAAAGTGCACCTAGCCTGGTACAAGTGCTGTGGTGATAGCAAAGGTTGATCTATGTATCATTTAATCTGTCTGATTCGTTCCATTATCTTCGGAGTAACATTTTGCATTTATAATTGAGCAACAATGTCAATTATCGATTCGTATACAAGTTGGCCAGGAGTTGAGAGTCTAGCTATTGATTGATTGATGATGCCATCTGTGTGGAGATTTGAGTGTTAAACTTCCTTCAATGATTTTAATTAATGAATCCATAGCAATCCAAACTCCACACGTTGCTCCGTTAATAATTTAACGTGCTCTGTTGTTGGCGACCCAATGCATAAACACGGAGTGGAATGAATTCCCGTTCAGATTGCCACGGTCGTGGTCACCGCTGTGGTTTTGAATATTCAGGTGCCGAACCCGGAGCCAAGATCCCCTCGAGCACTGGCGGCGTGGTCCCCGCTGCCACCCGCACAAATCGATACGCTGGGCCACGTCAGTAGACGGACGTTAGCGGTGTGACGGTTCATCGGTTCATCGGTTCAATTTCGATTCTTAGCGCCCGCGGCTAGTGGAGCCGCCCTCCAAACGAATTCCACCCAAAAATGAATTGCAAAAAAATTATGTTGGCGATGCTGCTGCTGCTGCATTGGCAGTGGCGCACAGTTAACATCAACAATTGCAACACTATCGCCCACAACACTCTGGCCTTAAAACTAAAGCAATGTAATAGGTGACATTTTGGGCAAGGGCCTTGCTTCTTCATAGCACCTACGTGGAGAGGTGAGAGAGACGGTGGATAATACGAGTTTGATACTGCACTTTACACACCATCGGTGGGACCTTGGGAGAATTACATCTGAAAAATGTTTGCTGATGACCCGTTTTTTTATTTGGCTTACGAATAGTTACCCAGTAGTAGCTGTTAAGTAAATCTGAGCAAATGGCATTAAGTTAAGGCAAACGGAGAGAAGATAAGGTTCTATCTTAAAGCTTAGCCACACATAATACAGGTTTTTTGGGTTAGATCGCGTAAATATCAATGTGTCGTTAAACCCGCCACCACCCGACAGACAGTGAGGTTTGTCACGTAAACGGAACATGCCAATTCGTTACGAGTACAGCACACCGGTGTGTTTCAGAGCAAATCCACAACATTTACAATCTGAGTAGGACGTTTCACCAGTAATTACAACTAGCTTCATCAACCCAAAACACCTATATTATGGATGATATTGGTCGCGAAAGCCTACGTGTTAAACTGAGCTTAGCCACAATTTTGTGGTCTTCAGTCAGCTGAGACATTTAAATGACCTGTAAATCACTGTTGATCGAGTCTTTACTAAACTTTCTTGGTCTTCCTCTTCTCCAATTTCTTATCTTTCTATTCTCGCAAGGAATGCAATGCAACTGAAACGGAGGCCGACACGTAAACGTTGCAACACGATGTAGAGTTGGAACTGCGCAGCAAACAAAATATGTTCGTATTTCATGGAAAATACAGGCGGCAGTTTATGTAATTCCAACTTTAACCAGCAGCAAAATGAACAAAAATACACCACTTTACATACTCTTTCATGGCAGCAAGCTGGGGGCATATCCGCCTTTTGCGCCATTTAAGCGGGACGATGTTTTCACTAAAAGGAGAATACTCTATTCATCATCGGCCTGAAATTCCTCGCCACCGTGGTGAATGTGCACCCAGAACCCACAGGCCCAAGGGTGGCTTTTGCTTGCAAATACAAACTTTGGCTCTCAACACAGACCCTCCCCATTCAGCCCACTCCCAGCCTTAGCACCCTCCGTCCCGCTAAAGCCTCGAAGAAATGCAAATGTGCAGGCGTATCTGCGAGGCGATTTGTTTGATTGTCGCGATGACGGAGGTTACGGATCGTTTCATTATTGCCATCTCGTTTGTGTTGCTTCGTCTTTTTTTTTTAGTTTATTTCTTCTGTCTTGTTTGTTCCCATTGCCCTAAATGTAACTTCCGTAATAATTATATTTGAGGAAACAAAGAAAATAAATGCGACCGTTTACGGCGTGTTCAGGAACTGTGGGCGCGCTGCAAGTTGCCCACGCTACACAAGGCCATGCTTATGATTCTTAAGATGCAGTGTAAACACCAGAGGCTCCAGCAGCCAAAGGCAGAGGTTATTCACAGGGCGATGGTGTGTCATAGCAAGGTGTATACTGGAAGTGGTGTTCCGGGCGGCGGCGTATTGATGCGTGCGTGCGTGTACCGCCCTCCCCGCGACCGTGTGCAGTGGGGCGAGGTGACGCGTCTCTTCCGAGCGGGGATGCCTGTGCGCCGCCACCGCCTGCACCTGCGCTCGCACGACCGCTGCTTCACGTCCGCCGAGGCGGCCGACTGGCTGCACGCGCTGCTGCGCGACAACCGTAACTTCGGCCCCACGGTGACGCGCGAGCAGACCCTGCAGCTGCTCGGGAAGTTCCTCAAGAACCACGTCATGGAGGACGTGAAGGGCCGCTGGGGCACGGAGGCGGTGCGCGACGACTCCAAGCTCTACAGGTGCGGCTGGGCAACCGGCTTTGAAATCATTTACCGTTGACTCGGGCGTAAGTGGCTCATGGCAGTCCAGCTTTAATGAAAAAAAAACGTTGAAATGAGAGCCGTCGCCCGCAGGCTGCGATGTGACTGTGGGGCTGGCTTTGATAGCGGTGCTACCCCTGGGCGTCTCCAGGACCGGTTCAGATATCGCGTGTCGCTGATGTTTTAGCCGTGACCAGGGAATGGAATAGTTAGCCAAGATTCCGAGCGCAGTGTGATGACAACGGTGTCAGACATTTCACCACCACACCCCCCCCATCCACTGATGAATGTGCTTAGTGTTAAACAAAAACTGTCTTCATGAGAACAATTCTGCAAACGTTTAGAAATTCATGAACAAAGTCAAAATATTTTCTTTACTGACTTGTACGTTGATTTGCGGACAGTTTGGGCCACCTTTAGGTGTGTCCACACCACTTGGCTTTCGTTCCCTGAATGGGGTCACGGCATTTGCCCCACTGAACAAAAATTAGTTTCTGACTCAAATAGCAGTTTGGAGAAAGTGCCCCCTTTGCCTCCCTCCACTCTCCCCCTTCAAAAAAACACCCCAATCGATCGCACAATACAAAAGGGCCAATCACCGTCGCCGTTGAGTACGTAGCCAAACGACTAGCACGGCTGGCTACGTACGGTGCGAAAGAAGTTCAACATACGTATAAAGGGGTCTCCTTTGTGCGCCATCAGCGCGTGTGGTTTGAGCACATGCTCGTAGCGTGGTGCGGTAGGGAGCGCAGGTGGTTGGTCGCCCCCCCCCCCTCCCCCCCCACCAAAGTCTGCTTTGGTCCCTTTTCAATGTATTTCTCTTGCGCAATCGAACCGTCTGTTGGGAAGGCTCGCAGGGCAGTGCACGACCATTCCCCCACTCTACCCCCGAGATGGACAATGGAACTCCCTCCGAGCTCGCTTCAGGTCACCTCTTTTGCACGCTACGTGTGCCGCACTTTCCCAAACAGCCTGCCGCGGAGAAAAATTGCAACCGGTATATATTGTTTTTATTCCCAGGGCTGGAATTTTACCAAACGAAATGCAAATTTTTTTTTTTTTTAAGATTGGTGTGTTTTTATTTTTGGCGTATGGCCATTGGTGGCGAGGCCGAGACCATTGCATCACCGCACTTTAGAACCCGGCTCTTTAATCGCGAGCTACCGGAATCCGGATTGAAATCCGCGGTCTCGGCCACGTCATGAACCACTTCGTTGAGCTATCATTTGAGGATGGCCAGGTGGCTTTTGAAAAAAGAGCTGCATAGCTCGGTGGCGCCTTACCTGGTAAAATAAAAAAAATTGTACGTGGATACCAACTCGGTGTCTGCGACACGACGATTAGGAAAGTCCACCGAGAGGGACGGCGAGGCAGATGCCCAAGAATGCGAGTTTACTCCCGGGGGGGGGGCGTGGGGTATTCAGTTTTGACATTATCATTATTGCTAGTCCGCACTGAGAGGAATGTGGCATTGTTGCATTCAGTTCGTGATGGCATTCAGGATTCGTGTGCGGCTTTCACAATAACAACAAAAATGTATTTGAGTGTGCGAGAGAGTGCACGTGTGCGGGGAGTGGTCGTGTAGTCGTGGGTCACCGTACTGCGCGACAATACACGGCCTACCCCAGTTCGACGCCCGGCCACTGCCAACATCGGTGGCGAGTGATGTCAGAACCGGTCCTGGACCTCCCCTCGATTACTCACCCTTAAATGAGCACCTGGTGTTCAAACAGGGGAAACAAATTTGCCTGGGTGCAGTGCTCGACACGAACTGTATTTGTCCCCAACAGCCTATCAAGGCTATATTGGCGATGTTTGTCCTTGTTACCAAAAGCGGTGTTCTTCTAACGAGGCCACGTCTCAATCCCGCCATAATTCCCCGCAGGTTCCCGGTGGCCTCTCCCGCCAAGTCGATGTCCGGCGGCTCCCGGCAGCCGCTCTCCGAGAGGAACTCGGGCTCCGCGGCCAGGAGACGCCTCGGCCTCAAGGCCGACGCTCCGCCTTCGCTGTGGTCGGCGGCGGCCTCACCGGCTCGTGCCAAGGCGACCTTTAACCCCGACGAGTGGCGCAACGTCGCGCTTGCACTGTACGTGCGATTCTTTGAGTCGGGTTTTCTGTGTGTGTGTGTGCGCGCGTGCACGCATGTGGGGAGCGGTGGCGCAGCGGTTAGCACGCTGCGTTGCGAACCCGGCAACTTGAGCTCGTTTGTCAGCTCCCAGTCAACACCACTGATGATGATCAGTCTGTTGAAGGCTATACGGGGGACCGTTGTCTTTGCGTGTGCAGGTTGTGCGAGGCGCTGTCTCTGCCGTCGCTCGCCGGGCTCTTGGACCCCGCGAGCGTCGACCCCACGCACATCGTGCGCAACGTGCAGGGCGCGGGGAGACGCGGCCTCGTCACCCTGCAGGACGACACCGGTGCTGCATAACACCCCCTGAGCTCTCACCCCCCTTTGACCTCGCCCCCCTTTGACCTCGCCCCCTGTGCCCTCACCCCCCTGCGACCTCGCCCTCCACTCACTTCCACCACCCTTAACCCCTGCGCCCTCACTCCTTGATCAAATTCTGACCAACACAGCCCCTCCTCCTCCTCACCGGTGGCTTGAGATCAGAGGTCGCAATCGGGTACCCGATACCCGTACCCTACCCGATACCCGGCTACCCGTACCCGGCCGGGTACGGGTACCCATTTGCGACCCTGGTGCGGCCGGGTACGGGTACGGAATCAAAACCCGTTTGCGACCTCTGCTTGAGACTTCTCCCGGCTGAGTTCAACATCGACACATCCACAGCTTTTCACGCAAAACGCCTTTTGAGCTTCATCCGGCAGTGAGCTCGGAAATCGAGTCACTCCCTCGGCTGACCGTGCATTATGTACAGTTGTGTTGCCAGCTCCCTGCTCTCATTGCCTTCTGCCCCCCGCCTCCCTCTCATATGCCCTTGCTTCCATGTCCACTGCCCTCAGAGTGCAGAGTTCCCAATGCTGTGCCTGGGCACCAATGCAAATGTAAGTTTCTTGAAACTTTTTTTTTGCTTTTGATTTTCTGGTCTCGATCCCCTGTTTCCTTCCCACCTCCACAGACGATCTGCCGCACTGGGTCCTCACCGCCATGAAGTGCCTGGCCAACTGTGAGTGCACGTGGCAGACACATCACCGTGCAACCACCGTCACCTCCGATGTCATCTTCACCACCACCGTTGTAGCTGCCGCCATCGCCACCAGCACCACTTCGGTCGCCGTGGCGATCGGGCTACCAGAGTACAGAACTTCTGGTCGTCATGTGACCGTGCCTTTTAGTGTGATTGGAGGTTTCCATCCCATTTGCCCACTTGGGGAAGTAGTGATCAGTTGGGTCCAGATTTCGGTCACTACATTCGATTTCCACAGTTAATGCTGTAGTTAATGCTGTAGCATTAACCATAACTATATCACAAGTGCCTAAAAAACTGTCCTCCTATTGCACTAAACTCCCTCCCTTTTGCCTGGTCTTTCTGCCGTCCATTACACGCCTGGCCCCTGCGACACCGTGTGACCTTGTGACCCCCCCGTTGTGTCCCGCAGGGCCGGGCAGCGAGGCGGGTCGCTCGGAATCGTATCCGGGCTTCGAGAGGGATGTGTTCGGCTCCGTGTCGCAGCACTTCTGCTCGCTCGCCGATCCGCTCCTCACTTTCCCGCTCTACCGCCTCTTCGTCAGCGTGCTCGGTGCCTATCCCACTTGCTCACCTACCCTGAACCACTCACTCAGGCACCCAACCACTCAGTCACTCATCGCTTCACTAACCCACCCACTCGGCTACACATCCACGAACCTGCTCCCTCGCCTCTCAACAACATACTCACCTGCACAGTCACCCACCAACCTCTTCACCCATTTACCCACTCACTCATTCACTCAATCACTCCCATTCTTCTATGCAATTACCCGCTAACATGATCCACTCCGCAATCTATCTACTAGTTCATTGTCCCACTCAGTCGCTCACATGCTCACTTACCTGTCTACCCACCCACTCATTCATCCACCTATTGACTTGCTCATCAACTCATCCACTCACACACCCATCCATCCACCCACTCATTGAATGACCCACTCAAATCACCCACCCATAAACTTTCCTATCTACCCACCCACTCACTGACTCCTCCACCTATCTGCTTGCTCAACGATTCACCCAATGACTCACCCATTCATCCTTGCACTCACTCGGTGACCTACTCCCCACCCACCCACCGCACCCACCCCACCCACCTCACTCGCCCTCGCCGCTTGCGCCGCAGTCCTCACGGGCTACGTCCTGGAGGAGGATCCCCCGCCCGTGCACCGGGAGCGCCGGCCTACCGAGCCGCTGGCGCGTCGGGACCAGCGCTGGGCCCCGCCACCCCCGCCCCCCCTCCGGCGGACCCCCACCCCGACCCTCGCCCCCGCTCACCTGCCCTGGGCCTCGGCCGAGAACCTCCTGCTGAGCTTCACGTCCGCGGGTGACGCGAGCAACGCCGTGCCGGTAAGGGGGACCGCGTCATGTTAACTCGCGCGGAGAGGGTGGCAGAGCGCGCCATGCCCCAGTGGCCCACAGCCCACGTCGTGTCGAGGTGCGGAAGCGGTGACGTAACGTGCGCACCGCCCTGCTCGCCACCTCCGTTTAGCGCCGTTGGCTACGCACGCTGCGAAAGAAGTTGAGCGTACGAACGTGCGTGCATGTACCTACAGAAGGGCCTCCACCAGAGGGCACTCTGGAGAGCGGCCTGTTAAGAGGGTATCTTAGCCTACTCTTGCACCCTGGACAGATGTCTCGGAAGAGCTAGGAGTTAACCTAATTTTACCCCACCACGTGCGACCTGTTGCTCATCATGTAACGGTGGCACCATGTTATGTAAATGCTAATGACCCATAAAAACGAGTCTTTGTACCCCATCGGATTCCTCCAGGGAAAGATAATTAAGATGGTGATTCTGACACCAGTCCAAAAGTGCTTAAGCAATTATACTTGGAGGTGTTGGGTGGTTATGAAAAAGCAGGGGTTCAAGGACGGGGGGTGATCTCCCACTGCAATCGAACCGCCGCTACCCATAATAAAGTTTTTGTTTGGGGTTAGATCGCGTAAATATAAATAAAACCTTTTATAATGGATATAATATCGGTCGCGAAAGCCTACTACGCGTTCAGCTGACTAACCGTCACAACCCCCGCCGGCCATCTCGTACGCAGGCCGCGCCCTTCCGTCGCGCTGCCCCCGTGCGGGTCAAGCGGCACGACAGCGTCACGCGGGCGGCGGCGGGCGACCCCCCACGTCTTGTGCGGCACGCCCCCCGCCCCGCGCCGCTCCCCCTCCACCGCGGGCGCAGCCACCACGCACTGGCCGTGCTGGAGGAGGAGGAGACGGTGGACGATGGCGACGGCGGCGTGAGCTCCTGGGGGCCGGCTCAGCGCTGCTTCTCGCTCGATAGCCTGGCGGCCGCGGGGTCCACCGAACTCCCTACCTGGGTACGTCCGGTCGGACGCGCCGAGAGTTTCCTCCTGAAGCGGCTGCAGCATCAGCAGCAACAGCAGCAACAGCAGCAGCATCAGCAGGAACAGCAGCAACAGCAGCAGCAGCATCAGCAGCTGCAGCAGTATCATTACCAGCAGCAGCAGCAATATCATCATCATCATCAGCAGCAGCATCAGCAGTACCAACAGTACCCGCAGTACCACCGGCAGCAGCATCAGCAGCACCAGCAGCAGCTCGGGGAGGCAGGGGATCCGGAGCGGTTGGATGAGGATGTCCAGGAGTGGGGGACGGTACAGCGCCCACGGTCCTGGCACATGTGCTTCCCCGAGCACGCGGGCGACCCGTGGTGGGATGGCGGCTTCGGCGGCGTTGCGGGGGGCACGTCGCGGAGCCCGCCCCCCGAGCGGCGCTCCTCCGCGGAGCCGCGCCCGCGAGTGGCGTCGCTGTCGGCGTGCGAGCGGCGCATGCAGGCTGGGCGGCGCCGCGCCGCCAGCTGTGCCGACGTTCACGGCGCGGCGCGGGCTGACGCCGGTTGGGGGCGGCGCGGCGGATCGGCGCTCGGCGCCAGCGCCGGCGACCTCGGAGCGACGCTTAGCCCCACGCCGAGCCCCACGCCATCGTACCTCGGAGTCCAGTCGGCGGCGAGCGGCCCCACCCTGGTGCCGAGTGAGTTACGCCGATGTTGCTGGCTTCTTCTCTCCCCCACCCGCCGTCCGTGCAGTCGCGCACCCCCTGCCCCTGATCGCTGAACCGCCAATCCCTCCGCTGGCTTGTCGTCGTTTACGTTTGAGTAGACATAGGGGAGGGAGGGCTCTCGGCCGCCTTGTGAAGAATTCAGCCCTTGCTAACGTTCCTAATCCTAGGTCGTGGGTTTGATCCCGACCCTGATATTTGGAGTTTGCACGATTCTCTCTCCATGGTCCCGTGGATTTTTCTCCTGGTCGTCCGGTGTTTCCTTCCACATTTAGAATCAACATATGTTTTATAGTATTTGGCTGCTCTAAATTGCACTGGATAAGCCACTTCGTTGAGCTATTATTTGTGGCCAGGTCACTTCTGAAAAAGAGCTATGCAGCTCAGTGGGCCTAACCTAATAAAATATAAATAGTAAATAGAAATAACCTTTTTGACCTGTGACCCTGCTCCCCCCCCCCCCCCTGCCGTACCCGTCCCCCAGGCCCAGAGGGAGCGGGTCGCGAGGCCGCGTGCGTGGCGGCGCTGCGCGTCTGCTGCTTGTTGCTGCCGCCCCCGAGCCGGCGCCGCCTGCAGCTGGTGGCGCGCATGGCGGCACGAGCCATCGCCAACGGCCGGCTCCCTCCGCTGCACGCGACGCGGGGCACACGGGCGCACGTACGCTCGCTCACGCACGCACACACGCACACACGCACACACACGCGCACGCACACACTACGCACACACACGCATACGCTTGCTCACTCATCGCTCGCTCACGCACATACTCGTTCCCACGCTTGCGCTCGCTCACTCGCTCACTCGCCTGCGCGCTTTCACACACACATGCACCCGCTCACACTGATTTGCTTGTGCACTCCCCCATGCTTGCTCACCTTTGCACCGATTAACCTGCCCCCGATGAAGCTGTTCCCGCTGACTGCACTTGCTCACCTGTGCCTGCACATCTCACACTTGCTCGCTCACTGTCAGCAGGTGGCGGGGGGTGGGGGGGGGTGGGTTAGCGAACATTGCTGCAAAATACGGTGTTGTACTGTACTCTGCTCCATCATCTACGCTCCCCGCTTTCACCACAGTTGGGGAGAAAAAAACATCCCTCCGCGACCTGACAGTGGATCGACAAACCTTGGGCTGCGTTTGTGTCGGCCTAGCTGGGCCACTTACCTTAAATCCCGCCCGGTCACGTGGCCTTGGTGCTGAACGCTCGGATTGTGAAACTTCCTCCCCCCCCACCACCCCAACTCGCTAAAGGCTGCGACGCGGGCAAGGAGGTGGTGGTACAAATACGGTACAACGAAAGCGCCGCTGGACTGATGTCGCCGCTGGACTGATGTCGCTGCTGTTTTTGTGTCTGCTGCGGCTGCCTCTCCCGCTGTCGCTGCCATTGTTCGGGCGTTATGTGGGGGGGGGGGGGGGTGCAGATCGTGGAGTCGCTGGCGCCGTGCGTGCTGCGAGCGCGCGACGGGGAGGGCGCGGAGGGCGACGCCCTCGTGTCGGCCCGGCTGCTGATGCTGCTGGTGGAGAACCATGGCGAGGCGCTGTTCAGCATCCCCGAGCCGCTCGCCCGGCTCGCTCGCGGCGAGAGCAGCGCCGAGCGCACTCCCCCACGCATGCAGGTGTGGGTCCGTCCGTGCGCACGATCGTGCATCCGTCGGTGTACACGTGTGTCCGCTTCTTTGTATGCATCGTACATCTCTCTGTCCTTTTACCGGTCGGTCTGTGTGTCTGTCCACCCGTGTGTGTGTGTGTTCCTCCATTTGTAAGTTTTTATGTCTGTATATCCATTCGTCCATCTTTCGGTCTGTGTATATGTCTGTTGGCCAGATCTGTCCCAAATGTCTGCCGATATATTTATATATTTGTCCATCTAGTTTTTTTTTTCCTACTGTCTCACTGTTTTGGTCTGATTTATCTTTGTTGGTGTGCTAGCTCAACTCGTGTGCATCAATGTGGTACGTCTGTCTGCCTGTCCATCTGTCTGACCGTCCATCCAACTGTCCATTGATCGAACTACACCACCCGCCCCCCCATGGGTGTTGCACTGTGTAATCTTGCAGGTCGCGTCAACTGCTCAAATCAAAACCCCGGTTGCACGCAGCCATCTGACCATCTTAGCTCTCGCCTTGTCGAGCTCCCGAAGTTTTTGTCGTGAAGTTTAATTCTGCTTTCCCCTGCGCGTCGCACAGGAGCTCCTTGAAGACCACGCCCCCTCACCGATCCGGCTGAGGAGCTACGCCCCCTCACCGGTCCGACCAATCACGGGCTCGAGCGAGCATCCGCGGCGGAGCACGAGCGACGGATCCGTGTCTCCGCGCGACAGACGGAAGCGATCGCAGGAGGTCAGCGCGGAGAGGAGCACACTTTGCCATTGTAGTTCATTCTCAATGATCCGTGGGCGTGGTACCAAACTTAACTAAAACACTCTTTTTTATTTTACCAGGTAAGGCCCACTGAGCTACTTGGTTCATTTTCAGAAGCGACCTGGCCACAAGTGACAGCTCAACAAAGTGGCTTATCACGTGGAAATTTATAGCAGCCGAATACTCTAAACGCGTGATGATTCTCAATGTAGAGCGAAAAACCCGACGACCCGGAGAAAAATTCACGCAATCATGAGGATACAGGCATGCAAACTCCAAATATACAGGCGTCGGGGTCGGAATCGAACCCACGACCTCCTGCATACTAGGCGATATTCAAAGAATTACCCGCAAGCCACTCAATGGGGATTACAAATCACAATCATCGCCGCCTACTGGCAGACATGCCCACTTGCAGGCTGGTGCCGAGTCAACCTTGTGCCCTGTAAAATGAGAAGTGATTTAAGTCATGTCTATGTAATAACAGCCATAGAGGGTTCACGTGGGGATTGGCTTGCCGGTCCTGCTTGTAGCCAATAAGGGTTGAGATAGGGACCATGGCCCAGGCGTGATCACGGCATGTCATCAGGAGTGATTGGCCTAGCCATTCGGGGCCCCAGCTAATGGGGAGCCGGATAAGGGGCGTGGTCCCGGGATTGACAGGGAACCATCGAGAATGGTCGAAGCTGTCCATGAACGATTGGCTGGGGGAACCACGTGACGAAGGGATTAAGAGAGAGTGAGAGAGAACGATCGAGAGCAGACTGGAAACTGACAAGAGCAGGGTCACGCGCGGACGGGGGCTCTGGGTGCCACGTGCGCGGTGGGGACTTAGTGCGAAGTCTGTCCTCTCTCCGTTGTCTGCCAGCAACGGAGAGTGAGTGAGTAAAGTGTATTGTGGAGTGGAAATAAAAAGGACTGATTCCGAAGCCGTCTCAAGAAGGATTATTACATCTAAATCACTTGAAGATGCTTTGGTGTTTAGGGCGCTCTATCGGAGACAAATTATTCTGCCAGTGTCTTGGGTATCCCTAAGTATGGAGGCCTCTTTGTGAGTCTCTGGGTCTCTGTGTTAGTAAATGCAATACATTGGGAATGTATGTATCGTCTCAATGTCACCGCATTTCCAACCACTACCGGGGCACGTTTAGTTTCTATCGAGAAAGAGGAAGTCGTAGGCAAAGGAAGGAGGAAGGATGTGTAAGGGCTGGAAAACACAACACGGATGACGGATGGAAGGGAGTTCCTGACTATGGGGCAGCAAAGGTGAATCGATTCCATGGCAAAACAAAAAGCATCGCCTCCTGTTTATTTTTCTCAGCCGCTTTTTTTTTTGCTCCCTCGTAAAGTTAAAGTTCCACACGTATTATTTGAGTCTGGAGTGAGAATTGATTGATACACACCCTTCAATCCATTCTAGATTTGAAGCTTTCGTGACTGCAAGGATTCATACTCTTAGTTCTTTCGGTAAAGTCACGTGGGTAAAAAATGAAATAAAAATTTATAAAAATAAAACAAAAAAAATCACGACGTTTCAATCCATCTTGATCCTCGCCTTTGCCTATATATCTCCGCCCTCACCCATTTCCCCTGCTCTGTGCCCCTCTGCCTCCTCCGCAGTACCCCGCCTCCCCTCCTCGGCTCCAGCAGCTGGACGCGCAGAGACCCCGCGACGCCGCCAAGGGCCCTGCTCGCACTAGGCCGAGCATCAAACCACCGCTACTGCTGCTCGCCATGACCAAGCCATTCAAGCGCAAAAGCTCCCTCCGCTGCTGAGTGCCGCTGGGAACCTGGCAGCTGTGACACGGGACTTTGGACCAATCAAAGGACATGGGATTTTTTTTTTAAATTGAGACAAAGGACTTGGGGCTAAAAACCTGTGATATAGGACCCGTGATCCTGGACCTGGGAATGGAGACTTGGGTTTCAGCACATCGGGCCTGAAGCTTTGGACCAAAGATCTGAAACTTGGGACCAGGGTTTAATCTCGGCACGGTCTGTCTGGGTCGGCGACCCGGGAAATATATCCAGGCCCAGCATTCCACATTCAGAATACTTTTGGCTGTGGCTACTAGCCATGTGCTCTTGTCTGCAAGTGAATATTCGGTGAGAAATTAAGATTTGTATAGGATTCTGGACTTGGAACTGGGATTTGATACTCGGTAACTTGTGTTCTAGGACACGAGATGTCGGTTTCAGGACTTAGAACCCGGAGCATGTGACTCAGAACCTGAGACGAATTATGTGGTACGTGAGAATTGGAATTGAAGATCTGGAATTTTGGACCTGAGCTTTCGGATTCAAAATGTGGGAGCTGGGAATTATAACCTAGGATTTGAAACTCAGGACCTGAGATTTGGGTTGCAGAACCAAGGACCTGGCATCTGTAATTGAGTTGAAGCACCTGTGACTCAGAAACTTGGGATTTAGCCAGATACAAGCCCTTCCCTTGGAAGCAAGAACAGCTGTGCTGATCTGACATTGTCCTTGCCTTCCCTCCACCTGTCATATATTAGGATATGTTACTTATATTAGAAGTGTGTTTGTATCTAATTCTGCTACTTGAGACATGGGACCTGCAGCTCGGTTTTTGGAACCTGTACCCGTCTTCTCACCCGGTACCACCCCCATTCCTCCCCCCACACTCCCGCCTCCCCCCTCCCCCCTCCCCCCAAGCCTTCTCGTGTCTGAGTCGTGGGTGAGCGGGTCCCACACACCAAGACACGCAGACAATTGTTTACCCAGGGGGGGGGGGGGGCCTTGTCGATTCTCAAACCCTCTCTATCAGTTCTGGCTGTCGCTGCAGTGTCCCAGCGTCGTTTTCGGCGTTATAAAGCGTTGAGCCCTCGAGTGCCGTCCGTTCATCTTCAGCGCTGCGCTCGACAAAGACGAAGATGCGTGCCCCTCTGACCGTGCGGACTGTCGGGGGCAAGGAGTACTGTTGACGAGCAGTGAATGAGACGCACGCACACACACACGATCACGCGAGGGCAAGCGGTGGTCTTGCCACTCTTGCCAAAATGTTTTTGGGGTGGGGTGGAGGGGGAGGGGAACTGCTGGCCCCATTTGTCATGCTATACCTGGGTCCGGGGATCAGCGGTCACACTGGTTTGCACACCGCACTATGAGTTTGCTGCCAGCCATTTATGATATTTGAACCGGCCCTGGTGATACCCTGTCCCCCCCCCCCTCCACCAACATTGAGCAGCGTGGTGAAGTATGGTCAAACAATCGCCAAGACCGGAACGCCGTACGGGGGAGGCCTTAATCCAGCAGTGCGTTGCCGAAGTGGCTGTCGTAATGACTGCCCAAATTATCGGCAGACTGTGAACTTTAGCGACATATAGAGTATAGGCTGTACATGCAAGTATATACTGTGTGTATAGAGTAGGCATGTTAGCGATACACCCTTGGCTCACGATACGCGCAATTATTTCTGATCGTACAGAGTCCACGTGTGTGTTTTGGGGGTGGGTGGACGGGCCTGGTGGCTGAGAATACCAAGCGGAAGCCAAAGGATGGAACGCGCCTGAACGACTTCCCATCGCGGAGATGGAGCGGTGAAATCCGCTCGTGTGCAGGTGCGCTAGGTGGGGTTGTTACTCCGTGGGGAGCGGTGGCGTAGTGATTAGCGCGCTGCGCTTCGAACCCGGCAACCCGAGCTCGATTCGTGCTGCACGGCCAACACCAGGTGACGATTATCTGAACCGGTCCTGGGCGTCCTCTAGGTCGATTCGACTGAATGGGTACCTGGTGCGGTGTATAAACATCGCCACTAGGGAGACAAAGGTGGTCGGGCGTGGAGTTGGCCACCCACCCTCTCGTTTGCCATTTTGGCCTTCATAGGTGCTCGCTAACAGCACTTGCCCCAACAGTCTGTTAAGCCGTACGGGGGGGGGGGGGGGGTGTCTTTGTTACTCTGCAGGACAATGAGAGACCGTGACGGTTTGGGGGAGGCCTCCGTCCAGCGGTGGACTGATCATGGCTGATGATTGTGAATTGGGGTGTGCGACCGTTCTTGCGACCTCTGCGCGTATCGTCTCTTCCACACACTCCACGGTTGGCAACGTGTGTCATTGACTCGCGTGCCCATGGGCGAAAATGACAATTTAATCATCGAATTATTGTCAGGAGATGCAGCGGCGTAAATGAGTCAAGTTCACGTCCGAGAAACCGAGCAGGGCTATCGATCCCGCTCGTTATCCGTTATCGGGTTGCAGGCCAAAGTGGTGGGCAGCAGAGGGCGGTGCAGCAACCGGTCGATTGTTGCGCGGCACTTTCTAAGCTTTTTAACAAATCTAGATTGAACACTCTCTTCCGTAGAACTGCTTTTTGCGTTTAGTTTGTTTGGCGTTCAACCGCAACCTCCGATTTGCGCGATTGGCAACGTACGGTGCGAAATACGTTCTATAATACATGGTAATTATTAGCATAGTACGTGTATGAACTTCTTTCGCACCGTACGTAGGCAACCGTGCTGATCGCAGGTGCGCGGGAAGGACAACGGACGAAGTCTTAAACGAGAATAACGAGTTTATCTTCACGAGAAGAAGCTTGTGTTGCCTTGAGCGAGTCGAGCACAGCACTGCGGTGCTGTAGTTCAATGCCCCCGTGTCGATGCGCTCTGCATTCGACAACCCACGGCTTGAGCAGAGATGGGCAAAGTTGTGGGCCAGTGATCCCCATGGCTGACGTGGCGTGGAAAAGGTCTTCATCATCCAGCAGCGGATTGACAACAAGTATAACCCGTAAAAACAAAGTTGTTCACTATAAATCCTTTATATGCGTGGCGGCTAGAGTCCTCTCGTCCTCTGGCTTGAGATGGCTGCCACCTATGGGTCAGATGATTGCATTGCACCATTAAGCAATTGGTAATTAAATATAATATTTTTGTCCTAAAAAGTGTAAAATTTTGGAACAAAAAATTTCACGAACATTAATTGTCACGCACAACGAGTCTGTGTGTAAAATGTCAGCTCGATTGGATCACGGGAAGTGGGTTAAAAAACGACCGAAAGATTTGCACGGTCGTAAGCAAGCAAGCGAACTTAATATAAAGGATTTAAAAAGGGCTTTTACTGGTAGGAACGAAGTGAACCAGCCTACAATAGATTATATCGTCCGTCCGATGTCCGATTAGGTGTAGCAACATCGCCCCCTACTGCAAACACTTGGCAGGACCCTACAAAAACCTTTTGACTCGGTGAGGCTTTCCTGGCTAAACAAGTGTAACATTCCATTATAATTCCCTGAGATAGTTTTTAATTAAAACATTTAAATTCAAAATTAACTCACAGCGGCCTAAAGCCTACAGCTAGGCCTAAAGCCTAGAACTAGGCCTCAAACTCTCCCTTCGTATCGTACCCCCGCCATTTCATTTTATTATAGCCATTCATTTGTTCGTTCCTACCAGCCCACCCCGCAGGGACCTGTTCAGACCTCGTCTGGAAGTCCGTTTCAGACGCCGTCACGACGACCTCGACGTCGTCGCTGTCAAGAAAAAAAGAGCCGTGGTCATCACCACGGCAGCATGATTATCATCACGACTGTCGTCATTTGTGGTAATAATGGCTGTGGTAATTGTCATGATCAATAATGCTTGTGGTAATTGTCATTGATGGATATTGTCATAACTATAATGGTAGAATAATCATGGTTATGGTAATCGTCACGGTTATTATTGAAATCTATCGATAATGATCAGTGATGTAATAATCATGGTAATCACTATCATGGTTATCATTTTCATGATCCGTTCCCAATAATAACAGTCACGGCTATGATCATGATAATTATCTGTGATGCTAATTATCAAGCTTACGATAATCAGCTTAATGGATGTAATCATTGTCATTGTTTTCCTGGTAATCGTTGTGCAAAGCATCATGAATGTTTAGCGTCATTGTCCACATCAGTCATCGCCACTTGTCAATCATCGTCAAATTAATAACCATTAAAGTGCCTTACACGTGTTTTTATTATCTTGGATTTGTCACGTGTTCTCCATTGTTGCAAGTATACGTTTTTATTTAGTTTTTGGTCTTTTTTCCCCTAATGTATTCCAATTTGTGGTATCAGTGCCATCTGAAGAGATGTAGAATGCGTTGGGAAATCATTCAATTGGCGTTGTTATCTTTACAAAAAACAGGGGCTTGCACTTTGCCGTTTACTCTTTGAGGAAATTGTCACGTGATGATCGAAGCAATATTTTGCAATTCTCTCCGAGTTGGAATGTATCCACGATTGATTGAACGCGGAACCAAATTTACCACGGGAGCGGTGTGTTGATGACATGCTGTCATTTGTGGACCACCAACCGAGCTGCACTGGAAAATCCAGTTTAATAAATATGTTTATTTTATTTTACAAGGCAAGGCCGACCACTGAGCGATAAAGTAGCTAGATTTGAAGCTTTCGTGACTGCAAGGATTCATACTCTTAGGTTTTTCGGTTAAGTAACGTAGGAAAAAATAATAAAAATAATAACTATATAATTGGAATAATAATATTATTTCATTTATATATATTTTTTAACCTACGTGCCTTTAAAATAAATAATAAAAATATAATTGAAAGAATATTATTTAAATTACATTTTTATTATTTTTTTTACCTACGTGATTTTACCGAAAAACCTAAGAGTATATGCAGTAGCTCTTTTCCAAAATCGACCTGGTCGCATGATAGCTCAACGAAGTGGCTTATCACGTGGACATTTATAGCAGCCAAATCCTCTGAACGCGTGACGTTGATTCTCAGTGTGGAGGGAAGACCCGGAGGACCCGGAGAAAAATCCACGCGACTACGGGGAGAGATACACACCATCTCCAAATATACAGCAGGTGTCAGGGTTGGGATCGTACCCACGACCTCCTGTACACCAGGCGAGGTAGTTAACATTTCGCTGCCGTGGCGCCCCTAACGGGCGGCTGAAGCTCGCACTCGAACCCAATAATTCCGGCTGTGGCGGTCTCGGTATTCTGACCTCTGAGTCACCACATGACGACAATTCAACACATTCGTCAATAACACTGTGGCCTTAAAATGAAAACTATAATAGGTTACGTTGTTGGGCAATAGCCCTTCTTAATAGCACAAGGTCGACGCTTGAAAAGTAACCTATTATATGTTCCCCTTTTAAGGCCACAGTGTTATTGACGAATATGAGTTTCCACCCCTCGCCCCCTCCCGCTCCCCCCATGATTCTGTCGCAGTCCGCTTTTATCGCACCACAGCGCCACTGCCCAAAGCAGCAGCAGCAGCAGCACTAAATCGGTTGACAATTGCTCCATGGAAATGCACTATCCACATCTGCACAATGTTTACTGGGTGTATACACGTGGCCGGGCATTGTCCACAACAAACGCACCGGTTGGATGCGCGTGAATTTGATGCGTACTCACGCGAACGAAAACACGTTACAATTTCGATTTAAAGCTTTCGTGACTGCAGATATTCATATTCTTGGTTCTTTCGGTAAAGTCACGTAGAAGGGAAATAATAAAATAATAAAAATAACATTAAATTCTCCCGACGTTTCGGCCACAACGCAAGCAGGTGAAGAACAGCTGTCGGAAAGACAGCGTCCTAAGGAACCTGCTGTGAATATCTACTTTAAACACACAATGTACCAGCGACACTATGAAAAGGTACCCCCCCCCCCCCTCTCCATTTGTATTACCTGGGCCGCAAGTGGCACAATGTCGAGTTAGGAACGCGCTCTGGAGCACCCGGTGGGTTCGCTGCTTTCTGCTGCGAGAGTTCACAGTGGTAAGGGGCCGTCCATAAATGACGTCACGCGATTTTTGACGATTTTTGACCCCCCCCCCCCCGAGTCACAAAAAGTCAGACCCCCCCCTCAAATATGACGTCACAAAGCTTTGCCCCCCCCCCCCCCAAATAAAACATCCTTCAAATTGCTTTAACCTATTGTCATAGTGCGTATTTAACGTGGCGCTGCACTCTCATGTTGTAGGAGAAAACATTTATTAAAACGTCTATTCAATTAAGTAGAACGTGGTGTCCATATTTATTTAAATTTTCGCATTTTGATGTGACGTCACATTTCTCAACCCCCCCCCCCCTCGTCACACATCGTCACAAACGTCTGACCCCCTTCCCCCCCCTAGGTGCGTGACGTCATTTATGGACGGCCCCTAATGTAAGGAGGGATGGGTGAGGGAGGAAAGGTGGAATGGTGGCTCGCCTGGCACGTTCAAAGATCTCAACTGATTACGAAATAACACCAACCTTGCCACACAGTGGGGGGCGGGGGGTTTCTTGACAATTGTTTTGCTGATTCGCAAATGTGTCAGAGTACACCGTGCGGTAACAAAGCGGTCTACATTTCCCCGCTGCCGTGAATGTGCATTTTGTGGCATGCAAATCGATGAGTCATTGTTCGTCTCAAGCCAACAGGCCCACCGGTGCTCAGACGCAGATGTTTCGTTTCGTGATATCATCTGGAATGACAAACTTCGTCGGGTTTCTTCGGATTTTTTTTACCACCACGCGATAGACGGAAGTGAATTACAGTTGAAAACGGCGTTACACATTAAATCGTTCTTAGCATTTACGACCACTACATATACCAGCAGCATTTATTGTCACAACCAAAAACAAATCTCGACTGGTTCGACCTTTTGGCTCTAGAGCAGTCAGGCTCGTTAAACAGAACACACACACACACAGACACTTGTGCTATCAGGTTGTTGTTGTTACAATATTGACAAGAGCCATCTAACTTCACGGTGGGGCCCATTTCATCGTAAACCAGAGACGTCGTTTCGGGGCACCTCCGATTAGCACCGCTTACGTACGGTACGAAAGAAGTTCAAGGTGCGGTACATACATACAAAACTCCATTCTATTTATATTAACAAAAAAACCCATATTTGTGCTTCTGTGGAGCATTACAGTGACTGATGTAAAGTAAACACAGGTAAAATTATATCACTATTAATGCTGCGAAACACCGCATAACTTATTAATGAACTTCATGACATAGTAGTAGGTTTTTACCCTTTCAGCTGGTACAAAAACTGACACATTTATACAAGGCATCATGTTTGCAATGACCACAACACAAGCAGTCAAAATGCGAACAAAAAGAAACAACTCTGATGATGATAATGATATGTTTCTTTTTGTTTGCATTTTGACTGCTTGTGTTGTGGTTATTGCAAACATGATGCCTTGTATAAAGGTGTCAGTTTTTGTACCAGTTGAAAGGGTAAAAACCTACTACTATATTTTGCCACTGGTAAAGGAGATGGCTCATAGAACTTCATGACGTTTGTTATCCCAAGAATACAAACCCGACATTCTACAGCCTGCACTGATCCAGCAGTTGGGTCCGGGAGACCCGGTCCAAGTTACACGAAGTCAATGTCTATTTTGCTGACACACAATATACCAACTCATTGATCCCTTCGTTTAATTGCATGTTAAACGTGTGGTGTAACGTTATGCAAGTTCCATGGCAATCCACTCAAATCTGATCAGATCCAAGAAGTCTGGCAGGGTTGAGCCTGGATAGCCCTCGGGTTGGGCGATCAGCATGCGCAAAGACAGGCGCCATAGACATTGAGGGCGATGCAGAAGAAACATCCACTGTTGTTCTGCACCATCACCTACGGTCAGCAACCCACACTCACCAGCGTGGTGAAGTATGGTTAAAATATCACTCACGGCCTGCACTACACCCTCCTAGGGTCGAGAAATTCACACCAACAATGTTTTGGCTGCTCAGGTGCAGTGCCGGATTATCCTCGTAGCAAAAGTAGCTACGTATTCTACGGGCCCCGCACTTTCAAGGGCCCCGCGCTAAATGCTTTCAAGCTATCAATTCCGGTTCAGTGATTCTGCACTTGCTCTATCACTATAGTACTATACCGCCTTCAACTTTTACGAACGACTGGGTGTTTAAGGTTAGCGATTTGTCGTATTATCTTGCTGTATAGCAAATGAAAAAATACAATAACTTTTCTATGCAAGTAAAAATTTCGTGTTTTAATGTTTTTATTTTTAAATTTAGAGCCCCTTTATAACATATGCTACAGGCCCCGCACTAGCTTAATCCGGCACTGCTCAGGTGGTAACCAAACCATCGCCTCTGGTCCACGGGCACAAAATCATCCCGGCGAGCGACATTCGAGGGACACGTCGATTGGCGTTCGATCACGGTCGGACAGGCGCGCGCACAGGGGACTGAAGGGTGGCTGAAACATCTGGACAGGATTGAAGGCACCAATACCACAAACACCGTTGCGCAAAAAGGCGAACTGGCTCTTCGTGTCGGAGATTTTACGTGCACTCGAGAAATGACGATGAACGTGCTGCCACCCCCGATGATTTTGAGATTCGCGTTCCGGCTTGGGTTTTCGTGCTTGACGATCGGTCGACGCAAGTAGCTGAACACGGATGGCATGGGCATCGATGCCACGAATGAAATAGCGGTGTGGGGGGGGGGGGCGGGGGAGTGACCTGTGTTCTATCTCTGCCCCTTCTCGCAGAAAGGTTGTGTGTGCACTTTGCCCATTGAGTCACGGCGTGCGCGGAGTGGAGATGCCGGTGTTTGCGAATCGTCGTAGCGTTCCACCGTAGATGTATTCGCGACTGTGCCTTTACACGAGCAGCTCTTGAAACGTTTGGCACGGGAGTGTTAACGAGCGGTGTGGCAATAAAAGTTTCTCTGATCAGTTTGGCTTAGCGGCGTCACCGAGTAGTGTGGCACAGCAGTGTTTCTGAGCAGTTTGGCCACAGCACTGTCACTTAGCAGTGTGGGACAGCAGTGTTTCTGAGCAGTCTGGCCACAGCACTGTCACTTAGCAGTGTGGGACAGCAGTGTTTTTGAGCAGTTTGGCCACAGCACTGTCACTTAGCAGTGTGGCACAGCAGTGTTTCTGAGCAGTTTGGCCACAGCACTGTCACTTAGCAGTGTGGGACAGCAGTGTTTCTGAGCAGTTTGGCCACAGCACTGTCACTTAGCAGTGTGGGACAGCAGTGTTTCTGAGCAGTTTGGCCACAGCACTGTCACTTAGCAGTGTGGGACAGCAGTGTTTCTGAGCAGTTTGGCCACAGCACTGTCACTTAGCAGTGTGGGACAGCAGTGTTTTTGAGCAGTTTGGCCACAGCACTGTCACTTAGCAGTGTGGGACAGCAGTGTTTCTGAGCAGTTTGGCCACAGCACTGTCACTTAGCAGTGTGGGACAGCAGTGTTTCTGAGCAGTTTGGCCACATCAGTGTCACTTAGCAGTGTGGGACAGCAGTGTTTCTGAGCAGTTTGGCCACAGCAGTGTCACTTAGCAGTGTGGCACAGCAGTGTTTTTGAGCAGTTTGGCCACAGCAGTGTCACTTAGCAGTGTGGGACAGCAGTGTTTTTGAGCAGTTTGGCCACAGCAGTGTCACTTAGCAGTGTGGCACAGCAGTGTTTTTGAGCAGTTTGGCCACAGCAGTGTCACTTAGCAGTGTGGCACAGCAGTGTTTCTGAGCAGTTTGGCCACAGCACTGTCACTTAGCAGTGTGGGACAGCAGTGTTTTTGAGCAGTTTGGCCACAGCACTGTCACTTAGCAGTGTGGGACAGCAGTGTTTTTGAGCAGTTTGGCCACAGCACTGTCACTTAGCAGTGTGGGACAGCAGTGTTTCTGAGCAGTTTGGCCACATCAGTGTCACTTAGCAGTGTGGGACAGCAGTGTTTCTGAGCAGTTTGGCCACAGCAGTGTCACTTAGCAGTGTGGCACAGCAGTGTTTTTGAGCAGTTTGGCCACAGCAGTGTCACTTAGCAGTGTGGGACAGCAGTGTTTTTGAGCAGTTTGGCCACAGCAGTGTCACTTAGCAGTGTGGCACAGCAGTGTTTTTGAGCAGTTTGGCCACAGCACTGTCACTTAGCAGTGTGGGACAGCAGTGTTTTTGAGCAGTTTGGCCACAGCAGTGTCACTTAGCAGTGTGGCACAGCAGTGTTTCTGAGCAGTTTGGCCACAGCACTGTCACTTAGCAGTGTGGGACAGCAGTGTTTTTGAGCAGTTTGGCCACAGCAGTGTCACTTAGCAGTGTGGGACAGCAGTGTTTTTGAGCAGTTTGGCCACAGCAGTGTCACTTAGCAGTGTGGCACAGCAGTGTTTTTGAGCAGTTTGGCCACAGCACTGTCACTTAGCAGTGTGGGACAGCAGTGTTTTTGAGCAGTTTGGCCACAGCAGTGTCACTTAGCAGTGTGGGACAGCAGTGTTTTTGAGCAGTTTGGCCACAGCAGTGTCACTTAGCAGTGTGGCACAGCAGTGTTTTTGAGCAGTTTGGCCACAGCAGTGTCACTTAGCAGTGTGGCACAGCAGTGTTTCTGAGCAGTTTGGCCACAGCACTGTCACTTAGCAGTGTGGGACAGCAGTGTTTTTGAGCAGTTTGGCCACAGCAGTGTCACTTAGCAGTGTGGCACAGCAGTGTTTCTGAGCAGTTTGGCCACAGCACTGTCACTTAGCAGTGTGGCACAGCAGTGTTTCTGAGCAGTTTGGCCACAGCAGTGTCACTTAGCAGTGTGGCACAGCAGTGTTTCTGAGCAGATTGGCCACAGCAGTGTCACCAAGAAGATTGGTGCAGTAGTGTCCTTGAGCTGTTTGACACAGCAATGTCAACAAGTAGTGTGGCACAGTAGTGTAGTATTGCAGCTTCATTGCGCAAAAAGTCATGCTGCTCTGACTAAATAGCACATTTTGCAATCGGTAATAGAGAAATTGGTCCCGTTTTTTCCATCACAATTTAGTCAACGGGCAGGTCTAGTATTGGTGGTGTTAAGTGTGGGTTCTGCAACCTCCTCCAAGATGTCTGGCCAGTGTAGAAGAGGAGGCCAAGTACCCTCTAGAGGCACTCTCTAGGGTTGTCTCTCGTAGAGGCCCTTCCGCCAGCATGAACAAGCAGTTGCAGGGCTGCACCTTTATCCTAACCCAACACACTGCAAATCATTTTGATGTCCCATCGGATTCCGGAGACGACGGCGCGACATGTAAATACAGTGCACAGTTTGTGTTTTCTTTCTTCATTAAGTCTTGCTGTCGTTCATACCTACACAATTTCCTCCGTTGATTTCTATTTGCACAGATGTTCCATGTAGTCCTAGTGGAAGGAAGGGGAGGTGTGAAAGAGAGAAAACGTTTTTCAGCAGACATCGTTTAACTGTAAAAACGCCCACAATCCAGTCGTGCAGGGGATTTTGCATGGGCATCAAATTGGCACGGATCAAAGTTGAATCCCAGATTTATTTCTATTGCCTACGATCAAATCGCTCAAAATGCATCGTCCAATCTCGTCACATCTCGGACCCTAAGCAAGGTTGAGCCTATATTTTTCGATTTAATGCTTTCGTGACTGCAGGGATTCATCTTCTTGGTTCTTTCGGTAAAGTCACGTAGAGGGGAAATAATAAAATAAAAAAATAAAACATAATAAAATAATAAAAATAAAACATGATAAAAGAATTATTTTATTATGGATTCATTTATTTATTTTATTATTTCCATTCTACGTGACTTTACCGAAAGAGCCAAGAAAAAAAAAAGTTGAGCCTGGTCATCACTGTGGTCGGGTTTGTCCACCAGGGCTTGCCAGGTGCTGTAGGCGTGTGTGGCTGCAACGTGGTTAATCGCTGAGTGTCACCACCCCCCCCACTCCCCATACGTGTGGTGGTTTTCTCTGGGCTCTCCCGTTTCCTCCCACGTGAAGGCAAACTCTCTGTAATAGATTTGGGCAAACATCCCAGTGCAGGCCTCTTCTAAAAAAGGGTCTTCATAGTCGTCGATCGTCATTATGATTATTATTATATTATTATTGATTATTATTATTATATTATTATTGATTATTATTATGTTGAGTCAGGATGTTGCAGTGCCTGTTTGCCCTTTCTAGATGGGAGAGTGCTTGTCTTCTGCTTTGAATTATCTGACGTTTTGCCAGACCTTGAATTTCTCTTCTTATTCAGACACATACACGGACAAAAAAATCTTCAATTTTAGTAGTGTTAATGTTGTCAAAAAAACACCCAAGCTTGCTTGATCACAAACGAATTTTTACGAATGCGAGTAACATCCTAAAATATTGTCCCTCGTAACCACGGAGGGAGAGAGAGAGAGAGAACATGCAAATTCCAAATATACAGGCGTCAGGGTCGAGATCCAACCCCAGGATCTCCTGGATACCAGGCGAGGTAGTTAACCTCTCGCCACCGTGATGCCCCTATGCTTGGATGACACACGGACGGAGCCTGAACAAGACACATTCCGCTTTCCTCAGAGAGCATCGTCAGTGACGAGAACAAAGAGTAAATGGGTTTGGGCAGGGCAGGTGGCTAGCAGGGACGACGGGCGTCTGCCACGAATGGTTGTGTGTCGGTCTAACACCGGTGACGCAAGGCCATAAAGAAGGCTGTAACTGGTGTCGGCCAATCGGTTTCAAAGACAATGCATATCTCATTACACTGGTCAACACACTTTTTCTGGCATAAGGTATTCCAACGGGTTTAAGGTAATTTTGGGGTGCTGATTCCAAATCTGGCATCGGTTTTTGTCTATCACATCAGGTTTTTGAGATATCAAATATTGCATTTTCAATAAAAACTGCAGAAGAAAAATGTTAAATAAATGTGGATATCTACATCAAATTATATTATAAACACACTATCCTAAAAATACAGCACCATATTTTAACACTAAAGCAGTCACTGACTCGCAACAACTTGCAATCATAAGTGACAGAGTTAATTTCGGGTAAAATCAATGAAAATGGGGTATGCCGATAGCATAAAAATGATGTGATAGAGCAAATCTGAGATCAGATTTGGAATCAGCACCCTGAAATTAGTCTAAAACAGCTGCAAAAGTCCAGGCCATAAAAAAATAGTTTTTTTTTGTTGACCAGTGTTATCAGAACACATTTGTGTGCATGTTTTTCCACAAGTATGTTCAGCGGTTAATTCAGACTTCATGCCTTGCAATAGGTGTATCTCTTTGGTGTTTGAATCATCTTAACACAACTCCTGTCCTGTTGCCGGAAAGGGTTAAAGCCTCTCCTCATTTTTTGTCATTTACGCTCGAACTTCTTTCGCACCACCGCACGTCGCCAGACCATCATGCTCATCGAATGGATCCTGGCAAGTGCTCGCTACCTGTTCTTGGTTCTTTCGGTAAAGTCACGTAGAATGGAAATAATAAAATAATAAAAATAAAACATTATAAAATAATTCTCACGACGTTGCGGCCACAACGCAAGCAGCCGTCCTCAGGTGGAGAACAGGTCTGTCGAGAAGACAGAGTCTGAATGTCTTCTCGACAGACCTGTTCTCCACCTGAGGACGGAGTCTGAATCTTCTCGACAGACCTGTTCTCCACCTGAGGACGGCTGCTTGCGTTGTGGCCGAAACGTCGTGAGAATTATTTTATTATGTTTTATTTTTATTATTTTATCATTCCCATTCTACGTGACTTTACCGAAAGAACCAAGAAGATGAATCCCTGCAGTCACGAAAGCTTTATATCAAAAAATGCTCGCTACCTGTTCGTTGCACCCCCTCTGATGGGGCTACAGTTGCGGATCGACGAGGTCATCCAGAGTGTCCAGAACATCCCTGCGATCGATTCGCTCCAGGCCTCGGCGTAGGTCGTCCACGCATCTGTGTCTGTCCTTGTGGGCCCAGTGCTCCAGCGCGGACAGCGCCTGCTTGTGAATGCTGTGCGGGTGCTGCTGCTGGAAGACGGCCCAATCGCTGATGCCCAGCTGTCCCAGGAGCTGGCTCCAGTCGGTGCCTATCTTCAGTGCGACGTCATTGAGCACGTAGACCTTGTCACCTGCACGCATCAGGAGGGGGTCGTGGTCGTGGGGTCATAGTAATGCACTCGTGACCTCGTTTGTTCCCTCCGCGCAAACCGAGACTCCTGTCGCGTCGTTTTTAAATCCTTTATATTAAGTTCACTTGCTTGCTTGCTTGCGCGCTTACGACCGTGCAAATCTTTCGGTCGTTTTTTAACCCACTTCCCGTGATCCAACCGAGCTGACATTTTGCACACAGACTCGTTGTGCGTGACAATGTATTTTCTTGAAAAAAAATTCCAAAATGTTACACTTTTTAGGAAAAAATTTATTATATTTAATTACCAATTGCTTAATGATGACAGGCAATCATCTGACCCATAGGTGGCAGCCATCTCAAGCCAGAGGACGAGAGGACTCTAACCGCCCGTTTCAAAGACCAATGTGGGCTGGGTTGTGGCCCATTGAACACGCATATAAAGGATTTCTAGTGAAAAACTTTGTTTTTACGGGTACATTTTTTTTTTCCACCGCGGAAGGCGAACCGTGCCGTCGGCGTTCACGTGCGACGAGTCGATATGCACGCGGACTGCACGGCGGCGCCTACGTCCTAACAGCGTATTAAAACTAAACTTTAAAACTATTTTACTTTTACCGGGTAAAGCCCAATGGGCCATGTAGCTCTTTTTCAGACACGATAGCGCAACGAAGTGGCTTTATATTTACGTGATCTAACCTGTAAAACCTTTATGAATAACATTGGCCACAGCCAAATCATCTAAACGTATGTTTCTTAGTGTGGGGACCCAGTGAAAATTACACGCAACCATGAGGAGTACATGCAAACTCCAAATATACAAGCATCATCAGGGTTTGGGATCAAACCCACAATCTCCTGCATACCAGTCGAGGGAAATAACATCTCGCCACCATGGCGCCCCATCAGTACGAACTGATGTCATAAACAACGACCGGATCTTAAGTCCCGCCCCTGGCCCTGCTATGCCCCGAGCCAGATTCAAATGTTTTTTGTTGAGTACCATGGTTTGGCTCTGGCTCGGCACGGCAAATGCGACGAGGGCCCTGCGCTGGCTCGGCTCGAATGTGCCAGTGGAAAAGGGCCATTGGTTGGAATTGGGTGGCCATGTTCAGGAAACTCATGGCGAAAACAATCACAACATATGTTTAAAGAGTGGCACAATACTGTCGTTCGCACCTTCTTTCTTGGTCGCCATCAACCAGTGCGTCACAGGTGAATCCGAGTTGCATAATTTCTGCAGCTTCATTTTCCTCAAGCATCGGCGCTGCCACACGACGACTCCGATGAGGACGACGATGACGATAGCGAGGACGATGACGATGGCGGGGCATATGACTATGGCGACGTGGCCGTACGCGTGGTACCAGGGAATCGCATCGTCACGCGGCTTGTCATAAGGTCCGCCGGGCTTGGTGGGGGGTGGCATTAGCAGGGAGGTGCGAGTGGGACCGCCGCGAGTCACTGTGCGCACACATTACACGAAAAAAAACACACGCGGGTTGGTGTGGGAGCGCGTGCGCTTCAAAGTGCAACAACAACAACAACCGCCATTCGCCACTAAGTGGCGGTGACGTCACCACGACGCTTGTTCCAGGCCATGTGCACCTTGAGGCCACGTGCAACAAACCCCCGCGCACACGCATGCCCCCCATACACACACGAGCAGACCCCCACGCACCTTTTTAAACACCCACACCATGCACACCTCCACGTGCCCTCGCACAGCCCACCCCCACGCACCCATCACCCCAACGTACTCGTCACGTTCTTGGCACACACGGTGTCGTCCTTCCCCGTCCCGAAGCGCAGGACCTTCAGCCCGCGCTCCCGGCAGTTCGTGTGCCGCCGGCAGAACCGAGCCGCGCCGTCCTTCCCCGGCACTTCCAGCGAGAAGTAGTTGGAGAGGCACCGCTTGCACTCCACGTCCGTCTCGTTGGTGCCGCGCCTGTGCACCCCGTACCCGGGCGGGCACTCGCGGTGCTGATGGCACCGCTCGTCGACCAGGTAGGCGCCGGGCTTGCAAACGCAGCGGCGTGGCGAGGCGGCCTCGCAGCTCGACTCCTCTCGCTCCAGGCCGGCGCAGGGGCGGCGGCAGAGCAGGCAGCGGTGCAGCGTGTTGGGTCGGTCCGTGTAGGTGCCCGGCTGGCAGGGGATGCACTCGGTCTCCCGAGCTGCGGTGCACTCCGTCAGCGCCCTCTCGCCGGCCGGGCACGGGCGGCACAGGCGCGTCGCGGGATGCTCCAGGTGTCCCGGTAGGAATGGCATCGTCCTCGTCGTTTCCGACGTTGTTGCTGCCGCCGCTACCGTCGCTGCCGCTGCGAACGCGAGGAGCGACGTCGTGAAAGGAGCCATCAGCGGGGTCTTGTCAACGTGGAGCTGCGGGTGAACAGGGGCAGTGGTCATTTAGTCAGCATTTTTATACATCTTTGGCACAATCTGTGGAATCTTCGTCAAGGTCATTGTCTGGTTGACGAAGGCAGTCAAAGACTTGGTTCACCCTTAGTTAATGAATGATGTTGTGATAGGTGTATGTACACAAATTTTCGCAGAATAATGCAAGGTCATTCAATCGGAGACCTTATATATTGTCAGATGTAATAGTCATGTGTAAGTCTTTGAGTCTTTATTAAAGCCTACTTTGTCTCACTGTAAGTCTATGAGTCTCTATGTAGGCCTATTGTGTCTGTATAACACAAAACATTCATTAAAGCCGTGGATAATATGCAGTAACAAAATAAATACGAAAATATACTCTGCCTCCACATATCCGTCCCTCTGCATCAAATAATATTTGTTTTACATGTCCCGACAACTACAAGGCCTTCTGGGAGCGGATATAGTTTCATCAGCATTGGTTCAACACAAGCAAACTCTGGACCAGTTTCAACATTGATTTGGCTGCGGTCGTAAACTCGCTACTGCGTTTTGTGTGTTTATTTTGCTGTCCTTCCCCCTGCACCTCCGATTTGCACGGTTGGCTACGAAAGAAGTTCAACACTTGAGAACCCGGCTTAATCAGGGGCAGCGGACACCTGGATTGTAATCCTGGCTCTCAGTGGAGCGGGCTCGGTGTATCTGGCCTGACTAGCGCACAGGGGTTCAGCCACGTGCTTGTAAATAAGATCTAAGCAAATACAAAAAAAAATAACTCGTAAAAACAAAGTTTTTCACTATAAATCCTTTATATGCGTGGCGGCTAGAGTCCTCTCGTCTTCTGGCTTGAGATGGCTGCCACCTATGGGTCAGATGATTGCCTGCCACCATTAAGCAATTGGTAATTTAATATAAATAAAAATTTCCTAAAAAGTGTAAAATTTTGGAAAATGTTTTTCAAGAAAATAAATTGTCACGCACAACGAGTCTGTGTGCAAAATGTCAGCTCGATTGGATCACGTGAAGTGGGTTAAAAAACGACCGAAAGATTTGCACGGTCGTAAGCACGCAAGCAAGCAAGCAAGTGAACTTAATATAAAGGATTTAAAAACACACCCGGCTCTCGATAGCCTCTTTAATGAATTCCATTGGGTCAAGGAATGGGTCACTAGGTGGATTATGCTGTTGTTTAATCTGTTGGCCAAGCTGCAATAGTAATATCCACAATGGTACGTACGGTGCGAAAGAAGTTCAACATACAGCAACATTTAAATTTTTTGTGTGGTATTAATGCAAATTGGTGTATGTAATAAGATAATTGATTATTGAAGGGTTTGTCTAGTACTCAATAGCTACGAATAGTGTAATTATTAACATGCCAATAAAAAACGATTCATAAGGAATGTTTTCTTATCAGGCCCCAAGGTCAAAAGTCCAGTCCCCAACTCGTATTATCCACTCCATCTCTAGCCTCTCTATTTATTTTGAGAATTCTGGGGACTTTGTCCCGACAATAGCGTTTAGAGGTTTTGTTGTTAAAACAGTACCGAGATGGAGAGCCGTCCCCCGGGTGCACGGAGAATCGTGGTCGACCGCCCGCGGCCCCGCGCTTTGGGTGGGGGGGGTGACCCCGCGCGCGCTTCTACGTCACGGCAGAGGTCGCAACCGGGTACCCGATACCCGTACCCTACCCGATACCCGGCTACCCGTACCTGGCCAGGTACGGGTACGGGTACCCGTTTGCGACCCTGGTGCGGCCGGGTACGGGTACGGGTAGGCCGTGAGTCACCGGTGAGTAACCGTGTGTCACTCATTTTGGGTAGGGTACGGGTAGGGAACGGGTACCCGTACCCGGCCGGGTACGGGTACGGGTAAGGAATCACGGTGTCAAAATGCACAGCGCAGTGGACACTCTCTGGACGGCCCTTTCGTAGATGCGCAGTCTACTACTGACCTGAGAGAGTGGCGATAGTGGCGGCTGTACAACCCTTAGGCTTTCATCAGCTTGCGTCCTGCGAGAGCGTCCGTGGAGATGAAGCGTTGCGTTTGAATTGCAGTGTCCTCTTGCCAAAGTCTTGCTCTCCTTTCACAGACTGCCGGGGCAAGGTGATGTTCGCCAGCACACCCCCCCCCCCCCCCCCCCGTGTTAATTCACGAGTTAGGGTGGTTGCTGAACTGCTGATGTGTTACAAACACCGCAAGGCAGGTGCTCTCCGGACTGATTTAAGGTCGCAGTCGATCTCGGGTTGGCCCAGAATCACAACATTTAGTTATACCACACTGGGGAATCGGACCCAATCGCGCAGTGGTTGATAACCAGTGCACCACCGCTCCCCGGCACGATACACACCAACAGCAGCAGCTGCACACGCAATAGCAGTGCACCTACTGCGCAGCTTGACACTGTCGTCGTGTTACTTCCTCATCTTCTTAACATTTGTCCGCGTAAATCGTAAAAAACTGCGACTATATTTGATGTGCTGTAAAACGTATATTATGATACAAACTGCCCTGTTAAAGTTCACATTTGTATATTATCATCATCAGCATCAGCCTAGCTCAATCCACTGCTAGGATGAAAGTCAGCCTCCCCAAGTCGTCGCCTCCAGAGATGATGATTCACGGATCCGATTGCATCGCTCCGTCTCTGCGAGGGACGACGTTTAAAACCCGGCGGCTTCTGCGGCTGCCACTCTTCGTAAACCAGCGAGGCAGTCGCCTTAGCCACGTGTCCTGCCCAAGCCCGGTGCCCTCAATTGTCGAGCCCAGCCGCTTACCTGTGATCACGTTGTTCGCTCCACGGAGCCATGTGCGGGTGTGTGGCCCTTACTGAATCAGCTTCCGACGACCGCCGTGTTACCCACCAACCCACATTAGTATGGTTACACACACACACACGTATGTTGCGTGTTAAACAATAAGTACAAGTTAACTGTGATGCACAGCTACGCACTGTTGTTTTTGTCAACCAGAGCTTCGTATAAGAACGCCGCCCGGTCTCGCAGACTGCGACTCGCTTGGGTGTTTTTTGTGTTTGTTACCAGGAACGAAAGAAAAACACGAACTACCGGAATTTGTGACGCGCTCACCGCCGTCCCTTCTTTGGATGAAGGGTTTGGACAGCTGTTTAGCTGGACAAGAAAACCAAAATATTAATCCACTAACCCCCACTTAATAAGGCGTCGGGTTAAAATTTGCAGTTTGTTTATAAAGTTGCTCAGAAGATCGTCATGAGCAGGGATGTTAGTTGGTGAATCTCTTCAGCGATTTAAAGGGGGGTGGGAGGGTCTTAAGATGCAGTCGTGTTGGGGGAAATAATTAAAATATCTGGGGATTTCCCCTAAGACACCGTCGTTGACACGGAATGTGGAAATTCCAGATAGATGGAATGGGTTCTCGGTTTATTTGTCAATCCAACGTCGGTCGAGGGACTCCTCGCGATGCCGTTTAGGGTCACGCCGGGGGTGGTGGTGATGGTGGTGTGGGGGTGTTTGGCCAAACTTCACCACGCCGGTCAGTGCGGGGTTGATACAAATTGGGAAAGTGGTGGGTGGGTTCAGATTTCACTCGCCCCTGATGTGATCCGTGGCCGGGTTAACCACTGCGCCACCGCTCCACTCCTCGAGGGTTTAGTGGCAGGGATAATAATAATAGCAGACTTCGTACATTCAATTTGTTTACAGAGGAAGCCTCACTGAGTCTCAAGACTCCTTTTCAAGAGGGTCCTGCCAGGCTTTCGCAGTAGGGAGCGATGTTACTGCCGCAGATTGCAATCGATTAAAATATTTGTAGATAATTATTTATAAATTATAATTCTCTACAAAATAATTATAGAAGCATTGGGATGTTTGTGCTGTATTGTCATATAATTATAATGTTTTTCTCCTTCTGTTAATCCACCGCTGGATGAAGACCTCCCCATTACGTCACCAGTCTTGGGGGTTGTTCGACCATACTTCACCACGCCGGTCAGTCTGGGTGAGTGAACGCAGCGCCCGGAACCGCTTCGGATATCATACACCACTGAAATTAGCCGTGGTGAAGAATCGAACTCAGTTCGCCGGGGTTCACAGCACTGTGTGTGTGTGTACCACCGATTGACCACACCGAACCCAATGGTTGTATCAGTGAACACGAATAATTTGGCTGAATCATGGCGCAGCGTGCATCTTCATATGGTCCGGTTAGTATTTTATTATACATACATATATTGAATAACATGTGTCCGGGAAAGTCACTCAGTCCGTGCACTCTTGTTTCGGGAGCGCCCTGCATTGCGTTGTCATTTAAATGTTTTCAGTCGATTAATAGTGGTGATAGCGAGCCGCGTTGATTGTACACGTCGGGAGGAAACCGGAGCACCTGGAGATTACCCACGGGCGCGAGGGGGCAACACTCAATCCCCGTACAGATGGACGCAGATGGCGATTACAGTCGTCCATTTGTTGAGCGGCCTTCTCGTGGCGAACCAGGGTATGGAACAGCTTTGACGCCCACGGGAAGGGAGTTTGTGCTCGCTGCTGCCTCCACCGTGCTGGGTCACAGGCCACGTGCTTCTAATCCACCACCACCAGTCTGTCTGTTTATGTACCGTATACATGTTGAACTTCTTTCGCACCGTACGCAGCCAACCGTGCTGATCGGACGTCTGAGACTTGTGTTCGTCGTATGCCGATTACATTCGTTTAAAAAAAAATAATTTAATCCTGGGCCTCCCCTAAGTGGACTCGGCCTAAAATATGTGCCGCGTGTAAAACGTCATAATTTGGAGATAAAATGGTGGCCGGTGCACGTGTCGTTGCGCGTGGCTCGCTGCAATCCCACGTCTGATCAAAGCGCCGTGTTTGCCCCCCGCAGAATATTTAGAACCAGAATGTTTCATTCGATACCGGAGGGATGAGATGAGCTATTAAGGTCTTTATGACGGATGTCCAGCAATAGGTGCTCGCTCGCAACAGCACGATGCGAGGTGTTTGGCCGAGGAGCGGTGGCGTAGTGCCACGAGTAACCAACCCGGGGCGAGCCGAGTTCGATTCCGGGCTCACGGCCACCAACCAATCAACCAACACCGGCGACGATTATCATCTGAAGCGGTCGACTCGGCCTCAGGTCGGCTCATGTGTGGAGGTGCGAGATGGGAGATGGCGAGCAAAGGCGCTGTCGGATTGCGGAGGCCTTCATCCAGCAGTGGATCAGCAATGGCTCGAACATGGCCACTGCAGCGGATGCTGAAAATGATGCCGAACAATGTTAATGATATTTATGAAAATGCGATTATTCGCTCGGGACTTCCATTCGGGGTCCTAAGCTGGGGTTGAACCTGCACATCCATACAAGTTCGGGGCCATGAAGGCAGCCCTGCGATGGTGAGTTTGTTTGTTGCTATCGGACCTGTGAAGCAACGCCATCAGCTGTTCACGCAAAGTGTCGCGCGCGTGAGCCTCGTTATTTATCGATTGTTCATGACAAAAAATTTTTTTGTAAATAAATAAAAACGTCAGCCCCTTTTGACAATTCACCACTGGGTAAAGGCATCATCCCTCTCGCCGTGTTGATTAAGTTTGATAAGGTGAGCCGGGAGCCTATATTGTAGTTGTTTTGGAGGAGGCCTTGTTTGTAGACATTTTTTTAAAATTCCCATCCTTAACTGTTTAACCACAACTACTATACAAAGACAAAGATCACCCGTTTAGCCTTAACATAATGTTGGGGCAAGAGCTGTTAGCGAGCACCTATACAATCACCACCACCCGTGCCCGAATATGCCAAACTCTTTGTAAATGTTGCTGCACGGACTGTAACTCCGACTCTTTTAAAACGAGCAAAGGGTCAGTTTAACACGCAGTAGGTTTTCGCAACCAATATCATCCACGATATAGTTTTTTTAGTTAGATCGCCTAAATATAAATGCGTCATTAAACTCGCCACCAACCCACACAGCCAATTAGTAAGTTTTGTCACGTAAACAGAACGTGGTCAATTCGTTACTATCTTCTTGGTTCTTTCGGTAAAGTCACGTAGAAGGGAAGTAATAAAATAATAAAAATAAAACATAATAAAATAATTCTCACGACGTTTCGGCCACAACGCAAGCAGCCGTCCTCAGGTGAAGACCAGGTCTGTCGGGGAGACAGCGGACGGCTGCTTGCGTTGTGGCCAAAACGTCGTGAGAATTATTTTATTATGTTTTATTTTTATTATTTTATTACTTCCCTTCTACGTGACTTTACCGAGAGAACCAAGAAGATGAATCCCTGCAATCACGAAAGCTTTAAATCGAAATTCGTTACTAGTACAGCACACCGGTGTGTTGGAGAGCAAATCCACAACATTTACAATCTGAGTACCAGTTACTAGTACAGCACACCGGCGTTGCTGTACTTGTAACGAATTGGCAACGTTGTTTACGTGACAACACTTACGAATTGCCTGTGTCGGATGGTGGCGGGTTTAACGACGCATTGATATTTAGGCGATCGAAGCCAACAAACCTGAACTATGGACGAGCAAAGGGCGACGTTCATGTCGACACGCAACTTGACAGCGATGCACACACACAGTGACGACATCGACGCGACATTTCCAAGTTACGCGGGGGATCTATCCGATGAGCACGGTTGGCAACGTACGGTGCGAAAGAAGTTCAATATCCACGTGCTCATAGAACAGCTGCACTACACCCCCCTCCACTGCTGAATTGATATCTCCACCAACAACACTTCATTTAGAGGGATCAATCCCGACGCCGTGTCGGTGATGGGAGTATTTTTTTTGTTTATGACCATACTTCACCACTCTGCTCACTCCAGGCGATGTGATAGGTGGGACTTCAGGCCCAGGGACCGATTCACATATCACTCGCCCCTGGTGTTCGTTGTGGATGGGGATCGAACTTGGGGTTGATGGGGTTCGTAGCACAGCGCGATAAATAATTGCGCAACCATTCCGAACACTTTACCCAAATACATATTCACTCCTGAGTTTGATTCTTCTTTGGGAGGATCTTGCGGCCCCTGACGGTCTTTAGTGTGACCCCTGGTGACCTTTAGTGTGACCCTGACGGTCTTTAGTGCGACCCCTGGCGGCCTTTAGTGTGACCCCTGACGGCCTTTAGTGTGACCCTTGGTGACCTTTAGTGCGACCCCTGGTGGCCTTTAGTGCGACCCCTGACGGCCTTTAGTGCGGCCCCTGACGGCCTTTAGTGTGACCCATGGTGACCTTTAGTGCGACCCCTGGTGGCCTTTAGTGCGGCCCCTGACGGCCTTTAGTGCGACCCCTGGCGGTCTTTAGTGCGACCCCTGGCGGTCTTTAGTGCGGCCCCTGGTGACCTTTAGTGTGATCCCTGGTGGCCTTTAGTGCGGCCCCTGGTGACCTTTAGTGCGGCCCCTGGCGGCCTTTAGTGCGGCCCCTGACGGCCTTTAGTGTGGCCCCTGGCAGTCTTTAGTGCGACCCCTGGTGACCTTTAGTGTGGCCCCTGGCGGCCTTTAGTGTGACCCCTGGTGACCTTTAGTGCGGCCCCTGGTGGCCTTTAGTGGGCCCCTGGTGACCTTTAGTGTGACCCCTGGCGGTCTTTAGTGCGACCCCTGGCAGTCTTTAGTGCGACCCCTGGTGGCCTTTAGTGCGGCCCCTGGTGACCTTTAGTGTGATCCCTGGTGGCCTTTAGTGCGGCCCCTGGTGACCTTTAGTGCGGCCCCTGGCGGCCTTTAGTGCGGCCCCTGACGGCCTTTAGTGTGGCCCCTGGCAGTCTTTAGTGCGACCCCTGGTGACCTTTAGTGTGGCCCCTGGCGGCCTTTAGTGTGACCCCTGGTGACCTTTAGTGCGGCCCCTGGTGGCCTTTAGTGCGGCCCCTGGTGACCTTTAGTGTGACCCCTGGTGACCTTTAGTGTGGCCACAGGTGACCTTTAGTGTGACCCCTGGCGGCCTTTAGTGTGACCCCTGGCGGCCTTTTGTGTGACCCCTGGTGACCTTTAGTGCGGCCCCTGGCGGCCTTTAGTGTGACCCCTGGTGACCTTTAGTGTGGCCCCTGATGGCTTTTAGTGCGACCCCTGGCGTGCGTTCCTCCTACAATACACAAAAGTGTAAACACCCCCCCACCCCCATCATCATCACCGTGCTGCTGTCAAACCCACACTGGTTTCAAATGTATGGCGGCCCTCACGCACTGATGATGTCTCATCGGCGAAAGTGCCCCCCCCCCCGCCCCCCATCCGCTGTGATGTTATCGGTGAGGAACAAACTGACCCATCACATCGTGCTGATGCTCACACTGTGGGCAGCAGTAACAGGCAGCACGCTGTAGGTGACGCCCTCACTCCATTGCTGGGATCTGTTCTCGACTTTGGCGGGACGATGATGATACTTTTCGATTTAAAGCTTTCGTGACTGCAGGGATTCATCTTCTTGGTTCTTTCGGTAAAGTCACGTAGAAGGGAAATAATAAAATGAAAAAAAAACTAAAACTAAATAACACGTAATAAAATACAATTCTCACTGACGTAGAAGGGAAATAAAAAAATAAATAAAATAAAACATCATAAAATACAATTCTCACTATTGTATTTTATTATGTTTTTACTCTGTTTTATTTTAATTATTTTATTATTTCCCTTCTACGTGACTTTACCGAAAGAACCAAGAAAATGATGATTCTATGTTTTAAATCGGTGTTTCTCGAGGTGTCACGTTAAGGATCTCGTGTTGGTTTGCTACGTATAAGATCACGCTACTTGGTAAATGGTCGAGTGACATTTTTGGCGACTTTAAAAAGTCTGCCGAGCGACTTCTGGCAACGTTTTGGGGGTCCGTATGGCGACCTCTCCGCTCTGGGTTAACCTTTATGCTGTGACCTAAATCGGCTTGAATGCCCCCCGTTCCTTTCTGCTCTTGGAAGCTAAGCAGGTATGGCCCTGGTGGTTGGGGACTGCCCGACATTGCCAGGTGATTTAAGCTTGGGCTGTGAGGTGACCAGGAGATGGCGGTACAGTAATAGATTCTTGAATCTATCCGTGTGGAGCTTTGAGCGTTGAACCTGGTATGCTTGATGTTTTCCTCCCACGTGAAGCCAAACACTCGTTCATGGAATTACCCAAATATCCCAATGTAGCAGGGCCCTCCTGAAACGTTTATCGCTACTCAGAGATACTCTCATCATTGTCGCCATCGCCATCATTGTCACCATTATCATCATCATGATCATCATTATCCTCATCATTCATTATTATCACTGTCAGCGGTCATCATCATCACTCTCAACGTTATGTGTGGTCGGTAAATCGAGTACCCATTTGTAGAGTGGCACTACCTGGTGGTAAGTCGTGACCGGATGCCGTACTTAACGGCAGCCTGCCATGGCAATGTGGAATTTCACCATTGACTCGGGACCTGCAACATAGATTACCCAGCGTGCAATTGCTCTTCAGCGCAATTGCAACCAGTAACCCAACACTTAAAACCATCCTTAATTGCACAAGTCATATCTGTATGTGATAAAAAAAAATTGTGATCTTAATCCAGCAGTAGATAGATGCCTCATGATGATGATATCTTCATGTAAAAACAACACTCTATGCATGTGCTATTGATCTTTTCCTCAAGTAGATAACAGTTCACACTATGAGATCTCTTTTACCAGTGGCAAAATATAATGGTAGGTTTTTACCCTTTTAACTGGTACAAAACTGACACCTTTATTCAAGGCATCATGTTTGCAATGACCACAACACAAGTAGTCAATAAAGCAAACAAAAAGAAGCAACTCTGATAAGGATAATAATATGCACTGTCCAATCAACTTCAAGGACAGTGCATATTATTATCCTTATCAGAGTTGCTTCTTTTTGTTTGCTTTATTGACTACTTGTGTTGTGGTCATTGCAAACATGATGCCTTGAATAAAGGTGTCAGTTTTGTACCAGTTAAAAGGGTAAAAACCTACCATTAGATAACAGTTGCTCAATTTTCTTTTTTAATTACACGCTTTTATTTAACTCACTCTATCTGTTGTTGTTGTTGTTGTCGTTGTTGTTGTCGCATCCTCAAATCTTGTAACTTACTGATGACAATACTATATTCTATCATAATTGTTTCAAACAATCTTTTTACACGCTTTGTATTAACTCACTCTGTCTGTTGTTGTTGTCGTATCCTCAAACCTTGTAACTATTTTAACCTACTTCCCAATGTGGTAACGACTGCAAACTTCGGATACTTATGTCTTAATGATGACAATACTATATTCTATAATTAAAAATAAAAAAAAAATGTTTTCACATTATTTTTTATATGTTATGTTTCGCCTTGGCTCTAATTGTCCATGCTCAACTCACGTTGGCTATAAATCACCACGGCCCCTTACGTCGTGGCAAGCCTCGGGGCCACTTCCTGGAGTCGTGGAGTTCTGCCATTACTCGTACGGTACATTTCATTAAAGCGTGTTTTTAAAAAAGTATTTTTATATATTGCTTATTTCGCATGACGTGGATACATTCCCATTTGGAGCGCTTTGGGAAAGCAGTGCTGTATCACCCCATGTATTAGCCACGGGAAGACGACTTCACAGAACTACTTCTGAGGTTCATTCAATTGCCTCCTGCCCATACTCGGTGGCTGTAAGTCGTCTGGCATGCCCTGCTACAGATGTCTCGTTTGGTGCCGGGCAAACTGACATTTTTAAAAAAATCCTTTATATTAAGTTCACTTGATTGCGCGCTTACGACCGTGCAAATCTTTCTGTCGTTTTGAACCCACTTCCCGTGATCCAATCGAGCTGACATTTTGCACACAGACTCGTTGTGCGTGACAATTTATTTTCGTGAAATTTTTTTCTCCAAAATTTTCCACTTTTTAGGATTTTTTTTTCATATTTAATTTAAAATACCAATGTGATAAAAATTAAACTCATACTCAAGAAAAACAGAAATGAATAATAAAATAAAACAGATGCCACGCATATAAAGGATTTATAGTGAAAAACTTTGTTTTTACGGGTTAATTTTTTCATCCTCAAGTAGTGAAAATGCCCTAGAGACAAGCCTGATTGAACGTGTTGGGTATTCTTAGTGTTGTCATTTAAGGCCTATAAATGAGAGCTAGGGAAGTAACGAAGGCGGGATTTCCATTCGTAGATTGTTTACCCCCCCCCCCTCCTCTGGTTGTGCTCAAGGTCTCGTGTCATATGAGACTATAACTCTATTCTCATCTCTTGTAGAGCATTGCAGTACCGCCACACCAAAGTGAATAATGCAGTGCTACCTTCGAGATCCCTTCACGTGACCTCTGGTCCACACACAGAATAAGGGTGGCAGCACCTTCCTTCCGACTCATCATCATATGAGAGTCCAACTCAATATTTTTTTTTGGAAATTTCAGAGCAGGAATTTGCTCAAACTGAGTCTGAGTGACAGACCAAATGAAAGGGGGGTTAGAAATTATTTTCCCGTGCAGACGTTTTTTTGACAGGGCTAACACCATCGGCTCATTGCACTTGAAAACCTGGCTTAATCAGGGGTGGATAAAACCTGGGCTAGAACTCAGGATCTCAGCAGCGGTGGCTCAGTTCTTGGGCAGGGCTTTCACTTTACACTTTGTTTTTTTTCCCAACCAGTAACCCGACACTAAATTATGAATCAGGGTGTTTACTATTCACCCCTTGGGCCACATGACCACGTGAGGTGTTCAATATGTTGAGTCGATGATTTATTTTAGCTTGCGATGGTTTTGCTGTATTTTTAATTTCCAAAGGAAGCAGCCTAATTATTTTTATACATTCAGTCAAAAATCAATGCATGCAGACCCATTCTGAAAAACTAGCTTGTTTGCCAATCCTAGGACAGAAGCTGTAATATTTACAAAAAATTGAGCAGATTCAGTGAACCTTGCACAAAAGTACGTAATCAAACATTTTCACTGTAGCACTGTATTAATGGCAGTGAATATTGCACCAAGCTACGTCATAAAACACCTCACTTCATGTCACTGCAGCATTGTATATAACTGACCTTCAATTTGTTCAAATTCAGCGCTCTGATACTTTATTCTCTTCTGCTTTCGATCGCTGGGGTTGAAATAAATTGGAATTCAATAACATATCTGGAAAATCACCGAGAAATGTCTATTTTACCATAATGTAGAAGCATAAATTAAACTTACCTTTTGTCTCAAGTGCTGAAGAAATAAATAAAGACACCAAATCCACTTTGTTGCTGCGTAGAATTATTTATTAGATTCACTTTGAATAAAGAAACGTCAAACTTAAAAAGAATTTGCTAATTTTTTTTGTATTTCCGCTCGACCTTCTGCGTGAGTGTAAAAATCCACCCGCTCATGCATATTAATGACGGGGGGGGGGGGTGCGGCATGTGGAGTGACGTCACGCGCGTGACACACAGACAGACATTCTTGGCTCATAGTAGTGATAACCTCCGCCCTCCCCCCTGAAATCCCAAAGTGTAAAAATTAACTAAAATGCCTTAATTTCCGATTAGTTGTTTGCACGTTGCGTGAACTTAATTAGTCAAGCCATAAATTACAGCCGGAGTTCCGGTTTGGCCCTAAATCACGGCCGCGGCGGTTATTTGTTTTCGCTTCGCTCCGTCGCTCCAGCTGAGTCGCACTCGATCTTCTCGCTCCGCCTGCCACCATTGGCCCCACGGCTGTGTTACTGCCGAAGTTTTGAATGCTCGTCAAAAAAGAAACGCACACACACACACATGCACACGCGCGCGCGCGCGCGCGCACACACACTCTCGCTCGCTCGCTCGCTCTTGCTTTGAGCTCTGGGCAAAAACATTGTGGCTAAGTGGTGGTCGCCCCATTTTTTTTTTAATGCCTCACATCTGACTGTGGGAACGAGCGTCAGACACGTCTGCGGTGATTACCGATTTAATCACGCCCTCCGAAGCCCCATTCTCCATCCACTGCTCCTCTCAAACCTCCTCCTCCCCCCACCCCTCTTCTTTTTATTCGCTCGTCTCTTCCCAGCCCTGCTTTGTTTGATCTCACGCCAGCCGGCCAGGAGAGAGAGGTGTCGGGACTTGCATCTAGGAGAATGAATCTTGGTTTACGGTTTGTGTGTGAGCGTGCAGAGAGAAGACCTGTTCATTTTGCGGTAATGTGCCGGTTGATTGTCATTCGGCGTTATTCCAATTCGCGTGTTTGTTTGTCCATCAAGTTTTTTGGGGGAAAACTTGCCAAGGCTCTTTGATGCGGTGGCGGATTGGACCACGTGTTGTTCGGGGACATAAGCTGCCGGGACGTGGAGCCAAATGTTCGCAAGTGATTCTGTACAACGCGCATGGCAACCCCGAGAACTCAACAGAGAGCTGGATAGTGCATCCGCGAAAAGTGACGGATCAGTGCTTCCAAATGTCGGTCCCATCTATCACCAGTGCCAGGGCAGATCGCTCATGCAGAGTGATGCATTTTGTGCCGTTTGGTCAAGGTATCAATTTGACCCTCTAAATATAATTGGGTCACCAGAGCAATGGCCACTAGAAAGAGGTGATGACACCATCATTATCTATCAACAATATTCCATCAGATTCAATAATCGTCATCATCATACACCAACCATCGTAAATCATCATCCATATGACGTACATCATCTATTATCATACCATCTCCACTATTTCCACCACCACCACCATCATCATCATCATCCATTCATCGGCTCAATAATTATCTCATCATCATCACAATCATCCATTCATCACTCGACTCAATCGTATTAATCATCATGGCCATTACTCCTGGGTTGAGAAAATGAGTGCCACCTGTTGATGACATATAATGAGGCTGCAGCACTGCGTGGAAGGGGATACGTGTCTACTGTGCCCTGTCATAATACCGTGGAATTGCACCGCCTGGTTGGGACCAGCTTTGTCGATGCTTGTGTGAGCAGCACGGCAGTCTGACGGATGTACAACGGCTGCAGTAGCGATGGCTGTGATATTTTTGTTTAAGGGAATTTATTATCCCCCCCCCTCCCCCACCTTTGCCAATACAATGCCGGGCGAAAGTCTCCCCATGCCGTGTTGGCAAACGCGGTGTTGTTTCGACCATACTTCACCACACTGATCGCTGCGTGTTGCGTAAGAAGCCAGGGACTGGTTCTCAGATCATTCGCCACCGATGATGGCAGCTGTGGCCGGTGAATCGAACTCGGTTTGCCAGGTTTGCAGCTCAGTGCGCTAACCGCTCCACGCACATGCGTAATGCGGTGTATTTGATATGTATTTTTCATGGGAACGTGCAGTTTTTTTTCTCATCTTTGTTGATTTTAATTATCCTATTGTTTGTCTGTTTTCTTTCTCCACTGAGAGATGTTGCATTGTTCTTTGTTTTGCATCCTGGGAGTCATGCAAAGCAAAGTTCAAGGCACCTTTCTTACTTTTACAATTGTTTTGTATCTCAGGTTGCCCTTGCAAAAGGAGACCTTTGTCTCATCAGGCACTCTGAAACTAAACTATTTTTTTATTTTATCAGGTAAGGCCCCGGCTTTCTAGCTCTTTCTAAGAAGCAACCGGGCCACAAATGACAGCTCAACGAAGTGGGTTATCACATGGAAATGTATCGAAGCCAAATACTCTAAACGAATGTTTCTAAATGTGGAGGGAAAAACGGGAGGACCCGGAGAAAAGTCCACGTGACCACGGGGAGAACACGCAAACTACAAATTTACAACAGGCGTCAGGGTTTCGATTTAAAGCTTTCGTGACTGCAGGGATTCATCTTCTTGGTTCTTTCGGTAAAGTCACGTAGAATGGAAATAATAAAAGAATAAAAATAAAACATAATAAAAAATATATTATGTTATTATGTTTTATTGTTATTATTTTATTATTTCCATTCTACGTGACTTTACCGAAAGAACCAAGAAGAGGCGTCAGGGTCTGGATCGAACCCACGACCTACATACCAGTCGAGGCAGCTAACATCTCACTACTGCACGTACACCACCAATTGCCAATCCACTGCTGGATGAGGGCCTGCTCACACCTTGAGATCCGTGATGGACACGTGACCATGCTTCATCACGCTGATCAGTCGGTGACGGTGGAGGGGAGAGCAGAGAACAACAGTGGATGTCTCGGTAAAGTCACGTGGGTAAAAAATTTTAAATTAATAAAAGTTAAATAAAATAAAAAAAAATCACGACGTTTCGGTGACGGTTCCACCTGAAGACGGAAGCTTGTGTTGCCTCCGAAACGTCGTGATTTTTATTTTATTTTTTATTTTACTTTTATTAATTTAACATTTTTACCTACGTGACTTTACTGAAAAAAACTAAGAATATGAATCCTTGCAGTCACGAAAGCTTCAAATCTACAACAGTGGATATTGCAGTACTGCCCTCTACTGCCCACAACGCCGATTGGACTCGCATGGTGTTCAGGCGCTTTCCAGGCTTCATCCGAGACGTGACGAGAGCAAGTGCATTCTGGGCGATTTGGTCACATGTCATTGGGCGCTCATCCAAGTATGAACAAAACTTCGCGTGTAAATGAAGCTACACGTACTAGCCAGTGAACATGGCAATTTTGGGCCAACTTTTTGGCATGTCGTTGGAACCGTTGGTCCAACATTGGCCTAATGTTGTCTATGTTTACTGGGTCACAAGAATGAGGGTGCTTTTCCTTGTTTCTCATCAGATTTAGTGTAGCACTCCATGGGAGGTAAATTACTTGGCGCGCTGATGATGGGAATTGGTAAATGTTTAGTGTGAGACTTAACAGCACTGCAGAATAATAGGCTGATCCTGCAGCGCGATGTGTTCACGTAGTGTGAAGTATAATCAAGTGCTTTTCTATGTCCGAATCATGATCTTTATTTTTACTGGAGGAATTTTTATGAGCTATAAAGCAATTTTTTTCACGGATGTCCAGTCGGCTCACGGGCTCAGAAAGCTGCGTGGCTTCCACTTCGCTGGTGATACAAATCGGGAGAATATGAAGAGAGATAAATATTTCTCAAACAAGTCAGACACTTCGTAAAAATTGTCTTGTGTCATGTATTTTTGTACGTAACAATATAACACGTGATTATTTACAGCCCTTCGTCAATCCACTACTGTTTGCTGGCCTCCCCATGTTGCGTCGGTTACTGGGGAGAAGGGGAGTCGTTTAACCATACTTCACCGCGCTGGTCAGCGTGGGTTGACGAGTAGTGGGGTTCACCCAGAAATTATTTTTTTGTGTTTTCCTCGCCACCCGTGCCAGCGATCGCTGGGAATGGAAGTCGGGTTTGCTGGGATTCAGAGTGCGATGCGGCCACCTCTGCGCCCACCTCTGCGACCACACCACTCCCACCCCTCATACATAACACAGCCGCGTCATTCGAGAGCAGTTGGCAGCGATCCCACTGGCATGCGGCGGCTTTCGCTTGCCAGTCGCGATTAGGCCAAAAAAAAAAGCCTCTCGGTGTCAAAGATCATAAACCCATATGACGAATCGCTTGAGTACACAGGCAGGCAGCGAGTGGGATCATTGTGCCATCCATCATCTATTGCGCCGTTTAACCCCCTCGTTATGTAACATCCTGCCATGCTGCGCGAGGAATGTGGGTCGGCTGACAGGCGGGCGGGCGGGCAGAGCGTCCGATTCCAAGTTTCATCGACGTTGCGGATCGACTCTTGCGCTCGTGTTGAACGAACGCGTGGGGATTTTGTCTCCGTGAGAAGTGATTTAGTTATTAAAAGTGTCTCGCTCTTTCCGGCGCGACCCCTGGGTTGCGCCACGCGCGTCCCAGAGGTATCGCACGCGGTGCCGAGATGTTAACTACCTCGCCTGGTATACAGGAGGTCGTGGGTTCGATCCCGACACTGACGCCTGCTGCTGTATATTTGGAGTTCGCGTGTCTCTCTCTCTCATCATCATCATCACGGTGGCTAGGAGATGTTAACTACCTCGCCTGGTATACAGGAGGTCGTGGGTTCGATCCCGACACTGACGCCTGCTGCTGTATATTTGGAGTTCGCGTGTCTCTCTCTCTCTCATCATCATCACGGTGGCTAGGAGATGTTAACGACCTCGCCTGGTATACAGGAGGACGTGGGTTCGATCCCGACACTGACGCCTGCTGCTGTATATTTGGATTTCGCGTGTCTCTCTCTCTCTCATCATCATCACGGTGGCTAGGAGATGTTAACGACCTCGCCTGGTATACAGGAGGACGTGGGTTCGATCCCGACACTGACGCCTGCTGCTGTATATTTGGAGTTCGCGTGTCTCTCTCTCTCTCATCATCATCACGGTGGCTAGGAGATGTTAACGACCTCGCCTGGTATACAGGAGGTCGTGGGTTCGATCCCGACACTGACGCCTGCTGCTGTATATTTGGAGTTCGCGTGTCTCTCTCTCTCTCTCATCATCATCACGGTGGCTAGGAGATGTTAACTACCTCGCCTGGTATACAGGAGGACGTGGGTTCGATCCCGACACTGACGCCTGCTGCTGTATATTTGGAGTTCGCGTGTCTCTCTCTCTCTCATCATCATCACGGTGGCTAGGAGATGTTAACGACCTCGCCTGGTATACAGGAGGTCGTGGGTTCGATCCCGACACTGACGCCTGCTGCTGTATATTTGGAGTTCGCGTGTCTTTCTCTCTCATCATCATCATCACGGTGGCTAGGAGATGTTAACGACCTCGCCTGGTATACAGGAGGTCGTGGGTTCGATCCCGACACTGACGCCTGCTGCTGTATATTTGGAGTTCGCGTGTCTTTCTCTCTCATCATCATCATCACGGTGGCTACGAGATGTTAACGACCTCGCCTGGTATACAGGAGGTCGTGGGTTCGATCCCGACACTGACGCCTGCTGCTGTATATTTGGAGTTCGCGTGTCTTTCTCTCTCATCATCATCATCACGGTGGCTAGGAGATGTTAACGACCTCGCCTGGTATACAGGAGGACGTGGGTTCGATCCCGACACTGACGCCTGCTGCTGTATATTTGGATTTCGCGTGTCTCTCTTTCTCTCATCATTATCATCACGGTGGCTAGGAGATGTTATAACTACCTCGCCTGGTATACAGGAGGACGTGGGTTCGATCCCGACACTGACGCCTGCTGCTGTATATTTGGATTTCGCGTGTCTTTCTTTCTCTCATCATTATCATCACGGTGGCTAGGAGATGTTAACGACCTCGCCTGGTATACAGGAGGTCGTGGGTTCGATCCTGACACTGACGCCTGCTGCTGTATATTTGGAGTTCGTGTGTCTCTCTCTCTCTCATCATCATCACGGTGGCTAGGAGATGTTAACTACCTCGCCTGGTATACAGGAGGACGTGGGTTCGATCCCGACACTGACGCCTGCTGCTGTATATTTGGATTTCGCGTGTCTTTCTTTCTCTCATCATTATCATCACGGTGGCTAGGAGATGTTATAACTACCTCGCCTGGTATACAGGAGGTCGTGGGTTCGATCCCGACACTGACGCCTGCTGCTGTATATTTGGAGTTCGTGTGTCTTTCTCTCTCATCATCATCATCATCACGGTGGCTAGGAGATGTTAACTACCTCGCCTGGTATACAGGGGGTCGTGGGTTCGATCCCGACCCTGACGCCTGTGTATTTGGAGTTTGGAAGTTCTCCCCGTGGTCGCGTGGATTTTTCTCCAGGCCCTCCGGTTTTTATCTCCGCAATTAGAAGCACGCATTTTGAGTAATTTGGCTGCTATAAATGTCTGCGTGATAAGCCACTTCCTTGTGCTATCAATTTGTGGCCAGGTTGCTTCTGAAAAAGAGCTGTACAGCTCAGTTGGCCTTACCTGGTAAAAATTAACCCGTAAAAACAAAGTTTTTCACTATAAATCCTTTATATGCGTGGCATCGGTTTTATTTTATTATTCATTTCTGTTTTTCTTGAGTAAGAGTTTCATTTTTATCACATTGGTATTTGAAATTAAATATAAATTTTTTTTTCCTAAAAAGTGGAAAATTTTGGAAAAATTTTTTCACGACAATAAATTGTCACGCACAACGAGTCTGTGTGCAAAATGTTAGCTCGATTGGATCACGGGAAGTGGGTTAAAAACCGAAAGATTTGCACGGTCGTAAGCGCGCAAGCAAGCAAGCAAGTGAACTTAATATAATGGATTAAAAAAAATAACAATAGGCTAGTTTCGCATTCGCCGCTTGTTGCAGGGAGAGGTTCGCGCTTCGGATCCGGAAAGCCGCCCTGGTTATTACCGTGCTTGCGTCGGCAATGGAATATTTTACTCGCCGTGCGTTCCTCGGTGAAATCTGACCCAAAAGAAGTGAATCGTAACGTTGGACGCAGGAGAGCCTGCGTGTAAGATGTTCACAGCGGCGGACACTCAGCACACTTCCCGTGGTGTCATTCAAAAAGAACGGGAGGTCATCGCGTGCCGGCATCGTGGTTCCAAATTTGAAAATGCTGCTTCAACGGGAAACGCTCAACGGTCGTTGCTGTCCACCAGCAAAAACTTGGCAGGACCCTCCTGAAAGGGAGTTATGAGATTCGGTGAGGCCGTCCTGTGTAGACCAGCGTAGTAAATTAACAAAATAAAAAGAACGAGTCTTCTTGGTTCTTTCGGTAAAGTCACGTAGAAGGGAAGTAATACAATAATTAAAATAAAACATATTATTTTTTTCAAGGCTCCCCCTTTCTTCCCCCCTTCCAACCCAGCTTATATACATGCCCCAAGCGCGTGTGCTGTTTCATTCAGACGCTGTCGCCTCGACAGACCTGGTTTTCACCTGAGGACGGCTACTTGCGTTGTGGCCGAAACGTCGTGAGAATAATTTTATTATGTTTTATTTTTTATTATTTTATTACTTCCCTTCTACGTGACTTTACCGAAAGAACCAAGAAGATGAATCCCTGCAGTCACGAAAGCTTTAAATCGAAAAAAAACGTGCTTATTCAGACACTGGGTATACAGCGGCTTTATTCAGTTCCCGAGGAAGTCTCTCCTGAAGAATCTTACTGGCAGATTGAGGCTCCGCAGAGCGAGTGGCGGGGCTGCTAGAAAGGAGGGCGCTGCGAGAAAATGAGTTGAGGGGCGACTGGCACGTGACTCGGAGTGGTGGGTCATCAGTCGCCGACCCCCCTCTCCATGTTCGTTTGTCAAAACCCCATGCCACACAATCCCATCCCTGGAGCCAGTCCCCCTGTCATCCCCCCCTCCCTGATCAGTATTTAGCTGGCACCACAAGGTGCCCCAACTAGTGGTTTGAATGGGACATTTAATGACCAATTATCCGGTTCATTTAGCAATTGCTAACGTGTGTAGATACAAATGCAGCATGCATGTGTGTGTGTATGCATGTGTGTGCTGGGGAGCGGTAGTGTAGCGGTTTAGCGCGCTGCGCTATGAACCTGGCGACCCGAGCTCGATTCCCGCTCACGGCCAACACCAGTGACGATTATCTGAACCAATTCTGCCCCCCCCTAGGTCGACTCAGTCTCAAATGAGTACCTGGTGCGGTGTGTAAACATCGTCACTGGGGAGACAAAGGCGGCCGAGCATGGTGTTGACCATCCACGCCCTCGTGTGCCGTGCCGGCCTTCAAAGGTGCTCACTAACAGCCTTGCCCTAGCAGTCTGTTAAGGCTATACGGGGGATCTGTGTCTTTGTTCGTGAGTTTGCGTCCCAAGTTGGTACAGGTGGCTGGCTGCATCTGTCAGTCACATCAGTCAGTAAACTCATAACACCTGAGCCTGTTCCATGATCTCCTGCCAGCAAACTTTTGACAATTCACGTGGCCTCAAAGTGCACCTAGGCTGGCACACCCACCATGGTGGCATCGCCTACGCTTAGCAGTAACATGGCCGTCGTTGTTGTTGTTTCAGCCATTTATTTGGGTTGTTCACAATACTATTTGCGTGACTTTGTTTAAACTTGGGGGGGGGGGGGGGGTGGGGGTGGGGGGGCATGCAAACAATCAGGGCGGGCACTACAAAGTCAATATGAAAAAAAAACTTTAAAACAAATGTGCAACGTTAAACAGTTACGAGTATCAGATGTGATCGACTTTTGTCGATCGCTCGCTCGCTCCCCCGTGGGTCCGTGTCGGAGTGAAACTCACTTTGTCCGGGCCCCCTGCAACTCCTGCGGAAGCGTTCTTTGTAATCACGCGAGCATCACGTGATTACAAAGAAGGACAGCGCAGCACATCGGGTTCACGTTGCGTGTGAGCAACACATTTCGTGACCTGGAACCGTCGTCTTTTTAAATCCTTCATATTAAGTTCACTTGCTTGCTTGCTTGCGCGCTTACGACCGTGCAAATCTTTCGGTCGTCTTTTAACCCGCTTCCCGTGATCCAATCGAGCTGACATTTTGCACACAGACTCGTTGTGCGTGACAATTTATTTTCGTGAAATTTTTTTTCCATAACTTTACACTTTTTAGGAAAATTATTTTATATTTAATTACCAATTGCTTAATGGTGGCAGGCAATCATCTGACCCATAGGTGGCAGCCATCTCAAGCCAGAAGACGAGAGGACTCTAGCCGCCACGCATATAAAGGATTTATAGTGAAAAACTTAGTTTTTACGGGTTAATGTTTCTCTTCTTCGCGTGCCCGGCTCGCGTTTGAACAGCGGCGATCTCAATCGAAGCCATTGAGTCGCGGGGTCCTTCGCGAGCTGTGAACCTTCTATATTCAGTCGCCGTCAAAACGATCGCGTTGATTGCACGCTCCGATGTTTGTGTTTCACAGCTTCGCTGGACGATGGGAATGTAGAAGGGGGAAGGGGGGGGTGCAGAGCGTTTAGCAAGGGGGAGGGAGGAGGGGAGGGGGTGTGGGGGTGGAGCCTCAGCCCCCTCTAGCCCACCCCCTGCCCCCCCCCATGCTACAGAGCTGGTTGTTCAGCCGTGGTTTTTGCCGTGGGCAGGACGCGCCGCCACCGCCGCCAGCTTCTGGGGCCCTCCGTGAAGGTGAAGCCATCCGTAAACGGACGGCGCAAATCCCACCTCCCAGCCACCTGCAGCGCTCCACTCTCAAGTGACAAATCCTGGATCATCTCCCGATCCATTAACCTAACTCCCCCCTCCCCCGCCCCTCCACTCCTCCCCCACAGCAGCAACAACCACAGCCAGAGCATTCTCACTCATTCAGGTGGAACGCTGGGAAAACGTCGCGTGCGTGGCTCAATTTTTCTTCATTTCAGCCGGGTCTGTCCTCAAAATGTTTTCCCGCACGCGGCACAGGACATCATCATACCTCTCGCTATGGCTCATGGCTACCTAGCGACCGACGCTGCACCTACCACAGTTTACCGGCGAGCTGGGAAAAAAATACTCCTGATAAATGAGGCCCATTTGTTTTTGCGCGATGTCGCCAGCCTCGCTCCGGTGGCACCTCCGACCTCCTCTTCCGCTCGTCCCTGGCTGATCTCTCTGGCCGTGCCAGATATTCAGATTCCGTTCTCGTGTCGAACAAAATGTCTCGGAGACGCGCGCTTGGCGCTTGCACCACGCACCGTACGCTTCGGTGGAAGGCAGACGGGTTGCCCAAAAAAAAACCTCTTGATGTTCCTTCAACGAATTGTTGAGTGTACGTTTGGCAGGTGGTGTCTCTTGCATGTGAGCAGGAAGGAGGTTGCTCTTGGTAGGTAGTTCTCTTGGCAGCTACCAATACTTGTTTTGCCATTGTGTGTGTGTGTGCTTCTTGGGGTTGTGTTTTATTGGCACGTAAGTGCTTGCCTGCTTGTGACAGGCTCACATCATGCGTTATGTGTGTTCTTTAAATATTCTCGTACAATGCCCCGGGGTGCTTTATGCACACACACACACTCACAATCAATCACGCACGTACAAGCACGTGGATACAAACAAACATTTGGGCACCCGCGCACGTACGCACAAACGCGGCGCATTGTCGCCAATGTTGGCATTTTAATGCGCGTATTAAAGTCAATTCGTGAGAGCGACCGTTGGATGTTTACCAACTCTTGGTCTTGCTGTCATTTTGTTCCAATGCCTGCAATTAACCTTCATCGTCATTATGATCATCATGAGCCCGTGGTCTTATCCACACTGCTGGATGGAGACCTCCACACACGCCGTCGCCAAATCTCGCAGTCCAACGCCAAAATCGTGCGTACGAGCTGATCTCATCGCTCCATCTCCGCGGTGGTTTTGTCCTCTGGGGGGTGCGCTCTGTCCTTCGGCTGTCGTTCCGTCATTTGTCTTGGCTGCCAGTCTGTTGGCCATCATCCCTTCTCACCGCGATGTGTCTTGCTCAAGCCCACTTTTAACAGTCGATGTGATGACTACACTTGCAACAACGACTGCACTCGCAAGATCTGTGACCGCATTTGTCAGTCTAGGATCAGACTCGTCCTCCATGTGAGAAACCACAAAATAAAAACTGACTTCAAGCCAGCGATAGCCGAACACTCATTTTTTTTAGCGACGGAAGAATCCAGAATGATGCCTCTAATTTGCCTAACTTTGATCCACGTGTTGTTCTTCCTGTCTCGGTGTAATTCCAAGAATATTATTTTTTCCATGCATCTTAGCGCACTCACTTTTCATGTTATTACATTGGCACCGTTGTCTCCGCGTCTTGATGATGTCTAAGAAGCATCATACTCTGCATGGAATCTGGCTGCAATTCCGTCACGTTTCAAGCCACGCGGCTACGTCACACGTCGTGCACCATGTGACATCGTTTTGTGACGTCACAACGTAATGATGCCACCGGGAGAAGAGGGGCTGTGACGCTTCCCTTGGCCGGCTAGGCTAACCCTTTTAGCACTGGTTTTTGCCGTCGAGTATTATACAACAAAAATACAATGTGCATTTACTGGATATAGTGTATACATGGAACCGCAGAAATAAATATAATTAAAAGGGGTTGAGTAAAATAAATAACATATTTTTACTGTGTGCACAGGAAAACTAATTCGTCTTTAGGCTTGACTTGAGCCGGAGCAGCCTCATCTGCGCAGAGGTCTAGCGGAAGAGAATTCCAAGCAAGGAGGAGCAACACCCATGGATTGGGGGTTGACCGTGGGCCTTGTAAGCAGGAGGTGTTAATTGCTGAAGCGGAGGCCACATGGCGGAGAGCGGGGTAAGCCGCTATTAGCAACACCACTTTATACAAGCGTGTCATTAATAGCGGATCATCTCTGCGAGAGTTTTCGCGGCCGCCATGTTACGGACAGACAGGCGGATGGACATGGCTGACGCGTTCGTGCTTTCAACATCAAATGGAGGAGTTAAAAATGAGGAGTTAAAAGTTTGGACTTTTCGAAGAATCCTTTGCGTCCTTTTGATGAGCACTTCCCGGAACTGGTGTTGATGTAGCCTGGGACGTGGGCGTTGTCCGAGGGCTCACTTCCTTCGGAAAAGGGCCCTCTAATCTCGTGTGACACCCGTGACAAGGCTGCGGTTTCTTCTTCGCCGTCCGCTTGACAGTCGCCTCGACAAACACCACAGCCACCACCTCGCTGTGCCTCGCTGGGTCGGGGTAAACGACGCATTACTGGCGGGTTTCCAGTAATTCCTGTCTCGTCGTTTCGAGGATATGTCTGAATTCTTTTTTCTTTATCGCGAAAATCAATAAACCGATGGTGCCTGAAGAATAAAGCTGTTTGGTCGGTGCGTACGGCCTGCCGTGGGGGATCAGAAGCGCGGTCGCTGACAAAGATAATGGAACAACAGGTGAAAAGTGCGAAAAGAAGCGTGAAGAGATGCGTGCTTGGAATTACAGCGAGGTGGTGGTGGGGGGAACGGGATCGGAGAAGAAAGACAGATTGGAAGTCATAATATTGACCGTTACGGAAAGTTAGTGCCCTTTTTGTCTCATGTGCCGCTATCAGCGATGATGGCCTGAAGAAAAGACCAGTGACAGAAAATTGCAGCTGAGGGATTGAGCGCGTCTGAGAGGATAATCACTGTGGTGGCGACGCAGCGTCGATCAGATCCGTTCGTGTGCACGAAGGAGCGAGACCTCATTGTGGCATGGGGCCTACAAGGGACGGTGTTGTGGGGATGCTTCATCCAGCAGTAGATAGGCCGTGGCTGTTGGTGATGACGACGATGAAGGTGGATGTGCGGACGGTATATTCAGGTCACGGTCCACCCTCGCCGGCTCGTGACTGCAGGAACAAAACGTGTCCCCCGATTGGGGTAATTTATTTTTGCAATCGCTTACAATGTATAGGTATAATTGTGCTTGTAAATGCCACCTATTTTTTTTTTATTTTCCTCTGTTCGTGTATTTTTTAATTCCGGGAGTAATTTAAATTTCGACTCAACATTAAGTACTGGGAAGCGCTAATCTGCAAGGGCCCATAGGGCGATGGATTAAGTGCAATTTTCCTCCAGCAATTTACAACAAAACCTCCCTCGCCTACTTATTTCACACAACCCCCTCCCCACCTCCCCTCACTCAGGTTTGTTTTAAAACCACACAATCTCACCGGCCAGGTGGCTCAGCGGATGATCGCGCTGGGGTGGGGACGGTGGGGACGTGGCTCACAATCCCTCCGGGGGGGTTGATAAAATTGGAACCATTTTGGCGGGGAAGTCACGAGTTCGGGGGGGGGGGGGGGGGTTGCCGCGGTGGCTAGGAGATGTTAACTACCTCGCTTGGTACACAGGAGGTTCGTGGGATTCGATCCCAACCCTGACGCCTGCTGTATATTTGGAGTGTGCGTGTCTCTCTCTCATCATTATAACGGTGGTTAGGGGATGTTAACTACCTTGGCTGGTATTGAGGAGGTCGTGGGTTCGATCCCAACCCTGACGCCTGCTGTATATGTGGAGTTTGCGTGTCTCTCTCTCTTATCATTATAACGGTGGCTAGGAGATGTTAACTACCTCGCTTGGTACACAGGAGGTTCGTGGGATTCGATCCCAACCCTGACGCCTGCTGTATATTTGGAGTTTGCGTGTCTCTCTCTCTTATCATTATAACGGTGGCTAGGGGATGTTAACTACCTTGGCTGGTATGCAGGAGGTTCGTGGGATTCGATCCCAACCCTGACACCTGCTGGATATTTGGAGTTTTCGTGTCTCTCTCCCCGTGGTCGTGTTGATTTTTCTTCGCGTCCTCCGGGTTTTTCTCTCCACATTTTAAGAAACATGCATTCAGAGTATTTGGCCGAAAAAGTTTGCACACGATAAGCCACTTTGTTGAGCTTTCCTTTGTGGCCTGGTCGCTTCTGAAAATGAGTTATATAGCTAAGTGGGCCTTGCCTGGTGAAATAGTGTATAGCTTAGTTGATGGTAGTCCGATGGATATACTCACCCCCGCCGTAGGAATGTGGAATTCCCACCACACGCCCAGGGCTGTAAGCGAGGCGATGAGCACCAATGCCCCGAGACACGTTTGAGCAGGAGATCACTTTGACTTGTTGTTGTTGTAAGAATCGAGGCTGTAATTAAACTTCTTTGCCTCCCCCCCCCCCCCAATGTCGCCGTCGTTGTTGTTAGCATTACCGCATTCTCCAGATGACATGGACCCTCCGGATAGTAAGACGCATCCCACGTTTGTGCCCGGTAGAACAATAAAGGTACACAAATGTGAACGCTCACACAACCGTCTGTATAATAATAAGAATAATAAAACGCACCCCCAAAGTTTCGCCTCAAAATAAACCGGAGAAGGTGCGAAGTAAAAGATGAAAGGTAAAGGTGCAGCCCTGGAAGTTGCTTGCTAGTGCCCCTGCTGTCAGAAGGGCTTCCACTAGACGGAGCGCCAGGGGGCCACTCGACAAGAGGGTCGATCGACCTCCTCGTCCACGCTGGTCAGACATCTTGCCACACTTCACCCCACCGCACGCCGCCTTCCCGTCGACAACGAACTGTGGTGAACTCATAGGGGTTTTCCCCTTTTTTCTGGCAACAAAACAGACACCTTTTGCAAGGAATCATGCTTACATTAACCACAATACTTGCAGTCAAATGCAAACAAAAAACAATACTCTGATAATTTAGGCTCTAAAGAAATCTGTCTCTGGTATGGACCAATCAGTTTCAAAGACAATGCATAAATTATCAGAGTATTGTGTTTTGTTTGCATTTGACTGCAGGTATTGTGGTTAATGTAAGCATGATTCCTTGCAAAAGGTGTCAGTTTTGTTGCCAGAAAAAAGGGGAAAAACCCTATTAGTATATTTTGGTACTGGCAAACGAGGTCTCATGATGTGGTGAACTCATTTACACTGCAGGGTGTACAGACGGTGAGGTGGGGGGTGGGGGGGGCCTGGGAAGCAGATTTAATAAACAAGCACGGTTGCTTCAGCCGCCGCACCGGGAAATGGAATCTAACTGGCCAGTGTGCTCACCACTACTGCACGCCTTGAGGTGCAGTGTCTGGTGACAAACCGAATCGAACGTCATCGTCTTTTTGTGGTGCGAGCCGTTGGCTGAGGCCGTCAACAGCCGCTACCACACACCACTCGAGAAAGACCCGGTGTAATCACTCGCGGCTGAAGCCCAATTTAATGCCAGGATCTCTGCGGCGCCGACGCGGCCTGCTTTGAACCACGAGCCACCTGACGACCGCTGAAAGAAAACCAACTCGAGATCTGAGATCATCGCCGCAGCGGTCTACCATCATCTCCCCCCCCCCGCGCGTGCCGTAGAATCCTCGCCGTTCGGTCCTCGCCCCCCCCCCCCCCCGTATTTCCACCGGACCGTCGCCGTGATTGTGAAAAATTATTCCCGCGGCGACGGGAGTTTTTTTTTTGTCCGACAATTTTGGACGTCGTCCTGCCCGACAGTTTCCCCATCGAGCAGTCGTCCGCGCGGTGGCGGCTCCCCGCGGTCAAAGGTGAAGGGGATTTGAGAACTTCAAAGTTATAAATACACCACACCGGGCTTGGCTGATGTTGTGGTAAATTGCCGCCGTCCGTCCGTCCGCGTGGCCATCGGTGCCGGCGCTGTTTTGAGCACAATAATCCGCGCCGCGTAATCTGCGAAATTACCAGCGCGGGAGTGTTTACACGTCGGCAGGAAAGGGCAGGAAGGCGAAATATTTTTTAATCATCGTCGGTCGTGGCCAATTCACTGCTGGATGAAGGCCTTCTCCCCCCTGAGCAGCCACGATCCCTCGAGTTCCTGCGGTGTAATAATAATGCACGTCACACCGCCAAACGAGCTGATTCCATCACTCCATCTGCTTGGCGGATAAAAACGGTCCACTCCTCCGCTGCCACTGTTGTTATTCTTGACCATCGTGAGCAAGGTCACTTACTTTTCCTCCTTCACCTGCACGCTCTCTTATCACGTGTACCCCGCTCTCTTGTCTCTCGATGCAGTTCTTTCAACGCTTTGTGCACTTTTAAGTTTTATGTTCCACGTTTTGTTAACGACCAAGTCATCATTTTTGTTTCATCGCTTTTGTTTTCTCCTTTCTAAGCGGTCATTGTGTGTACGTGTGTGTGTGTGTGTTCATTGGTCATTGTGTGTGTGTGTGTTAATCGGTCATTGTGTGTACGTGTGTGTGTGTTAATCGGTCATTGTGTGTGTGTGTTAATTGGTCATTGTGTGTGTGTGTGGGGTCTGGCCACACCACCCCCTTCAAGGTGCTCGCTAACAGCACTTGCCTCGGCTGTCTGCATGGTTACCCGGGGGATCTTTATCTCTGTGTCAATGAGCAATGCTGTGGGTGTGCATGGCACCTGCGGCTGGCAGTGCCACCAGGGTTGCCACCTGTCCAGGTTCTCCCAGAATCCTCCTCCTCTTTGATGCCATCCTGTTGAAATCTACCGGCCTCCCCGCGACATTAACAATCCTGTTTTTTTCACTTGTGTCACAATTCACGTCGTTCTCCCCCAAGCCCCCCTCTTCTTCTCACCCATCATCATACGTCCCGGTTTTAGTGAATTATTTTTCAGTTCTTGTTGTTGTTGTTACACCCCAGAGGAGGTGGCGGCCTTGGGTTTTGAAGATGGTGCGCGGAAGCAGAGCCCTGCGCTTTGGGCTCACATCGGCCACGCTGCCACGCACACACAGGGCCATCACGCAGTTTTAGCAGCCGGCGATTACCGAGTGACCAGCGCTTAATGCATCTGGGAAAGTTCGTCGCTTCCGCCCGCACACCCCCCACAAACCCCCTACTCCCGCCCACCCCCTCCCATCACCACCACCAGCACCATTCCGCATATCTCGCCAAAAGCCGCATGTTCCGGCGGTTGTGGTGTACGGCTCGCTATCTTGTCGATGGATCAACCGGTATTTCCAAAGCAGCGGCGACGGTGAATCCAAACAGTCTTCCCGGAGCCGAGTTCACATCTCACGGCACGAGGGATTGGCTGGCGGTGGGTGACGAGAGGGCCGCCCTTCCTCACGACGTCCGACGTTTCGCTCCCGCGTGCTGCCGACGGGAGATAAAATTTTCTCGCGCGTGAAAGAGGGCACCGGCGAGTCCGCGTGACGGGCCCGCGAGCCCCCCCCCTCCCAACCGCGTTGATCGCTTTGAACGTGAGCGCAGGGGGGGGGGGGCGGCGTGATAAAGACCGAACGCGCGACGCGTTGTGTACGTTCGTCGACGGCTGCGCTCGCGGGGCTATGAAAACACACTTTGCGTGCGGCGACGCGTCGTAGTAATGCCTTTTTAATGATAATCATTAAAAAGGAGAAGAAAAAAAACAAATCCAATTTAGTGGGGCTTTTGCATTAAACTGAGAAAATTGCAGTAATTTTACGAAAGGGCTTTTCTGAAACAGAAAAAAGCACACGCACGCTCTAGGTCTGGTAACTGTCAATTTTACGCAATTTTAGATTAGCAGTCCCCGAGTGCAATCATTTGTTATTCTCTAATTGAATTAAGTCCTTTGTCTTGAATTGGGCTGTGATGAGGGCCAATTAAAGAAGATGAGAGAGGGGATGTCTGCGTCACGAGCACACGGGGCGGAATGTTCCAGCAAATGTTGTCTTGTCCACGCGCGCGTGGCGTGCTTTCGGATTGTCACACGCCACGACTGTGAACCGATGCACCTATTCGGCCGATCGACGTTCGCTTCTTGCGCTCGAAATGCGATCTAAGATCACCACCGTTCCCTGGCACACCTATTCGACGGATTGACGTTCGCTTCTTGCGCTCGAAATGCGATCTGAGATCTGCCTCGAGTTCGCTCGTTTTCCCCGAGAGGAGCCTCTTACTCAAGACTCTTTTTGCAGAAGGGTCCTGCCAGGTCATCGCAGTCAGAGGGGACGATGTAGCCGCTCTGTGTAATCCCAATTGAGTAACATTTGTCAGCATTGGAATGTTTGGCCAATACCATTGACATTGTTGTTTTTTTTAGTTCTGGGGAGAAAAATAAAAAAAACCGGTAAAACTTGGAGGAAACCCATGCACAACATGGGCGAAGTGGGGTGCGGGTACATACAATCCCCACACAGAAAGGCGAACACAGGAGTCGAACACAGGCCTTTCTTGCTGTGGCCTCCTCTTGATCGTTTCCCATCTCTCAAAGCAGCTTCTGTGTCGCGGCTCCGGTCGTCGGGAATTCGCTCCCTCCTCCCTCTTCACTGTGCCGCACATCGGCGTCGAGCTTTTGTCAGAATCTGAAAACTTTCATCTTCTTGGTTCTTTCGGTAAAGTCACGTAGAAGGGAAATAATAAATGAATAAAAAATAATAAAATAATTCTCACGACGTTTCGGCCACAACGCAAGCAGCTGCTTGCGTTGCGCACGAAACGTTTCGTGAGAATTACCGAAAGAACCAAGACGATGAATCCCTGCAGTCACGAAAGCTTTAAATCGAAACTGAAAACTTTCCTCTCTCAATCCATTCTTCCGCGGCTCTCAATGTCCTTTTAAAGTTCGATCTGTGCTGCGTTATCATTGAATAGTGCCCACCGCCGAGCTGTCCTCCACGTTCACCAACCGCATTCATCGACCAAACAGGACCGTTTGTATTACACGTACGCCACCCCTCACTATCCACCACCACCCCCTCCCCCCCCCCCCACCGTGTGCCGCACGTCACCACCGTACCCTGGCACACCTCGGCTCGGCGGCTGACTCACGGGCCCGGCACCGGATGCCGCTCGCCTTGGTCGGGCGCGTCGCACGAAAGTCTGCGGAGCGTCGAGGGCCGCGACTGCACCGCGCACGCGAGGACAAATGTGTCACCGCCGCTGACGTAAGGCCGCCAAATAGCCGACGCTCGGCGGCGGACACGTATTGCCCGTGGGGCTTCTCATTAATTGGGGATGAGCGTGATTATTTTTTTAAAACAATTTTTGTTTTTAAAGCTTTCGTGTCCACCCGAAGTTTCTGGCGTGCCCGCTGTGGTTTTTGCCTTCCCTGGGGCTGTGCAGCCCGGGAGTCATGGGATACGCACAGGACGCTCCTGGAGACACAAATCAACAGCGTCAGATGCAGCGGCAGCACCACCGGCACCATCGGCACCATCACAGTCATTTCATCCGAGCACCGCTTAACATTGTCCTCATCATCTGCTTCGCCAACAGCAGCATCACCTAGCGCCACCGCGGCCAGCGAGACCATCACCGTCATTATTAATTGAAAAAGAATCGACCACTTGATTACTACCGGCGCATTCATTGTCATCATCGTCATCTTTGTAATCGCCAGCACCACAACGCTCACGAAGATCAGAGTCAGAATATTGATTTATACTGGAGGAATCCGATGAGTTATAAAGCTCTTTTTCACAGATGTCCAGTCGGGCCGGATCATAAAGTTACGACAACAAACAATATGAAAACACGATAGGAGTACAAATTATAGCGAATGTAAGCAAAGCACATAACAAAACAAGCTATGTTTTATTTTTACCAGGTAAGGCCCACTGAGCTATTAGCTTCTTTTTCAGAAGCGACCTGTCCACAAACGATAGCTCAACGAAGTGGCTTATCACGTGTAAATGCATATCAGCCAAATAATCGAAATAATTTAAGCGATTGTTTCTAAATATCCCACACACCATCATTGCATGTTGTGATGTGTCGGTTAGATGATTTAAAATCAATTCTTACGCTTGCCCTAAATGCTTCAAATCGTGTTTGTAATGAGAATGTAATATATTCAGCTTGTGCGATTTGCACGCAGACGGCATGCTAATGGAGCCAATGATGTAATGCGAGACGATAAAAAATGCGCCACAGAAGAAACCTGAGTGACGAATCTGATTGCGGTTCTGAATTGTGACAATTCATCACATTTCTAGAGATGAATCATTTCACATCCATCAATCATTGACTGCTCTCCTACCCTCGGGCTCGGCGGCTCAAGAGGTCAGAGTGCTGAGTTGGCACCGCTTACATCCTGAATTCAAATCCTGGCAAGCTGCCTGGTGTCAGCCCGGTTACCGATGACTACGCAAAAAAGTAAACCAACCCATGAAAACCCTAAAATTTGGTTCTGCATCTCATTCGGCCAAATTCCTGCTCCGCGATTAATAGGACAACGAACCCCCCCACCTGCCACATGAGGTTTAACCTTCATCCAGTGAACATTGCTCTCAGTGGCAGGGTAGGTGAGAAGGTAATTTCCTCTTACCGCGTGGGCCAAAGGTCACTTAGCTTGGTGACCTTCCTCTTCCGTGGGCCATTCTCTAACACGGAGACCTGCGCTGCTCTCCCCGTTCTCTCTAACACGGAGGGTTGCCGCTGGGCGGTTGCACGCACGATTGGAGGCATCTTTCGTCGATGGAAGAATCGATTTTTACTCGAGGCGTCGTTCGTTACGTGCCAGATCACAACACCGAGCACCGCGATCATCGTCACCGCTCGTGCCGCCGCCGGAATTTCAAACAGCATCACCATCCCCTCGTGACAACCACCGTCACCATCAAAATCAGGATCGTGTCATCATCATCATCATTACCACGGCTTGCACCATCATCCTCATCATCGGTGCTATCGCCGTCATTGCTATCCACACCGCCACTACCATCATCACTGTCACCAACATCACCATGCCAGCTTCACTTGTGAATTCACAACAAACATCACCACCAGCACCACCAGGTTTATTAACTGAGAAATAACCAAGTTACCCGGTGCTCACCTGAGATCACGTACAGATCCGTGAACACCCCAAACCTGCTGGGCTGCGAGGTGGACAAGAGATGGCAGTACAACGCGTGTGTTTGTGAACCCATCTGTGCAGACCTTTGAGTGTGTCCCCCTCCCCGTACGTGTTGTGTTTTTTTTTTCTCCAGGCATTCCGCTTTCCTTCCGTAAATATTAAAGTGCAAGGGCTTTAGACCCCGAGACGCACAAGCCCAGGAAGAGGTGCTTCCAAGTGGTTTTATTCTACTATTGAGTATCGCACTAGCCAGTGGTTTACGATATGGTCCATAGTTTGGGTTACATATCCACGGTCGCACTGCTGCGGCTTGTGTCTTTAATTTTCCATTCACGAAGCCGATGTGCTCATCGGCCTGTTGACGGTTCCTGATGTGATCGATGGGGACAGCAGTGTCTTCGAGGAGGAATGTCGAAGCCAGGAGTTGATGTTCACGTCTCGAGCGCCGTGTTTATTCTGGACTGCTGCGTTGTTCTGCTCTGTCCAGCTCTGGTTGAGATTCTAGGATGGTGACAGTAGCAGCAGCAGCAACAGCAGCAACAGCAGCAGCAGCAGCAGGAGCAGCAGCAGCAGCAGCGATCTCAGTAAAGGGGAACAGGGACTTGAGTCAGCAGCGAGGTACATTGTTGAGGTCTTGGTTCGATGATGGGTATAGGTCTTGGTTCTAAGTGGTGAATTTGGATGCCAAGGTCTGTGGAGTGGACGTGGAGATGATGGCCCAGGACAGGATGAGTGGAGAAAGAAGCGCAGTAAGTGGAAGACTTCATATTTCGATTTAAAGTTTTCGTCACTGCAGGGATTCATCTTCTTGGTTCTTTCAGTGAAGTCACGTAGAAGGGAAATAATAAAATAATAAAACATAATAAAATAATTCTCACGACGTTGCGTTGTGGCAGAAACGTCGTGAGAATTATTAAATGTTTTATTTTTATTATTTTATTATTTCCCTTCTACGTGACTTTACCGAAAGAACCAAGAAGACGGAAGACTCCAGTTTCCACCCCCACATAAACAAGATGAAATTGGCCAAACATCACAATGCAGAATCCTCCTGAAAAGTCAATCAAATCAAAGGCTAAATATCTGACGAATAAATAAATATATCGGAACGGGGATTAAACAAATTGAGGCAAATGTGTACTTTGCGAAATGAAAACATATTTAATTTGGGTACATTATGATAAAGAGATATTATGTGCGTTGTATATGCACGCTCGCGTGTCACGTCAGGATTAGGTGTTCCTCGCGTTGCATACAAAAAATGTAATGCGCATCAAATCCCCACCAACCACATCAAAATTACTCACCATTGCCGACACGTAAACAGGTAGAAGCTGCAAGAGGCCTTCACGCAACGAGAGAGAAACGGGGGGGGGGGGGGGGGGGGAGAAGCGAGGTCAACAGCTCAGCCTCCGCTCCTCTCTCGAGGTCAAAGATATTGGGAGAAAGATTTTCGACGCTGAACTACTGAACCAGTGTCGAGTGATACACAAATGGGCTGTGTTCGATGTAAGGTTAAGGTTCTGTTAAGGTTAGCGCTGTGTTGTTAGAGGGCTTCGGGCTGTGTGATTGTTCGGGCAATGTTAGGGTTGGAATTCATGTTGTTTTACGTTTACAGTTTAGGCTGCATTGGCATTAGGGCGATATTAGAGTTATGGTCAGGGCATTGTTAGGAGTTAGAGCATTGTTAGGGATGAGTTACAGTTAAGAGTGTGGACTTTATTAGGGTTTAGGACATGGATACCGTGAAGGAATTGTTAGGTTAATGACTGTATTAGGTTATGGGTTAGGATTAGGTCTTTGTTAGGGTTAGGGCATGATTAGGGTAAGGGGATTGTTAGGTTGAGTGCTGGGTTAGGGTTAGGGCTGGGTTAGGGTTAGGGCTAGTGCTGAGTTAGGATTAGGGCTGGGTTAGGGTTAGGGCTAGTGCCGAGTTAGGGTTAGGGTTGGGTTAGGGTTAGGACTGGGTTAGGGCTAGTGCTGAGTTAGGGTTAGGGCTGGGTTAGGGCTGGGTTAGGGCTAGTGCTGAGTTAGGGTTAGGGTTAGGGCTGGGTTAGGGTTAGGGCTGGGTTAGGGTTAGTGCTGAGTTAGGGTTAAGCTTAGTGCTGAGTTAGGGTTAGGGCTGGGTTAGGGTTAGTGCTGAGTTAGGGTTAGTGCTGAGTTAGGGTTAGGGCTAGTGCTGAGTTAGGGTTAGTGTTAGTGCTGAGTTAGGGTTAGGGTTAGTGCTGAGTTAGGGTTAGTGTTAGTGCTGAGCTAGGGTTAGGGTTAGGGCTGGGTTAGGGTTAGTGCTGAGTTAGAGTTAGGGCTAGTGCTGAGTTAGGGTTTAGGCTAATGCTGGATTATGGTTCGGGCCAGTGCTGGCTTAGGGTTATTGCATATCAAGAGTTGCAGCTGGGTAGTCGAGCGCAGAACCCGAATCCATGCGTGAGCGGAGCTCTCACTCGCCGTGGACGGGAGCAGTGAGCTGGTGGCGCCGTCCGCGTGGTGTTCGCGCAACAGCTGACGGATTAATAGCAGCGGCGTTGAGCAATCCTCTGGCGGCGTTCCGATGAAACGATGCGTGTGGCTTTTCCCGAGCGTGTGCGTAGGTGTGCCCGGCGCCCTTTGAAGTGCGCGTGCAATGCGTGCGAGCGAGCGAATCTCTGCTGGAAGTTGACTCGATGTGTAATTGTTACGTATCATTTGCACCGCGTATATTAAAGGGATTTCATAGAAATGTCACCTTTTTTAGCCGCGTACATCACCGGGGCCAGGAAATCGTGTTCGCGAGCACCTATTGAGGGCGGCGGGGAAACGGTGCGGGGAGGAGATGGAGTCGCACGGGGGACCGGCGTCACTTTTGCGCGGCGGCCGATGTTCACGATTGAGGCCGAGGTCCACCGACCGCCCGTTTATTTTGGCGGAGTCAATGTAGGGGATGCCCAGGCCAGGTTTTTTTTTTGGGGGGGGGGGGGGGTTAACGATATATAAAACAAAAAAAGAGAGAGGCCAGCCCACACGTTGACACGACAAACAATACCCCCGTGATCCATCCTTAAAGCCGCCGGGCTGCCCGAGGAATTTCGCCGCTTCACACCGATGCACTTTGCCCACCCCGGCTGCCGAACATCAAAAGGACGCAAGCAACCCCCCCCCTCCCCCCCCAATCTGACGCAAGGCCGCCCGCCTTATCTCTGTGGGTCATGGCTAGGTGTCAGGCAGTGGGGTGGGGGGGCACGCATTGAGCTGTGTTGTTGTGTTGCTTATCGGAGGCTTCAGCTGGGCTGTAAAGCCCACACATGCAGTGTGTGTGCGTGTGCGCGTGTGTCTGTTCACATCGCCGTGGAGAGCGGTGGCGGGCCGGTTAGCGAGCGAGCGCTGAGCGACGGAGCCGGCGGTCCGGGTTTGATTCCCGCTCATCCGTCGACGATTATCTGAACCGGTCCTGGGCCTCCACTAGATCGCCTCTGCCTCAAATGAGTACCTGGTGCAGTGTGTAAACATCGTGACTAGGGACACAAAGGCGGTCGGGCGTGGTGCTGGCCACCCACCCCGTCGTGTGCTGTGCCGACCCTCATCGGTGCGCGCTAACAACACTTGCCCCAACAGTCTGTTGAAGGCTACACGGGGGATCTTTGTCTTTGTCACATCGCTGCACACAACATTGGCTCACCGGCCCACCCGCCCGCTCGCTCCCAGACGTGCAGATGCGCAGCCTACACACAGATGCGCATGACGGGTGGTGTGACGGGTGGTGTGACGGGCGGTGTGACGGGCGGTGTGACGGGCGGTGTGACGGGCGATGTGACGGGCGGTGTGACGGGCGGTGTGACGGGTGGTGTGACGGGCGGTGTGACGGGCGGTGTGACGGGTGGTGTGACGGGTGATGTGACGGGTGGTGTGACGGGTGGTGTGACGGGTGATGTGACGGGTGGTGTGACGGGTGATGTGACGGGCGGTGTGACGGGCGGTGTGACGGGCGGTGTGACGGGCGGTGTGACGGGCGGTGTGACGGGCGGTGTGACGGGCGGTGTGACGGGTGATGTGACGGGTGGGCGATGTGACGGGCGGTGTGACGGGCGGTGTGACGGGCGGTGTGACGGGTGGTGTGACGGGTGGTGTGACGGGCGGTGTGACGGGTGATGTGACGGGTGGTGTGACGGGTGATGTGACGGGCGGTGTGACGGGCGGTGTGACGGGCGGTGTGACGGGCGGTGTGACGGGCGGTGTGACGGGCGGTGTGACGGGCGGTGTGACGGGCGGTGTGACGGGTGGGCGATGTGACGGGCGGTGTGACGGGTGGTGTGACGGGTGGTGTGACGGGCGGTGTGACGGGCGGTGTGACGGGCGGTGTGACGGGTGGTGTGACGGGTGATGTGACGGGCGGTGTGACGGGTGATGTGACGGGTGGTGTGACGGGCGGTGTGACGGGCGGTGTGACGGGTGATGTGACGGGCGGTGTGACGGGCGGTGTGACGGGCGGTGTGACGGGTGGTGTGACGGGCGGTGTGACGGGCGGTGTGACGGGTGATGTGACGGGCGATGTGACGGATGGTGTGACGGGTGGTGTGACGGGTGGTGTGACGGGCGGTGTGACGGGTGGTGTGACGGGCGGTGTGACGGGCGGTGTGACGGGTGGTGTGACGGGCGGTGTGACGGGCGGTGTGACGGGTGATGTGACGGGCGGTGTGACGGGTGGTGTGACGGGCGGTGTGACGGGCGGTGTGACGGGTGGTGTGACGGGCGGTGTGACGGGCGGTGTGACGGGTGGTGTGACGGGCGGTGTGACGGGTGGTGTGACGGGTGGTGTGACGGGCGGTGTGACGGGCGGTGTGACGGGTGGTGTGACGGGCGGTGTGACGGGCGGTGTGACGGGCGGTGTGACGGGCGGTGTGACGGGCGGTGTGACGGGTGGTGTGACGGGCGGTGTGACGGGCGGTGTGACGGGCGGTGTGACGGGTGGTGTGACGGGAGGTGTGACGGGCGGTGTGACGGGTGGTGTGACGGGTGGTGTGACGGGCGGTGTGACGGGCGGTGTGACGGGCGGTGTGACGGGTGGTGTGACGGGTGGTGTGACGGGCGGTGTGACGGGTGGTGTGACGGGCGGTGTGACGGGTGGTGTGACGGGCGGTGTGACGGGCGGTGTGACGGGTGGTGTGACGGGTGGTGTGACGGGCGGTGTGACGGGTGGTGTGACGTGAATCCAGAGGCCAACAGGCGTGAGCCGCTGCCGCTCTCTCCGCTGTGTCGCTCTGCGATAACGAGCGCCGCCTGTGAACAGCGAACGCGCGCCCACACAGACACACAAAGACGCACGCGCGAGCACGTTCTGAGCACGCTCTGAGCACGTTCTGAGCACGCTCTAAGCACGTTCTGAGCACGCTCTAAGCACGTTCTGAGCACGCTCTAAGCACGTTCTGAGCACGTTCTGAGCACGTTCTGAGCACGTTCTAAGCACGCTCTGAGCACGCTCTGAGCACGTTCTGAGCACGCTCTAAGCACGTTCTGAGCACGTTCTGAGCACGCTCTAAGCACGTTCTAAGCACGCTCTGAGCATGCTCTGAGCACGTTCTGAGCACGCTCTAAGCACGTTCTGAGCACGTTCTGAGCACATTTTGAGCACGTTCTGAGCACGCTCTGAGCACGTTCTGAGCACGTTCTGAGCACGTTCTGAGCACGTTCTGAGCACGCTCTGAGCACGTTCTGAGCACGTTCTGAGCACGCTCTGAGCACGTTCTGAGCACGCTCTGAACACGCTCTGAGCACGTTCTGAGCACGTTCTGAGCACGTTCTGAGCACGTTCTGAGCACGCTCTGAGCACGTTCTGAGCACGTTCTGAGCACGCTCTGAGCACGTTCTGAGCACGTTCTGAGCATACAATTCATCCGAGTGTGCGCTCTCCCGTCGCTGTTTGTTTAATTCTGTTTATTATTTTGTTGTTGCTTGTTTACCCCGGAAAGCATCACCGAATCTCAAGAGCGAGGGAGCCTGGGCGAGTTTTTTTTGTGTTCGCAGCAGGGTGCGATGTTGCTGCAGCGCAAATTGATGCGCGTGCCGGCCGTTTCACGGCGCTGTGATGTTTTTGGACCAACGCCGGTTTACACTGTGCGCTTATTTTCGCTACGGGAGGACACCGAAGGGAAACAGAATCAGGATCTTTATTTATACTGGAGGAATCCGGGGGGTGGGGGGAGGAATGGAACGTCCACACGTCACGCAGAAAGGCGCCCGAGTCGTGAATCGAACCCAGGCTCTTCTTGCAGTGAGTCGCGAGTGTCACCCCTGCACCACCCCGCTTCCATATTGGATTGCATTCGAAATCCGATTCCTCTCATACGTTTTAGTTTGTCGCAGGTCCTCTTTGAAAAAGAGACGTTTTGTTTAATTCTCAACAGGCGCGCTCACCTGGTCTTGAATGAAAGAATTGTGTTGAACGCCCGAGACTTTAATCACCCAGATTGTGACTGACCCTCATCAGATCTCAGAAGCTAAGCAGTGTTTACAGGGGTCACTGTATGGATGACCATCAAAAGGCAAACATCCCCCGTATAGCCTTTAACAGTGTTGGGGCAAGTGCTATTAGCGGGGCACCTATGAAGGCCAGAATGGCACACGAGGGGGTGGGTGGCCAGCACCACGCCCGACCGCCTTTATCTCCCCAGCGGCGATGTTTACACACCGCACTAGCTACTAATTTGAGGCTGAGTCGACCTAGGGGAGGCCCGGGACCTGTTCAGTTAATAGTCACTGGTGATTATTGACCAGCAAGCACACACGCGCATGTTGTTATAGGCTACGTGGTGGGCAGCAGAGGCCGGTGCAGCACAACTCCCTTGTTGTATTTGATCTCTGCGCTCGCACCGATATGCTCCCCCCGCCTTCACCAGTGTGGTGAAGTATGGTAGAAAATAGCTTCGCGACCGTGGGGAGGCCCTCCTTCGGCAACAGATGTGATAAAACAAAAAAAACAGGCCGTGTGTCGTAGGTGCGTCTCGATGTCGGTGGGCCCAGGGTGTACCGAGCTGTCAGATGGAGGCGACGTTTTGGGCGGTGGTCCTTCTCCGCAACACCACAGAGGGGCCACAGAGGGGCCATAGATAGGCCACAGAGGGGCCACAGAGGGGCCACAGAGGGGCCATAGATAGGCCACAGAGGGGCCACAGAGGGGCCACAGAGGGGCCACAGAGGGGCCATAGATAGGCCACAGAGGGGCAACAGAGGGGCCACAGAGGGGCCATAGATAGGCCACAGAGGGGCCACAGAGGGGCCACAGAGGGGCCATAGATAGGCCACAGAGGGGCCACAGAGGGGCCACAGAGGGGCCATAGATAGGCCACAGAGGGGCCACAGAGGGGCCACAGAGGGGCCATAGATAGGCCACAGAGGGGCCACAGAGGGGCCACAGAGGGGCCATAGAGGGGCCACAGAGGGGCCACAGAGGGGCCATAGATAGGCCACAGAGGGGCCACAGAGGGGCCACAGAGGGGCCACAGAGGGGCCACAGAGGGGCCATAGATAGGCCACAGAGGGGCCACAGAGGGGCCACAAAGGGGCCATAGATAGGCCACAGAGGGGCCACAGAGGGGCCACAGAGGGGCCACAGAGGGGCCATAGATAGGCCACAGAGGGGCCACAGAGGGGCCACAGAGGGGCCACAGAGGGGCCACAGAGGGGCCACAGAGGGGCCATAGATAGGCCACAGAGGGGCCACAGAGGGGCCATAGATAGGCCACAGAGGGGCCACAGAGGGGCCACAGAGGGGCCATAGATAGGCCACAGAGGGGCCACAGAGGGGCCATGATAGGCCACAGAGGGGCCACAGAGGGGCCACAGAGGGGCCACAGAGGGGCCACAGAGGGGCCACAGAGGGGCCATAGATAGGCCACAGAGGGGCCACAGAGGGGCCACAGAGGGGCCATAGATAGGCCACAGAGGGGTCACAGAGGGGCCACAGAGGGGCCACAGAGGGGCCACAGAGGGGCCACAGAGGGGCCATAGATAGGCCACAGAGGGGCCACAGAGGGGCCACAGAGGGGCCACAGAGGGGCCACAGAGGGGCCATAGATAGGCCACAGAGGGGCCACAGAGGGGCCACAGAGGGGCCACAGAGGGGCCATAGATAGGCCACAGAGGGGCCACAGAGGGGCCACAGAGGGGCCACAGAGGGGCCATAGATAGGCCACAGAGGGGCCACAGAGGGGCCACAGAGGGGCCATAGATAGGCCACAGAGGGGCCACAGAGGGGCCACAGAGGGGCCATAGATAGGCCACAGAGGGGCCACAGAGGGGCCACAGAGGGGCCATAGATAGGCCACAGAGGGGCCACAGAAGGGCCACAGAGGGCCGGAGTGTGGCCGCTCTGTGTGCCGTGGAGAACGGTCCAAAACGTCGCCTCTTGTAATTTATCTCACAGTGGCAGTGTTTTTGACCAGTGTCTTGAGGCTTTGTTGTTGTTTTTGCTTGTGCACCACTGCCAACTCAAGCAGCAGCAGCAGCAGCAACATGACCGAATGATTTCTCAGGTAGAGGAGTTAACAGCGGCCACTAGGGGATTCTTGCAGCCTCGCTTGTCTGGCATCTGTCCCGCTGGCGAAAGAGCCACTATTCCCACGCGCGGCGGTGAGCGCTGGCCCGCGCTCGGGTGCGCTTCGACGTAACTCGAACCCGTGTGACAGTCCCGGCGTCGCACGGTAAAAGGTTCGGTGTCGTTTTTCACGCCGTTTTTTTCCTTCTCTTTTTTGTTGTCGAATTCAGACGGCGTCTGTCTCTCGTCATCAATCACGAACGCTCGCTATTGTTTCGTCGTTTGTTTTGCTTTTTTATATACCAAAGGATGCTCAGGTGCTTTGGTCAGCAGTGAAAGAAAATCAATCAAATTTGGAAAGGATTTTGTTTCAATCATAACAACAATAATAATGTTACTAATATTGCCGGAGCTGGTTCGGCAGTAGAGTGGCTTGCACGACACGAGTTTGATTCCTGCCCATGCCGCTAACATCTGTGGAAAGACCTGAGAACGATCATAATCGTTTGGGGTTTTTTTTTTTTGACATTTAAATTATTTCATGATACCTCCTTTGCCAGTATTAAATTATGATAATAGGTGTTTCCCCTTTCCGGCAACAAAACAGGTGTTAAGATGTTAAAATACCAAACTGAAACCTTTGCAAGGAATCGTGTCTGCATCAACCACAGATACGTGTGGTGAACATGCAAACAAAAAAACATGCTCTGACAGGATATGCATTGTCTTTGAAACTGATTTGTCCACGCCAGAGACAGCTTTCTTTAGAGCCTCGTCTCAAACAGTGTTAGACCAGAGGACGCCAAAAGGCGAACAGTACAAAGACAATGCACTATCATTGCCAGAAAGGGGAAAACGCTATTATCACAATTTAATACTGGCAAAGGAGGTCTCATGATAACCACTCTGACACCGCTCGCCACATCCGCTCAACCCGAGCTCTCAATGTCGTGATAGTGCGTTGTCTTTGTGCTGTTCGCCTTTTGGCGTCCTCTGGTCTGACACCGGTTGAGACGAGGGTCTAAAGAAAGCTGTCTCTGGTGTGGACCAATCAGTTTCAAAGACAATGCACCATATACTGTCAGAGCGTGTTTTTTGTTTGCATGTTCACCACAAGTATCTGTGGCTGATGCAGACATGATTCCTTGCAAAGGTTTCAGTTTGGTGTTTTAACAATCTTAACACCTGTTTTGTTGCCACAAAGGGGAAAAACATATTATAATTTAAATTATTATTGTATCAGAATCCAGTCCTGTCTCCCCCCCCCCTTCATCAATCCATACAGACCGGGGTGGTGAAGTATAGTGGGGGGGGGGGGCGTTATCCTGCGTTAGTGGATAATGGGTATTTTTTATTTTAATCATTTGTCTTTGAAGAATACCGGGTGCCTGGTGCATCCACCGATGGCGTGTTGTCCCCTCGTGTGCGTGGGGGGGGGGTCTCTCCGGGCACTCCGGCTGCCTCCCTCGCTCGCTCGCTCAGTAGAACTGCTCAGGGAAAAAAAACGGAAGTGGCCAAACATCTCCTGAACGCGTCTAGAGAGACGAATGATTGCCATTGCTATGATTATCATCTGCGAGAGTGCGTGCAAACGTAGACATTTGCGTTTGTGCCTTATAAAATATCAATTTTATCTTTGTTGCATTTAGCATTATTTAGTAAAATAAAATGCAGAATTTGTTTGCTCAATGGTATAAGGCTTATGCAACAGCAACGGTGATGATGACGGCGATGCCATTATGTATCCAGGAAAGCCTCCAATGAGCCGCAATACTTTTCCAGAAAGATGCTTGTCAACAGAATGAATTCCACTCATCGTCTGAATGTCTCTTCTGCTCCATCTACATTTAGCCTTCAAACGTCGTTCGTGTCGTTGCCTCCATGAGGTACAAAACAACCGGGACGTACCATGCGAAGAAGAAGTTGTAGAATAAGAACATCTCACTGTGCCGGAAGAGAGGAGAGGCGGCGTGGGGGGGTGTACGATGTGCGAACTCGTCATCTTTCTTGCGTGGCACATCGCTGTGCAAGCGACGCACTCTGCGACCCTTCATCTACCGGCATGACACCTACGACGTTTTCCCGGGGAACAATTCCCACAATAAACAAACAGGAAAAGAGGCTTCGATCCTCGGGCGAAAAAAAACCAGGGACAGGTGGCGACCGTGCTGCGAACGACAGTGGGCGTGCTTTGGCACGCTTTTGGAATAGCTCGCTCAGCGCACGAGACCCGAGTCAGCCGACTGCTTGTGAATATCGAGGACGAGGACGGATGCTTTTTGTTGTTGTTGTTGTTGTTATTCTTAGGTTTTTTCGGTAAAGTCACGTAGGTAAAAATTTTAAATTAAAATTAATAAAAATAAATTAAAATAAAATAATAAAAATCACGACGTTTTGGAGGCAACACAAGCTTCGGTCTTCAGGTGGAACCGTCACAGCACGCTCGCTGTATCAAGCTTGCTGTATCAAGCGTGCTGTGACGGTTCCACCTGAAGACGGAAGCTTGTGTTGCCTCCGAAACGTCGTGATTTTTATTATTTTATTTTATTTTACTTTTATTAATTTTAATTTTAATTTTTTACCTACGTGACTTTACCGAAAAAACCCAAGAATATGAATCCTTGCAGTCACGAAAGCTTCAAATCTAGAATTAATGTTGTTGTTGTTGTTGAACAAAACAAATGCATTCGCGCTTTACTACTCCCAACAACAACAACAACAACAAAAGCCGCAACACCTTTGACCCTTTAATCCGAGGCCTTCCCAAATTTGTGGCGGGTCACGTTCAAAGTCCAAGCGGTTTTTTTTGTCACCTGAAGTGATTACCTCGGCGCTGCCGATAACGGCTCTCGCTAAATATTTGCCGGACTTTTGACGAAACAATAAAGAGAGAACGACCGGCCGAGCGCGAAGGACGGGACTGGGAAAGAGAGAGGGAGGCGTGGGGGGGCGGCCGAGCAAAGAGAAAAATAAAACTCGGAGCGGCGGCGGGGGGAGAGAAGACACAAAAAACCCAAAGCGGTTAAAATGCAACGCTTTTGTTTGAGCAAAGAAGGCTGAGCATATTGAACGAGCTGGATAAACTTGCGCGGTTAAGTGAGCCTCGCCTGCCTCCTCCCCTTCTCTTTGCTTTTGGGAAATCTTTGACAGTTGCATATGCGACAATATAGGAAGTTTAATCAATCTCGGCTGTATATTGACGCTGAAAACGAGGCTGGTCACATTCCATCGTATGCCTGCACAAATTTAACACGGATTTTACCTTCACACCCCCACCCATCACCACCCCCCCCTCACCCCCAAAAAAGTAAAATTCTTTCAACTTAGATTTTCTTAAAAGATGCAGTTTTCCCCAAGAAGACATCGCCAAACTAGTAGTTTGGCCAAACTAGTAGTTTGGCGATGTTGCTGTTGCTGCTGCTGCTGCTGCGACGTTGGCAGTGGTGCACAAGCACGGTTAGCAACACAGAAAACGCAACACTTCCCGTCAATCATTCCGTGGCTTTCAAATAACAAAAACAAGTATATAATCGGCGACGTTTCGGGCAACGCCCCTTCTTATTCACGGCGCGTAAACGTGTGCTTCTGTTCAAGGCTGCAGTGTTCCTGACGAATGCGTTGTTGATTTTGGCAAACGACGCTTTGTCGATTAAGAGACGGTGGTTAATTTTAATTACTGCAAAGCATTCTCAAGCGGCGGGATGACGAGCGTCTACAAATGAATTCTTGTTTGCAGTTGCGTTACTATAAAAGGGCCCTCTGTTAGCGAGCATCTATCAATTCTAGATTTGATTTCTAGATTTGAAGCTTTCGTGACTGCAAGGATTCAAATTCTTAGGTTTTTTCGGTAAAGTCACGTAGGTAAAAAATTAAAATTTATAAAAGTAAAATCAAAATAAAATAAAAATCACGACGTTTCGGAGGCAACACAATGTTCCACCTGAAAAAACCTAAGAATAAGCATCTATCAAGGCTGCTGCCGTGCACCAAGCTTGTGGCGTCGTTACACACCGCAGCAGGTATCCATTTGAGGCTGAGTCATCCCAGGCGGAGGCCCAGGACCGGTTCTGGTACCGCTTGCCCATTGATAGGCGCGCGCGCACACTCGCAAACACAGATAAACACGCGCTCGCGGTCTCACTGCTGGGACACGCCGGGCCACTCTGATACGATTCTTCCTGGACTAAAACACACACACGCACTCTCCACACACTCACGCACACGCACTTCACACTCACACAAGGGGGGGAAGGGGGGGTGGAAGTTCTGTTTGCTGGGATATTCTCAAAAGCGAGCGATTAGTGACCTCCGCTCCCGACCTCCCCTACTCGTCTCACGTCCGTCGCCCCATCGAACGCCCGCGCGATTCCCATTCTATGTTCGTTCGCTCTCCTACACCCACTCTGCTGTAGCGTGTGCTTTCGTGTTAGGGGGGGGGGCTAGGCAGCATACCAAGCCTCAAAGGGGGGGGGGCACCACAGTGTGAAATGAACCATGGGTGGAAGAAACCAGATTTTTCCAGCGGCAGGCATCGTGTTTTTTATTTAATAGAATTAAGCCCGATTTTGGGGAATTAAAATCTGCTTTAATGAATACGAAACTCTGATAGGCTTAGGCTGCTTCCTCGTCGGTGCTGCTATCGTACTTAGGGGCCGTCGGGCACGGGGTAGTCGTAGAATGCGGCGGGCAGGTTGGTCGTGATGAACACGAGGAGCTTCTCCTCCACAATCGTGGGCGCCAGGGAGTTCTTTAGCTTGGAATGGATGAAGCCCATCGTTGAGAAGTTGGCGAAGTGCGGTTCTGCAATTAGAACCAATTAAACCGGATTTCTCCCAATCTCAGATGATCGGGTTTAAAATAAAAAGACAATTAAACCCGATTGTAAAAAAACCCGACTGTGCCTCCCTTGAAATGAACACTGCCCCAATGTTAAACGCGGGACCGAGCGAGTAACGGATCGATCAGGAGCCCCCCGTGGTGGACTGTGGGCAGGCTGCCCACGGCGGTCAAACGCGAGACCGAGCGAGTAACGGATCGATCAGGAGCCCCCCGTGGTGGACTGTGGGCAGGCTGCCCACGGCGGTCAGTGTCCGGCGAGACTGACTCTCCTGACGAAGGACCCCGCCGTCCGTCCGCTGGTGTTGCAACATCCACGCGACAATTGTCTTTGACTTGCCGATAAGAAGAGTAGGCCGAGCCTTTAGCAGGAGGGGAAAGGGGTGGTGGTGGTGGTGGTGGTGGGGGGCTTTGGCTGGTTGGGTTGGGAGGGGGGAACTCGGCTCGACTCAGCCCCCTTCAGCACCTGTGACGCTGCGGAGAGCGGCGTATTTATTTTTCTCCGTGTGACCGACGCGACAGTTGGGAAGGCATTAGCTGCTGGCGTGTCACATGACACCGCTCGGTGCATAATTGGACCGATTTGACGCCTGCTATTAGACCTGCAGGCTGGCTTTTTCTCGCGCGGCTGGCTGGGTCATTATGGAATAGACAAAGATCCCCCGAAAAACCTTCGCAGACTGTTGGGGCAAGTGCTGTTAGCAAGCGGCACCTTAGGCAGGCCAGCACTGCACACGAAGGGGATGGGCGGCCAGCTCCTCACCAGGGCCACCTTTGCTTCCCCCAGTGGCAATGTTGACGCATCGCACCAGGTACTCATTTGAGGCTGAGTCGACCTAGGGGAGGCCCAGGACTGGTTAAGGTAATCGTCACTGGTGTTGGCCGCGAGCGGGAATTGAACTCGGCTGACCGGGTTCTGCAGCGCGCTAGCCACACACACACACGAACACGTGTTGTAATTAAATGGTATATGGGCCCAACTGCCAGCAAGGTATCCGTCCTTGGCAGCCTGTCCGTACCCTGCCAACCTGACATTTAATTTGAATGATCGTCCTTGTGCGTCTGTGTCTGTGCGGATGTGGGGAGCGGTGGCACAGCGGTTAGCGCACTGCGCTCGGTGACCCGAGTTCAATTCCCGCTCACGACCAACGTTGGTGACGATATATCTGAACTGGTCCTGCGCCTCCTCCCCTAGGTCGACTCAGCCAGAAACGAGTACCTGGTGTGGTGTGTACACATCAGCACACATCAGCATGCCGTGCAAGGCTCGGTTCGGTGCTCGCTATAACAGCACTTGCCCCAAAAGTCTGTTGGAGGATATTCCGGGGATCTTTGTGTGCGGATGGAGTGGCGATGTAGCGGTGAGCACACTGCGGCCACGAGCCTGGTGGTCTGAGTTGGATTCGTGGTAATGGACAACAGCAGCAGCAGCAGCGGATGAACCCTCCTGTACTCTCTTAGGCTTCCGTGGCGCGTTGCTCAGAAAAGCTTCGCTGTCTAACGCGACCGCGAACACCTACGGCGAATATTTCGACTCGGTACGTTCTTGGGATTCGCTTGGTCGACTTTAAAGTAAGCGCCTGGTGCGGTGTGGAAGCATCAGCACCGGGCGGGGGGAGGGGGGGGAGACAAAAACGACCACGAGTGGCGCTGGTCACATGACCCCGCTTGTGCGACATAGGTGCTCGCTAACAGCTATTTGCAGAGTTCTTTTTCGTGTTCGACTTCTCCTGTGACTTCTTGCCAGCGAGCTTTCGACCGTTCACATGGCCTCAAAATGTGCACCCAACCTGGCACAAGGGGCCACGGTGCCGCCGCTCGGTTTCAAATGACTCCTGACACTGTTGTTATATTGACCAACGTTGCTCACCTCCACACCCCTACCCCCCCCCCCCAACGACCCCAACCCGTCCACCTAACGACAACAGAGTTTACAATGACAAAAAAAAATAAAAAGCCTTGGGTCAATTTCACGTGAGATTTATGTCGATGCTTGTGGGGCGTGTGGCACGCAATCTGTCACCGCTCGGGAGATTCGAGGCCTCCAGTGGGCCTGGACGCCTGAGGAAAGAGGCACTTGTTTTGATTTAAACCATTTTTTATTTTACCTGGTAAGGCCCACTAGCTACGTAGCCATTTTTTTCAGACGCTACCTGGCTAGCTATCACAAATGATGATAGCTCAACGAAGTGGCTTTATCCATTGTGTGGGAGTTTATCGCGAGCCAAATAGTCCTGAACGCACGTATGATTCTAAACGCGGAGGGAACAAACCGGAAGACCCGGAGAAAAATCCACGCGAACACGGGAAGAAAATGCAAACTCCAAATATACAGCAGCAGGCGTCAGGGTCGGGATCGAACCCACGGCCCCCTGTATACCAGGCGAGGTAGTTAACAAATAAACATCAGGCAGGCGGTTCGCCAGCATTTCGTGCAAGCAAAGCGCGATTCCGCCGATGAGAGAGCGAATGTCAGAACCGCTCCAGCGTTTGCTTGTATGGAAACGATTGTACTGCCGCAAAGGTGCCGTGCAGTCATAACGGACGAAAGGCCTCGATTTTATTTTCTTGCCGCATCTCGGGCATGCAGCCTGCCCACGCGGTCGCTTACCCCCCCCCCCACTCCTCCCCCCACTGGCAAAACAATTGTGGAAGGTGAAAGATTAAAAAAATTGTCGAGATGAAACAAGTGATCAAAATTCGCGCGCCGCTGCGGACGCGTCTAAACCGTTCCTCCCCGACACGATAATCGATCATGATCATCAATCGTACCATGGGGGGGTGGGGCCGGGGGGTGGCCTCCAGCGGTGGGGGTCTCGACAGCGCGCCCGTGTGCACGCGTGCGCGTACACGCGTGTGTGTGCACGTGTGTGTGCACGTGTGTGTGTGCCCGTCTGTCCTTGCACGAGTGGACCTGCGGTAAATTGGCCAAGTGCCCACTCCTATCTCGACCCGCGTCAATTACACTATCCGGTGATAATGCTGGACAGTTATTATTCCCCGTTTGAGAATTTTTATTACCGTTAAGACTTATTGGCGTGCCATAACAAGTCTTTCTCATGCAATAAACAACCCCCCTCCTTCCCCCACCCCATAACCACACCGCCCTATATCACCCATGCAGCAGCCCAGCACCCATAACAACCCTGCAGTGTCAGCGTGCCAGATTATTGCTTTATTTGAAACAATTCTGCCATGTGTGCGTCCGTGAGTCTGTATTTCTACGTGTGTGCGTGTGCGTACACCAAAGTTTCATGGAAAATGTCACGCAGGTACCGATAAATCATAATAAGTGGTACAATATACATGCCACTGATAAAATATAGCTTTTTAAAACATTTTTGGGTGTTTTTGACAGTTATTTTGCAATGATTGCCATCGGCACTGGCAATAAAATGATACCTCTCAAAGGGTAGCGCACCGTCTGACGTCAGAGAATGGCTCGTGGAATGAGATATCTCAGAACTAGTTCTGAGATCCCCATCGAGTGGCCTCGAGCTGTACGCACACTAGGGGGTGCTGCACTTTGCAATGCGCCCTGCTACCCACAAGTGTTCATTGACTGACGGTCTAACTTTGTCATCCTCAAAGCTGGAATCTTAGTCAAACTAAGGTGGGGAATCAAATTCGTATTTACTGCGTGTTCTTTTTGGGGACCACACTGTGTCTTTGTAATCTGTGTTCGTCTGATTCAACGGGGCATTAGACGTTCGTAGCTGCGCATGGCTTAGCTGTGAATCATTGTAAAGCTCTCGATGAGGCTCATCATGATTCAATGCCCAGTGATTTGACAAAGTGGCACTGTCAGGTGTGGTGGTTTCATTCTGAGTCCCGTTTGTTTTTATCGCCTCGTTTGTCGCCGTCTCGCTCGTCCTCTCCGGATTGCTCTCGCTCTCTCTCTCTCGCTCGCTCGCTGTTCCGGGGTGTGTTGGCACCTTTAGCGTCACCGTGTGAACATTGTCCGAGCACTGCCGCGTAGTTTGTGTGACTCGTAAATAATCAATTCTCTCGGGATACCCGCAATATGTTGTCACAGCTGATGATGACAAATGTAGAATTTATAATTTTAAACAATATTCACGCTGTGCGTCTGGGTGTTTGTGCACTCGCTGACAGCACTTGCCCCAAAAGTCTGCTAATGCTATATGGGGGGGGGGGGGGTCTTTGTTTTGTGGATGGGGAGTGGTAGCGTAGTGGTTTTCAGCCATGTGTTACAAACCCGGTGACGCAAATTCCATTCCCACTCATGGCCAAAATCAGTGGCGAGTATCTGAAGTGATCCCTGGATCTCCTCTTGGACGATTCATCCTCAGACGAGTAGCTATGGCGGTGTGCAAACAGCAGCACTTGAGAGACAAAGGCAGCGGCACTTGGTATTAGCTCCCCACCTGAATTTAATAACTCATTCATAACAAACGTTTTTGGGTCACATCGCCTTAAATATAAATGTTGCCGTTAACCCACCACCACCCCGACACGGCGAATTAGTGAGGGTTGTCACGTGAACAAAACGTGCTAATTAGCCGTTACTTCAGCACATCGGTGTGATGGCGAGTAAACCCACGGCATTTACAATTGAGTACGACGTTTCGCTGGTGATTGCAACCAGCTTCATCAGGCCCACTTGCCAGACTTTGGGTTGTTTACTCGCCATCACACCGGTCGACACACCGACACGCTGGTCCGTGCCCACTGTCGCTGTGTGAGTGCGCCCGTGTGTACGTACGCGCGTGCGTCTGTACGATTTCGTGCGTGTGTGCGTGCGCGTGTGCGCGTGTGCGCGTGTGCGCGTGAGTGTGTGTGCGCGTGCGTGCGCGTGTGCGCGTGAGTGTGTGTGCGCGTGCATGCGCGATTGTGATGTGTGCGTGTGTGCGCGTGCGCGTGTGCACATGCGTGTGTGCGTGAGGGTGTGTGCGTGCGATTGTGATGTGTGCGTGTCTGCGCGAGTGTGTGTGTGTGCGTGTCTGCGCGAGTGTGTGTGTGTGTGTGCGTGCGATTGTGATGTGTGTGTGTGCGTGTCTGCGCGAGTGTGTGTGTGTGTGTGTGCGTGCGATTGTGATGTGTGTGTGTGCGTGCGTGTTTGCGCGAGTGTGTGTGTGCGTGCGATTGTGATGTGTGTGTGTGTGTGCGTGTCTGCGCGAGTGTGTGTGTGTGTGTGCGCAAGTGTGTGTGTGTGTGCGCGCGATTGTGATGTGTGCGTGTGTGCGCGTGCGTGCGTGTGTGCGCGAGTGTGTGTGCGTGCGTGTGCGCGCGATTGTGATGTGTGCGCGAGTGTGTGTGCGTGTGTGTGCGTGTGTGTGTGTGCGTGTGTGCGCACGACGTCACCAGACCCCAAGGGTCTCCATTTTCCCTGCTGAGACGGCTCCTCTCAGTCTGATCCGCCAGGGTGATCCTCTTCTTCCAAGGCCCCCCCCCACCCACCCTCTCCCCTCACATCGTTCTGCCTGGGTAATTGGCTCCAATTAACCCAACTGGAGCTTCCTAAATGGGTAAGGGGCTGGAGCGGGCTAGGTAGGCGCCGCTTGTGTCACAGGTGCATATTAAAGTGACTCTTCTCCCCGGGGATAGAATTGCAAAGCCCGGTGATGTTAACGGCTGCCCCCCCTCCCATCCCAGCAGGGGCTGTCGGCCATTGTGACGTCACGTCCCATTCATGCCCAGTGGAGTTACCTGTGCCAGGTTGTAATTGTTTCGTTCGTCCCCCCCTCCCTCTCTTTCTCTACCCCCTGCAGAGCGCGAGGAGTGTTTATTTATTTGTGCATGCGTAATTCTGCGCACCGGGTGGTTGTGCCCTGTGGAGGTAATGCGGCTTGCGTCCGATAATTATGTGTGCCTTTGTGTGGTTGTGTGTGTGTGTGTTTTTTTTAAAACTGTCGCCGCTCATCATGTGTGCGGAATATGGGGAGTGATCGTTCTTTGTTTTTTGTTTTTGTTAGGTGGCGAGACGGACTTTGTCGTCGGTTGTTTGTATGTACACACACACACACACGCACGAGAGATGTCATGCCAATTTTCAGATTAATCCGAAATTCAGGCCTATTATCCTGTCAGCGTGCAATGTTGGTCCAACTTTGGTCCAATGGTTCCGACCACATTCCCACGTTCGACCCAGTCTTGATTACTGTTTGGACGAGCCAAAAGTTTCGCTTGTTTTTGAATTGGTCTCTGAAAACAGCAAGTGGTGTCGCGAACGTGATGACACTTTGCATATTTTCCCCACCAAAAGTTGAGTCACGTGGCATCGGGTGATGTCACAGTCATTAGCACAAATATTTCTTACACAAGTGCATCAAGGGAATGACGGGAAAATTAGAAAAATATCCTAAATTGTCCTTAAAAAAAACGAAATCCTTTAATTGGAAAATCGTATTTTATATTTAAATATATCCACTCTGTATGTTAAACCAGAACATGGTCCTTTAGTTTTTTTTTTGGAAATGTAAAATCCGCGGCCCTTTCCACGCTGTTCCTCCTGCACTGAGCGAAGCACGGGGTGAACCCTCGATCGATACTGATTATTGTGCTCCGTGTGCACGCGTTGGATCATGTATGTACGGATCGATTGTGTTTAAGTTACAGTCTTATGCAAAGGTTACGTTGGGGCAGTTCCACAAATAGGGCAACCTCGCACTCTAAATTACTGAATCGTTCTATTAATACTGTCGGGGTGCCATTCTGCAAGTGATTATGTATAATAATACAAAATATTATTTACGGAATATGTGTTAAAGGTCGTGGACGAACATGAACGCAACATCGCTGCGTGCATTTTGATGCACTCCGAGTACGTTCGACACCGCAGTATTTTACGAGCATGTTTGCCGTCGGTCGAGAGAGGTGGACGAGATATTGCGAGCTGAACTCCACTCGCAGTTCATTGACAAACTATGCCCAAGCAAGCAAGGGTGTGCGTGATTACGCCTGTGATGATTTCCCTCGCCATGCAAGTATCCACGATCCTCGGAACTGCCCGTCTAGGTCAGAGGTCGGCAACCAAGAGCCATTTTTTGTTGGAATTCAGTGAACAAAAAAAACTGACTCAATATTTCAAGAGGGCACAATCCACGGTGTGGTGAATGCGAGGCGACAGTGGCTCTTAATTAACAACGTGTCACGAAGTGGTCCCTTAAAGAGCCGCGGGTTGCCGACTCCCCTTGTCTCGGCGAATGAAGAGAATGACAACGGTACAAACGAGACGTGGCAAATCAGAGAAGGATCATTTGAAATAAATTTAATAAAAACAAATTTATTGTGAGACTCGCTGGATTTTTTTGGGTCATAAATACAGTTGTAAAAAAAAACGAGTGACAATTCGCGATGATTCGTTACAGTGCGTGGGACGTGAATTGCTACTTGCAGAGTAATTGCCACGGTTGGAGTCATTCAATAGTTTTAGAAGAAAAAAACCCCCCTCCGGATTAAAAAAAATAAAGCACAGCGAAAAACTATACCGGGGAACTTTGGTGGCGATTTCTGTTCCGTACGGAATTACAAACAAGTTATTAAAAGCCATACCCGTGACATTTGGCGTGAGAAAAACGACTGAAAGGCGACTGGCGTATACTTTTAAAAATCCCACATGAATTTAAACGGAGGGACACACACACAAAGACAAAGAAACCCCTAACACGTGCACATATACCTTAACATTTCATATTACACTCGCGCTGTTTTTTGACTCGAGTGTGTTTACTTTACGGCCATCAAAATACCTCGTTTGTTCGTTGTTCAGGATTCCTTAAAGACCATGTACTCGTTCCCTGCAATGCTGACGGTATTGTCTTCGTTTCTGTCGTTGCTGTGCTCATGCAACCGCGGATCTCCCGTTTAAAATATCCGTGCAACTGGCGAAACGGGATCGTCCACGTGGCAAATAAATTTTATTTTAAAACTTAATGTAGCTTTCGAGGCTGCTAGGGGGCAAGTGCTATTAGCGAGCACCTATTGAGGCTGGCAACACGCCCAGCCACAGTTGTCTCCCCAGTGGTAACGTCTGCACACCGCGTACTTATTCAAGGTTAAGTTGACCTATGGCATGTTCGAGACCGGTTTAGGTATAATCGACACTTATGTTGGCCGTGGCCAAGAATTGAACTTGGGTTTGTCGGACTCCGTGGTGCAATGTGTTAATCACTAGACCATTGTTCCAAAGATAAATACACACAACACCACGCCTGGACACCTTTGTCTCCCCAGCGGCGATGCTTACACATTGCACCAGTTACTCATTTGAGGCTGAGTTGACCTAGGGGAGGCCCAGGACCAGGTCAGATAATCGTCACTGGCGTTGGCCGTGAATGGGAAGGAATTTAACTCAGGTTGTCGAGTTAGTAGCGCAGCACGCTGACCACTGAACCACCACTCCTCACAATACATTCACACACGCGTGCGCAGCTGTTCCTGCTCATGTACACGCGCGCACACACGCACAGACATGAACGCACACGCACGCACACGCGCATGCACACACGCCTGTGGAGTGATGTATGCTCGCGGAGTATAATTGCCGTGCTATTAAACCGGATGAATGTCACGGCTCATAACGTCCTCTGCTCTTAGCAAAGTGAAAAAAAAACCTTCACACCAAACATACATGATGATCGCGATGATGATCTCCACTTATAGCAATTACAGTCCTGGCAACGGCAAAAATTCCACGCAAATATAGCTCGCTTATTTTGGTTTATTTTTCTTTTATGTCGGCGGTTTGGATTGCGTCCTGACTTGTAGCTTCTCGGTCGAATGTCCCGTGCAGGGATATTTAACTTAATGCCACGTGGGTGACTGTGCCTCAGCCACGCACTGTCCTAGCTTGACACCAGATATGTCGCTTTGTCAGGAAGTTAAAATATTATTATTTGGGGGCAGTTTGTGCAGCGACGTTGTTTCTTGTGCTTGCTTTACCTGCTTGTATCTTTCTGCTTTCATCTTTCCCGCCTGCCTCAGCTGCCGCGCCGAGCTTGTGAGCTTCTCTCCGTGGGAAACGGCAAATCAAACGATTGCATTTGGAAAGTGCCGCAGTGCACCCCTGTGCCCGTACTTTCACCAAGCTGACACAACTTACACGAAACCCGCAACAAAGGTCCTTTGTTTAGCCTCTTAACACGTTTCTGTTTGCGAACACCTATTAAGGGAAACATGGCACACCAAGGGGATATTGTGCACCGAATCGTCGGTCCCGGTCGCATGTAAAACACGCATGTTTACACGCATGTTTACACGCAGCAACCGGCCTGATCCATCCTAGGGGAGACCCAGGACAAGATCGGATATCATTTTCCACCCACGGCAGCCACGGCCGGGATATTGCACACAGGTCACAGCGCAGGGTACGTGTAGCTTTCACGTGTTGTCGGGTTGTACTGTGAAGGAGCTGCAAGCACGGTGGAGCGAAACGTCGGACATCGGGCCGAACGACACGCGGTTGGACCTGAAAACCACATGCACTCACATGCACTCTCATACGTATACACATGTGCATGTCCACTTGCCCAAACAAAGATCCCCCGTATAACCTTCAACAGTTTTTGGGGCAAGCGCTGTTAGCCGCCTTTATCTTGCCAGTGGCGACGTTTACACACCGCACCAGTTACTTATTTGAGGCTGAGTCGACCTAGGGGAGGCCCAGGACCGTTCAGGTAATCGTCCCTAGTGTTGACCGTGGGCGGGAATCGAACTCGGGTGGCCGGGTTCCTAGTGCTGTGCGCTCACCGCTGAACTACCACTCCCCACACTCATACAAGACAAAGATCCCCCGTATAGCCTGAACAGACTGGTGGGGCAAGTGCCGTTATTGAGCACCTATGAAGTCCGGCACGGCACGAGGGGGTGGGTGGCCAACACCACTTGCACACAAGCAAATGTACGCACGCCTAGACACGCGTACACACGTACTGACATGGCCCAGTGGCAACGCGTTTAGCCGCTTGGTGCAGAGGTTCACGGTTCGACTCCAGCAGCCGCCCTGGTTATCACTGCCAGTGTAGTAACCATGATAAATTACTACACGCCGCCCGCTTCACAGTGTGCGATAAAGATACCGTGATGCCGTTCACAAGAGGAGATCATTGGGTGCCGGCGAAACGGTCAACATTTGCCAAATTAGAAAAATGTCCCCGCATGTTATTGCTCACTCGGGATTACGCACGGCAATCATCGCCCCCTAGCGCGCAAAAAAACTTGGCAGGACCCTCCCGAAAATCAATCACAAGATTTATTAAGGGTGAACAAGCATAACAAGCATAACAATCATAAAAAAGAATAACAACAACAACAACACGCCCACGTGCATTCACACAAACACCCACGCAAACACGTGCGCGCATCGTGGTGGCAAAAGCCCTTTCTTCACAGAATCTGGGTTGGAAGCGCGGGGGAAGGAGGGAGGGAGTCTTGGGGGGGTGGGGAGGGAATCGTGTGGGGGGGGGGGGGTAGGAGGAGCGGTGGGCCCGTCTCGCCGGGCCGAGACACACGCGGGGGCTATTTTAATTCACAGGAGCAGTCGCGGCTGCGGCGGTGGCCTTTGAAGCGGTTCGGCAGAGGGGCAGGGAAGGGAGGGCCGCAGATCACCGCAAGACAGCGAGACGCGCACACGGGCCCAACGCTCCCCGACAACTGGCAATTAAATTTGTGACCAGTTCTCATTTTATTTGCCTGGTGAATCAATGCAAGTGGGATGATTGTGGGTGCAGCTTGTTATTTTTTTTTTCTCGCTGTTTCACGTAACGCGCGTGTGCGTTTGTGAGCGTGTGTGTGTGTAGTGTAGCGGTTAGCGCTACGCTGCGCTACGAACCCAACGACCCGGGTTCGATTTCCACTCACGGCCAACAACCAGTGACGATTATCTGAACCGGTTCTGGGCCTCCCCTAGGTCGACTCAGCCTTAAATGAGTACCTGGTGCGGTGTGTAAACATCGCCACTGGGGAGACAAAGGCGGTCGGGCGTGGTGCTGGCCACCCACCCCCTCGTGTGCCGTTATGGCATTCATAGGTGCTTGATAACAGAACTTGCCCCTACAGTCTGTTAAGGCTATACGGGGGGTCTTTATCTTTGTATATAGGTACTTTTTGGGTGGCGCAGTGTCGTAGTGATTCGTACGCCGAGCTGCGAACCCGACTACCTGAGTTCGAATCTTGTACGACGTTAAAATCGGTGGTGAGCAGTGTCAGAAACCCGGTCCACGATCCTGCCTTAACCAGCCCACACTGACCGGCGTGGTGACGTATGGTCAAATAACCGATGAGATGACCGACATGGCATGGGAAGCTGAAGGCTTTTGTCTTGTAGTGGATTGATAAAATGGCTGTATATATATTTGCTCATAAGCCTACATGTTAAGTTATAGATTTGTTATATATATATACATATATCTCATATTAATGTAGGCAAAGTGCCAAAAATACAGTTTTGGGAAAGAGATGTTCTGGACACATGGAACTTTACGCACAAATGTCTCGATGACATCACCCCCTGGGTAATACGCCCATTATTTTGTCAGATTTATGTTACCATTAATCATCGACTTGGGACAAGCGTTGTCACAGTGGCTCCTGCACTGTGCAGTGAGCCCGGCGGCCCGAGTTTTATTCCTGGCGGCGTTCGAGATCGGAACCGATGTTGCCCCCTCCCCCCACCCCCCCCCTCCTCACCTTAATCGATTCTGCCCTGACCAGCGTGGTGAAGTATGGTCAATAAACAACGAATGACCCCGATGACTGCCATGACCTGTGGAGGCTTTCTTTGACAAAGGCCTATATTAATTATTTTATTTTAGTCTATCACTAGTAAGCTTTAACTTAAAAAAAAAGATTTTTTCATTTTCAATACAATTTGTCTTCTTGAATGTTTTGCCATAATTATGGTAAGAACTAAACTTGCTTTTTTATGATAATTGTTTTTTTACCCTTCTATCTGGCAACAAAACTGACACCTTTTTTTACAAGGAGTCATGTTTGCATAGACCACAATACCTGCAGTCATAATGCAAACAAAAAACATAACTCTGATAATGTGCACTGTCCTTGAAGTTGATTGTTTTTTTATGATACCAGGTAAAGCCCACTAAGGTATTTGCCAGAGGTGACATAGCCACACGGGATAGCTCATCGAAGTGGCTGATTTATCATCACACGTAGGTATTTATAGTAGCAGACAAATTATCTAAATGCACGTTTCTCAACATGGAGGGGCTGGGGAGCAAAACCAGATGAACCCAGAGAGAAATTCACACCACCACCACCAACACCACGGGGAGAGAGAGTGAACACGCGAACTCCAAATTTACAACAGGCATCGTCAGGCTCTTGGATAGAACCCACGAAGTACTGTGTACCAGGCGAGAGAGATAACATCTCAAAATGTAGTATTCAAAATAGTAACGGTCACGTTTTATTTGTATACGGCAACATTCACGCAGATTGCCATCTCAAATTGCACTAGAATTTGTAGCGTGCACAGCAGACAGGCAAGGAAGGCGGCCAGAACCGGCGCTCCCAACAATTGCGCAAGCTCTTTAGTCTTCTATCGGGATGTTTTGCCAACTCCATTCACGAAAATGTATACATGGGCACCCTGGTGGCGAGCTGTTAACTCCCCCGCTTGGTATGCAGGAGGTCATGGGATCCATCCCTACCCTGGCCCCTCTATGTTTGGAGTTTGCGTGTTTCTCTCCCTGTAGTCGCGTGGATTTTTTTTATACAGGTACTCCATCCTCTCCCGCTCCACATTTAGAAACATGCGTTGAGAATATTTGGCTGCCATACATTTCCACGTGATAAACCACTTCGTTGAGCTATCGTTTGTGGCCAGGTCGCTTCTAAAAAAGAGCTATACAGCTCAGTGGGCCTTTCTGGTAAAAATGTACATACTAACATAGTACAATAGACACAGTACAAACTGGAGTGCCCGGGAAAAACCCCACATGTGAATCATTTGATCTGTATGTGCATAAATTGTGCAGGAATCAGCCAAACTTCTCACGTATACGGGAGAAGTTTAGCTGATTCCTGCACAATCTATAGGACGCTATTGAATAGGAGTCCTGAGGCTCATTTCACAAGTTCTTAAGTAAATGAACGCTTTACGATTATTTGCATAAATTCACTCCGCTTCATTCTCAATTACGGTCGAAAAAAAAAAGATAGTGGCCTCCTGCTGGGAGCGTAACACAAACCTTTTTGCAGTAGGCAAAATGAATATGACTGGGTAATCGACATACGTAACGCGTCACACTCCACACCTCCTCCGTGGCCGAATGAATCGTGATGAACGCTCGCGATTTTAAACGAGAACAAATTCCGTCTACGACGTCTCGTTTTTTTTTGCGCAGTTTCTACAACGACATTCTCGCCCTGTGCTCGCGTTGCTTCGGAGGAAGGCCGCTTTATAATCCCAGCGAGCGCGGCGAATGAGGAGCAAGCGAAGTTGGCACCTAAGGCGGTCGACTGGCCAGGTGATGTCGGGATAAGGGAATGCATTCATATGGGGAGGAGGAGGAGGGGGGGCAATAAGAGTGAAAATCCCGAGACACTTTGGAGCCAGCAGGCAGATGAGTAGATGCGGAGACTCTGGGTGCCTTTGTGTTTCCGCGCGACTCAAATCTGCTTTGCCTGGATTTACACATGAAACTCTGCCGGGGGGTGAGGGGGGGGGGTTGGGGGGGGGCTCTTGTCTGCGCCTTGCCCGGGTTGCTCGACTCGAGTGAGTTCACACCACAGGGGTTTTGGCAGAAATGTTCATTTTTGGATTTTTTGCGTCGTTTAAAAAAAAAAAGAATTCTGCTTTGAAGGACCGTAGGCACACCGGGGACTCGTGTCTGTGTGAATGGAGGGGGTGGTGGTGGGGGGGGGGGTCATCTGGAATGTACAGTGGTTCACCCCTGAGGGGGTCCTGTGTTGTCTGGACACGCATGTGCGTGCGTGTGCATGCGCACAAGAGTGCGGCGTGCGTGCACGTAAGCGCACGTTTGCATGAGAAAGGACCCGTGTGTGAAAGACGGGGAGAGAGAGAATCACAAAGCCCTCTCACGCGTTTTCGTGCTGTCCCGTGTGTTCGGGGCACAATCTCTGATGTTTCACTCTACGTGCTAGGAGCTACTTCTTGGAACTCTTCTAGCTTATGAACTTACGTTGAGGAGCTCGATGCTCAAATTCGAGGTATGCCAGCCACGACGAGAGGGCTTCAGGGGTTACAGTTCGTGTGGTTTTGCAATTCCTCCATGCAGACTGTAGTGGTTCACGATATGGTCCTGAACTGAATTCGGGTTACAAAACTTCTTCCCACTGGATATTTTTCCCTGGGTGTCTGGTAGTCTGGAGCAAGTGGCATGTGATTATTCGTAGCCAGAGCCACCGCCGCTGTGAGAGATATACCGGATTTGGTGTAACAGGTGGGGTCATGTTTACCATGTCACCGACCCAGACAGACCAGTCCGAATTTAATCCCTGCTTACATCATACGCAAGCATCTTACAAATGAAGGAGAGTCACATCGTTCACCTGATGCCACATCGCACCGATGTGCATTCGCATGCGCTTTGTTTGGCCTTACAAAGGACTGTGAGATTTTCGCATAATCCCCCGCATGTGGCATGAGCACCTTTGACGTTGGCATGTTAGTTTGTTGTCCTTCCCTCGCACTTCCGATTAGTACGGTTGGCTACGTACGGTGCGAAAGAAGCTCAACATACATATATGCGGCTTGAAAAAAGAAAAATTTGGCCCAGGCGTTCACAGCTGACAGGGATACTCGGAGAGAACTGTTGGTGTGCGTGCGTGCACGACAGAGGTCGAAACCGGGTACCCGATACCCGTACCCTACCCGATACCCGGCTACCCGTACCCGGCCGGGTACGGGTACGGCTACCCGTTTGCGACCCTGGTGCGGCCGGGTACGGGTAGGCCGTGAGTCACTGGTGAGTAACCGTTTGTCACTCATTTCGGGTAGGGTACGGGTACGAGTAGGGAACGGGTACCCGTATCCGGCCGGGTACGGGTACGGGTCGCCATTTGCGACCCTGGTGCGGCCGGGTATGGGTACGGGTAAGGAATCAAAACCCGTTTGCGACCTCTGGTGCACGAGCGTGCGTGCGCGAGCGAGTATGAGCGTCGTGCGTGAGCGTGTACACGCTTGGCTAGGCCCGTGTCAGCTCGCGTTTATCCCTGCGTGAGTGAGGGCCATGTTTATGTCTGCGAGTGTTCGTGTTTTGCGTCGTCTCGTGTTTCTGCACCCCCCCACCCCCCCCACCCCCCCCCCCCACCATGGGCAGGACACGCGAACAAATTGCTCGGGGCTCGTCAGCAGGCGCCTGTTTGGGCCATGAGCAGCCAGCTGAAGACACTTGCCGGCGTTTGCTGAACAGGCCGCACCCGGCTGACGAGACTCAAGGTTCTCTAAAAAAACAATTATTCAGAAGATTTCGATTTAAAGCTTTCGTGACTGCAGGGATTCATCTTCTTGGTTCTTTCGGTAAAGTCACGTAGAAGGGAAATAATAAAATAATAAAAATAAAACATAATAAAATAATTCTCACGACGTTTCGGCCACAACGCAAGCAGCCGTCCTCAGGTGAAGACCAGGTCTGTCGGGGAGACAGACCTGGTCTTCACCTGAGGACGGCTGCTTATTTTTATTATTTTATTATTTCCATTCTACGTGACTTTACCGAAAGAACCAAGAAGATGAATTATTCAGAAGGTTCGTAATATTATGGATACAATTGTTCTATACACATACATTTTTCAATGTATGTGCATTGAACTGTTTTCGCACCGTACGTGGCCAACCGTGCTAATCGGAGGTGGATGAGAGAATGTGTGGAAGTGAGAGGCATCGTCCTGACGACGGTGAAGACAAATGAGTATGACCAGGACACAACACTGGAGTGGATTCATATTCTTAGGTTTTTTCGGTAAAGTCAGGTAGGTAAAACATCAAAATTAATGAAAATAAAATAAAATAAAACAAAAATCACGACGTTTCGGAGGCAACACAAGTCTCCGTCATCAGGTGGGACCGTCACAGCCGAATTAGCTGCATCCCACCTGATGACGGAGACTTGTGTTGCCTCCGAAACGTCGTGATTTTTGTTTTATTTTATTTTATTTTCATTAATTTTGATGTTTTACCTACGTGACTTTACCGAAAAAACCTAAGAATATGAATCATTGCAGTCACGAAAGCTTCAAATCTAGAACTGGAGTGGATGTTTTTATTTATTTGTTCAATGAAGGGGTTGTCTGTGGTGCCACTTGGCACGTACGTAGCAAAGCGCGTTACGACATGATGGCACTTATGCAAATGCTCTGAACCAACAGCCAGTGGCGATGACGGCCGGTGGTCGAGACTGATGACGGATTGACAATCAAAGGAGGGTGCCGGGTCAGATATCGCTCGCCGCTCATGTTGAACTATTTAAAAACTATTTTTGGTATTTTACCAGGGAAGGCCCGCTGAGCAATGTATCCCTCTTTTTTAGAAGCGACCTGCCCACAAATGATAGCTCAACGAAGTGGCTTATCGTGCGAGAATTTGCTCTCGCCGCACATTGATCCTAAATGTGGAGGGAAAAACCGGAGAAATATCCACGCGGCCACGGGGAAAGAGAGCGAGAGCCACGCAAACTCCAAATATACAGCAGGCGTCAGGGTCGAGATCGAAGCGACAACCTCCTGTGTAGCAGGCGACCGTGGCCAGGCTCAGGACTCAGGTCACGGTGTGCTAACCACCGCGCCACCGTTCCACCCACAAGGCACGTAACGTTTGCTGAATTCCTGTCCGCAGTTTAATTTTCCGCGTGCGTTCTTTCGTGAGAAGTTAAAAAGCCACCGCCGCCGCCGCCGCCACCGCGTCGTAACGACATGTTCTTATTATTCCCCGTGACCTGATCTTCGCAATTGTACTTCGTGTTCTTATTTTTAATCGTCCATTTTTTTAATTACGGGGGGAGGTTTCTTTCTCTCCCCCCCCCCCTTTTACGTTTTTTTTCTGAAACAGTGCCATAATCTGGCTCCCTGAGCCTCGGGCAAAATTTTTTTGGGTGGGTATGGGGGGAGGCTTTTCAGAGGAGCAAGCGAGCGACTTGTCAGGGAAGAGACAGTTGGCTGGCTCCATCGTGCAACTCATCAAAGTGGGAGTGAATTCTCGTGTTTTATTTTGCGAGAGTTGTTGGGGGGGGGGGGGGGGGGTCGGGTACGAGAGAAGGAGGGGGCGGTAGATAGTTCGGTGGGGAGTGAGCCCCCGGAATGTTTTCTCTGCCTTTCCGCACGAAGCATTGGGCTCCCACCCCCCCCGCACGCCATTCTGGACGCATGTCCGTCGCTCGCTATAAATCTCCGGGGCTCGACGGTTGGCAAACTTCGGGCCGTAATCCCCTTCCGGTGACTTTTCGTTCCAGTACCGCGTGCCGTCCGGGCACGGTTGTCCGACGTTTCGCCTTCGCGCGCTCGGGGCAGCTTCTGCAGCGATGGGAAGTGTTTCCGGGAGCCTGGGGAAGTGCAATAGTGTCCCGGGCAGTATGAGAATCGTCAATAAGATTAAAATTGTTTAAACATTTTATTTAAATTCTTCTTCTTTTAGTTGTATATATGTATATATATATATATTGCGTGTTTTTTAATGTGCACTCTTAAATATATGTAATTGTTGTTGTTAGAGCGATAAGTCAAGAAATATGCAAGTCTCTTGCAACCAACGTAATGTGAAGAAGCTCACAGTATGCGTTGCCGAAAGCTTTTTCCATTCCTGACTGAGCTCCCAGGACGTGGAGCGAAACGTCAGACTTCGCGCCGAACAGCACGCGGCACAACCCAAAAGTGCACCTGCGAGCCGCACAACTCAACCGCAAAAATCTCCGCAGTGATCGATGCATTTCTATCCAATTCAAGTCGGATAATATTTTTTTTTACAAAAAACTGGTAAATACATGAAGGGCCCTTATTTTTATAACAAAAACAACGTAACTGGAAAACCCCGGTAATATACAATTTTAAAATAATTGTGGGACCCTAGTATTTTCTTACTAAACGGTCTTAAGTGGTGAAATAAAGACTGACCGTCTAAATTATCTTCAGCTGAGCTTCCCAATTATATCAGTATTCAATTCCTCTACCTGTCATCGGTTCAATTACTCGCCTAATTGGCTAACGCGAAAATAATTGTGGATCCAAAAAATGTTTCCCACTCCATTCCCGGCGTGTGCCGCTGTACGGGGAGGTGATGAGCGGCGCATGGTGACCCCGCCTACTTTGTCAGCCGCGTCACGCTTAGGGTGTGGCTTGTAGGGGGGTTTCCTGCCTTCAGAGGAGAGGTAGGATGTGGTGGCGAACGCCATACAAAAAGGGGGCCCGCATAATCGACCCCTAAGAAAGGTGCTCCTGCACAGGCGAAGTTTCAGCCGATGTCCCTTCTTCGGAGCACAACAAAAAAAAATCAGTCGATTAGAATTTGCAGCCGTTGAATTGACCCACCGTCGCGGTTCTAGAATAATCCCTTAGATTCTACCGCGCGGGCCTGCGGTTCGGTGCGTGTAAGTGGAGGGGCTGGGTGGTTTGGGGTGAGTCGGGGGACGCGCGGGGAGGGGTGGTCAGTTTTTTGGCCGGGGGGAGGCTGTGTCTGGACGGGTGGTGATAGAGCCTCTGGCGGTGTGTGTTCCGTAGATAGTCTTTTAGGAACTGTCCGTCCTCAGAGAGAGAACATAATTTTTTTTCAAAAAACATTTACCGTCTTCGTCATACATTTCTTTTAAAATAACTGTGCCGGAGTTTTTTTTCTTTCACTTTGTTGGATTTTTGTGCGTGTGCGTGTTTTATCGTCGTCGTCGGTTACGATCAATCCACTGCTGGATGTAGACCTCGCACAAGCCATCTCCGTCTCTCACACAGGACCTTGCGATGATGTAACAACAGCCCACGCAGCACCACAGGAGCCGATTTCATAGCTCCATCGCGAACACGTTCCGTGCCTTTGCGCAGCCCCTGTCGCTTGTGACCATCCGTCGCCATTCCCTTCCGGTGTTGTGTTCTGTCCAAGCCCCGTTTTATTTTCTTAACAATTGCAATCATATCTGTGAGCTAGGTACGTTTTTCAATCCACCTGTTGCTCGTTAAGTTTCTCAACGTAATTCTCCAAGCATGCACATCTCCGTCAATGCGTCATTGTGTTTCAGTTTTGGTTTCATTAAAGGTTTTGTTTGATTCTGTAACCCACAATGTTTCTAAACCGCGTGCCATAGCAGGGTAATACGCACATTACATTTTTTAGTTCAGCCTTCCAGAAAGCACTCCAACCTATTCCCATCATTTCCATCGCATCCATTCAAACATGCATCGCAGGTGACCTTCGACAGCTGTCCCAGGTTCACGTGCTCCGCCCCGTGTCCCTCCCGACAGATGTCTCCGATTTCTATTTAAAGCTTTTGTGACTGCAGGGATTCATCTTCTTGGTTCTTTCGTGACTTTACCGAAAGAACCAAGAAGATGTCTCCGATTGTTCGTCGAGCACGTCGCACGCAACCTCCGCTCTGCTCGTGTTTATCCGGAGCCCAACTTTCGCGGCCTCCTCTCTTCATTGACATCCCCTGGAACTGACCGCAGCGTCGAATCAACGACGATTCACTGATGGGGGCCAATGGATTCACCCCGAAATTATTGCCAACATCACCAACACGTATTGGCCGGTGTGGTGAAGTACGGTGAAATAACCCCACAACTGACATGGTGTGTGAAAAAAATAAGAATAAGTTTTACCCCTTTCTGGCAAGATGTTCAAACACCAAATAGAAACCTTTTGCGAGGAATCAAGTTCACATTAACCACACGCAGTGCTTGTGGTGAGCATGCAAACAAACGTTCTCTCGTAATATTTTCCATTGTCTTTGAAACTGATTTGCCTACACTAGAGACAGGCTTATTTAGGGCCTAGTCTCAGCAGTTATCAGACCAGAGAATGCCATAAAGCGAACAGTACAAAGACAATGCCACGATCAGAGCATTTTTATCTTGGGGTGAGCAGCTACAAAATGGGACCGTTTTGCCAGTATCAAAGTATGAAAAAATATGAACAGGTTTTACCATTTCTGGCAATAAAATAGGCAATATAACAGGCGGTTTTATTGCCAGAAATGGAATCAAGTGCTGCATTAACCACAAGTACTTTTGATGAACATGACATCGTGTGTGGGGAGGTCTGCAGTGGATCGACAAAGGGCATCGAATTAAATTATTATTGTTTTTGCTCGATAATAAAGAAAAAAATGTCCATTCATCAGTCATAATCACATCATGTCGAGGACATAGTCTACCAGGTTAATCGTTTCGTCTCACCCACCGCGCTGCGTTCAAACACCGCACTCTGCTCTAAGCATCGCGCTGATGATCACTTCACTCTCTGCCTCTTCCCCTCACGCTGCTCTTCCATGGAGCTCCCTCCCACCATCTCGTCCCCCCGCGAAGCCCTTGTCACAACCTCGCTCAATTCGCGAAAAGCGTTCCCTGTCGGCCGTCGTCGCTTTGTTGGCGGCGCTCTTGCTTGCCGGCCGCTTGACGTTTCGGGCATTTGGGCCCCACCCTCAGCAACTGTCGCAAACAAAGTTATATTTAAATTGGTTATCGCGCGAAGGGCCTGCGAACACGTGCCCATCGCTCCCGAGAGCGCAACGATTGTGACGCAGTCGCTCGGTTCGACCCTCCGCAGGACCCCCACAGATCCTTGGGATTTCCCGCTGTGGTGCAAACACATCCCACCAACGCTGTCCTTGTACGAGGCCTTTGTAATGCATCCGGCAATAGGGAATATGGAATTCGTGTATCGCTGCATGCAGGGGTAGTGTCGGGGCGTGCGGGTGTGCGTCTCGGGTCCGCTGTGGCTCTTTGGATGAAAGGGAGGTGGCAGCAAAATCTGTGGAGGAGGAATGTGTTGTGGCTGGTGCGCCGAGCTCTGCTGAAGATCCCACAGCCGGCACTTGACACCGACGCTCACAACAACGAGCAGAGCGCCGGGTGGCTAAAGCACAGCAAGTTAGCAAAGCAGGGGGCACAGGTGGTGCATCTACCGGTCTGTCCCGAGACCTCCTGTCAGCAGCGAGCCTTCGACACTTCACGTAGCCTCGAAGTGAACCTGGCCTGGCACAAGCGCCGTGGTGATGTGGCTGTCACTGAGTGGTATTGGTAGCCTATGATACCATGCATTGGGCCAGGGCTCTGACCTTGGGGTGTGACCTGCCATTCGCCTGAGCGCAGTGAAACCAATTTACGGCCGCTGTGTGTGGACAGCGGCGGTGCGGGGGTTGGATTTTAAGAGATCTGCCACCGTTGTTTCAACTGCCGTGCCGGGGAGATGGAACCAGTGACCTCTGCATTGCAAATCCGGTGTGGTAACTGGTACGCTGCTGTGGCCGTAGCATCCCCGTCTCCTCAACCTCTGAACCAAAAAACTAACTTTTATTTTACCAGGTAAGGCCCACTGAGCTACATGGCCGCAAATATTATCTCAATAAAGTGGCTTATCACGTGGAAATTTATAGCGGTAGCCAAATCCTCTAAACGCGTGATGTTGATTCTAAATGTGGAGGGAAAAACCGGAGGACCCGAAGATAAATCCACGCGATCACGAGGAGAGAGAGAGAGACACGCAAAACTCAATATTTCTGGGCGTCGGAGTCGGGATGGAACCCACGACCTGTATATCAAGTTCAAATTCATTTATTAGGTAGAGCCCTGTGAGCCATTCGGCTCTTGAATCGGGTGCAACCGCAACAAACAAAAAACAAAAACATGAACAAAAAACATCTTAAAGTGAATATGTGACTAAGTGCAAACAGAAAATCCAAGAAAAGACAGCAAAATATTGCAGAATATCAGGCGAGGTAGTTAACATTTCGCCACCGAGCCTCGCGTTATTCGAGGCGTACCGAAAAAAAAATAGCTGTCAAGTTGCGTGGGCCACGGGGAATCGAGTGGTGTTTGACGAAGTTTCGTTCTCGGCAAACACGGAGGTCGATTGGGGATCGCCCTCCCGCACGAGCGCAACCGGACGGACTGTTGCCCAATCGTTCACCAACCTATTTTTCCAGCCTGTTGAATCAACGACCCCGCTGGCGGAGATGAAAGTGCGTGAGGGTCGCTGCTAGCGCCGCGGTGGGCAAACAGCGGTGTGGGAGCGCCGTGTGGACAGGAGATGAAAGGGAAGTGGAGGGAGACCGCGTCTTGGCTTAAATTAGCGTCGCCTTGTCGCAGATCAAAGTGACGCCGTGTGGCTATGGTTATCCGGACGCCTCCTCGAGCCCTCCTTCCCTCATCGCCGGCAGTGGCCAGGGGATTGCTTTCATCCGCTAGGACATTTTAAAGCTAGCAGCAAAATCGTCCGTTGTTGCGCTGTACTTCTATGCACCCCCCCCACCCACCTCCCCGCAGCGTATTATATTTGCTGCTCCAGGCCGCCACCAACGGTCACAACTTCTCCACGGCACGCTTGGCATGGTCAGGAGGTACTCATCCATCAGTGGATTCACAAGAAGGCCTGCACGTATTTCCTTGAGGTTTTGTTTTTATGTTTTTTGTTGTTGCCTTCCCTGCCAATGTCACAAGGTGAAGATATATATATTTTTTATCAACTGTGTGCATCGGCTAACCAGAGCACCGCTGTAATCTTGGAGAATGCACCCGGAAGATGATGCTGTTCGGAGCTACTTCTGAAGGGACTTCCCTCGGCCTCTTGACTCGCGTCATACGTTCAGAGTGGTGTTTATGCGGTCAACACGCATGTGATGTGCGCGCGCGCTAATTGACACCACGGACACCCCCTTTTTGCACGCGACGTGTTCAATCTCACGAGATTTTCCTGCTGAAATAAATGTGAATGAGTTAATATATCAAACGGACGTTTGTCATAACTGGAAGGTTGTGGGCCCTATGGGACCTCATCTCATGGGTCCTTCTGCCTTCAATACGAACTTATGAAGCATAACGTAAGGTTAGGCCTCAGTGGTTAGAATTAGTCAAATATAAACTACTCGAAGTAAGAAATGAATAAACAGTAATATTAAGGATGGTTTGTTCCAAAACAACGTATTAACCATTCTTAATACATAATATGTTAGAAACAGTCCCCTAATGCTATAAATTGATAGACCAATGTTAAGTGTACACTACTGAACATGACATTTTAACCGAAATTGACACGCGGCAATTTTTTTATAAAAAATGTAAAAAAATAAAAATCTCACCTTGTTCTACTTCCTTCCTCTGCTTAAGTGACTTGACCTTTTTAAAATAGAATAAAAACTCGCTCACCCTCGGTGACGTTCCACGGTTGAGACATCGCTGTGCAGGTGTGCTCAGGGTCGTCGTGTGCGAAGATGCGCCGTCAATGCACTGGGAAAGAGTGTCGCACTTCAAAGAAACTGATTTGTTTTTTAAAATTCTCAGCGCTGGAACTTCTCAGAGCCAAATTAAGTTTCCTCAGTTGGGACCGTGTCCGAGCTACAACCTAAAATCTGAAACCCGGATTGGGACTCAGCTTTGCCTGCTCGGCTGTCTGACCTCTGACCCCCCTCTGAGCCAACTGGCCACGACATTAAAGCAATATATTTATTTTTAGTGTCACTATATATACACACACAATGATGTATCTATCGGCCGCCGAATTATGAACCGACTTCAAATGATGTTGAGAACGAGGAAGGGGAAGAGCGCTGCTGCCCCAACGAGCTTGAGCAGCTGGCTCGTCAGTGATCGTCAGTGGCTGTGAGTGGCCCCCTCGGTCGACGGATGGAAGAGAGAGGACGGTGCTCGGGGGAGGGTCCGGTGACGAGAGCACCCAGAGGCCTGGTTTTGCTCGTGCCATTCCGCAAACGCGATCCCCGCTACTGACGCGTCCCATATAGGGCTCGTCAGCCTTCTGTTGTTGCGACTCGTTGACCCCCGCGCCCCGATTGGAAGTCTGTGAAAAAGAGCTTCATAGCTCATCGGATTCCTCCAGTCGAAGTAAAGATTCTGACTCCGAGCGGGCTGTGTGCGAACAATCTTATTCATCGTTGTTATCATCACTGTCATCATCATCAGCAGCGGTAGCAGCAGCAGTAGCAACAGCAGCCATGGTCGCTCCACTGCTGCATGAAGGCCTTCCCATGCCGTCCATAATAGAGGTTTTTGGGTTAGATCACGTCAATATAAATGTGTCGTTAAACCCGCCACCACCCGACGCAGCCTATCAGTAAGGTTTGTCACGAGAACAAAACATGCCAATTTCATTACTAGTTCAGCAGACCGGTGTATTGGAGAGTAAATCCACAATATTTTTAATTTAAGTACGAATTGGCATGTTTTGTTTACTTGACAAACCTTACTTATTTGGCTGTGTCGGGTGGTGGCGGGTTGAACGACACATTTATATTTACGCGATCTAACCTGAAATAAAAAAAAATAAAACACTTTGATAAAACAAATTATGGTGACGTTTAAAAACGCTGTACATGAACGTTGCATTTTAGATATTGACCTACAACAAAAACCCCTAAAAGTAACAAAAGTAAATACAAAGGTAACAATAATTACACATGAAAGAAGACACAACAATGTAATATTCAGCTGTGAATCGTGGTAGGGAATTATCATCTTTTCAATCATCATCATGAACTCCAGCAGTAGCATCATCAGCATCATCTGGAATAATCATCTGCAGGACCACCATTGCTATGCATTATTTGAACCAGTCCTGGTGTGGTGCGGTGTGTAAACATCGCCGCTAAGGAGACAAAGGCAGCCGGGCGTGGTGCTGGCCACCTCGTGTGCCGTGCCGGCCTTTTAAAGGTGCTCGCTCACAGCACTTCCCCCAAAAGGTCTGCTAAGGCTATACGAGGGGGGGGGGACCTTTGTCATTGTATGTATGTAGTTTGCACTTCTTTCGCACTCTACGTAGCCAACCGTGCCAATGTGTACGTTGTTTTGCGTGCGTGCGTGTGCGTGCGCGTGCGTGCGTGTGCGTGCGCGTGCGTGTGCGTGCGTGCGTGTGCGTGCGTGTGCGTGCGTGTGCGTGCGCGTGCGTGCGCGTGCGTGTGCGTGCGTGCGTGTGCGCGTGCGTGCGCGTGCGTGCGTGTGCGCGTGCGTGCGCGTGCGTGCGCGTGCGTGCGTGTGCGTGCGCGTGCGTGTGCGTGCGTGCGTGTGCGTGCGTGCGTGTGCGTGCGTGTGCGTGCGCGTGCGTGCGCGTGTGCGTGCGTGCGTGTGCGCGTGCGTGCGCGTGCGTGCGCGTGCGCACGTGCGCGTGCGTGCGCACGCTCTCGTCGCTGTTCAGACCAAGTCGGCGCTTTTGGCGAGGGACCAGAACTCGTCAACAAACGCGGTTTTGATTTCGAGAGGAGAACGAAACAGAGGCTTCAATAAACTCGGAGGCTGCTGCTGCTGCTACTGCATGCCACCGCTTGCCATTAATTGCTTTAATGACACACTGCTGAGCTCGGTTTTAGCGGCAGCGCTGGCCTGCCTCGGTTTTAATCAAACTTTTATCGGAACCGTAATTGTGTCGCTGTTGACATCGTTGCCAGCCGTGCACGGATGGAGGAGGAAGAATGAAGTCTGGTTCTCCGTGTGTGTTGGGGACTTTTAATTAAATGTTGTTCATGCGCCGCCATCAAGCGAGGGCATGCAATGAGAAGGAGGCGCACGAGTTTGTAGAATTTTCTCTCTCTCGAGTTTCCCGCTGATGAGCAGATCCACGACTCAAGCTCCCCACGTCCCCGTCTGATCCCGCTCTCCCCTCTCTCTCTCGCCTGCTCACAACGCCGCGCTTCGCACTCGAGGTTCGGCGACGCTGACTGCGGAAGACACGGCCACCGGATTGAAATGTAGCGGCATATCCACGGCACGATCCAACGAACTTACGGCCCGATGTCAATCAACTGCTGCTGGATGAAAGCATCTCCGTGTGCCGTTTCAATCATGTTTGGGGAGGGGTGGGGGGGGTGTTTGTCCAAACTTCACCGCGCTGATCTGCGTGGTATAGCAAAAGCAGCTGGTGGTGCCCTGGGCCAGACACATTTTTGCTCACCACCGGTCTTCGCCAAGGCCGAGAATCCTAAGTTGAGGTCGTCAGGTTCATAGCACAGTTCGTGAACCACTGAGATCACCACTCCCCCTGCGGTGTAGATTTAATGAATCTAAAATTACACGAAATAATCTTGGCGGCTTCTTGCATAACGTTAGCATTGGGTGGTGTCCATCTCCGGCAGCTATGCAATCAAATCGCCTCGAATTCGCCCAATCTTGTCGGATCTGGAATGTTCAGCAGGGCCTTTGGCCTTGTTAGCAGCTGGGTGGGAGGCTACTCGGGAAGACCCAGGCATGGCCAGGCGGCGGAGGCTAACAGCAATGGATTCTTGAATATATAGATGTGTGTGTGTGTGGCACTTGCGACTGGTACTCCCTGCGTGCATGGGGGTGTTGGGTTTGTTTAGATGACATTTGATGGAATTCGCTGGCACCCGTGCAACAAACTGGCGCGACGGTTATATGCACCAAAACGCAAGGCACAAATCGTCTTTGTTCTCGTGAAATCGTGACGAGTCACCAAATCTGGAGATGGGGAATGAGGGGCACGGGACGATCGTTGCACCTGTAATGATGATTTAGATCTTTTTAGCGGTGAAACAGACTTTTTATGGACGTATCGGCGGTCCACCGGTGCAGCATAACACACCGGTCCTCTTCTTGGTTCTTTCGGTAAAGTCACGTAGAAGGAAAATAATAAAATAATAAAAATAAAACATAATAAAATTATTCTCACGACGTTTCGGCCACAACGCAAGCAGCCGTCTTCAGGTGGAGAACAGGTCTGTCGAGAAGGCAGAGTCTGAATGGCACGCCCCAGGCTTGGAGCGACTATTTACGCTGGGATGGAGGGGCGAAGAGCGTCTTGACAAAATAATTTGCATATCAAGAGGAATTTAGCATATTTATGGGAAATGCAGATATGCGATTAGTACTACTTGTGAAATGCGTAGGAGGTTTGGCGAGGGGTTTGAAGTCATTATGCCCATGCATTATGCAGGATTAGCAGTATCAAAGGGAGGGAGTAAGGTTAGAATTAATAAAGGGGAGGAATGTTAATAATATGGCGCCGCAGCAACTAATATGCTTATAGACTATACATTGTAATATTACACTATGTATTATTCTACCCAACCAACTGTATACCACACTGCTACCGGTCCTTATCAAACAATTCTAAATTGTAAATTTGAGCTCACGTTCGTCTTCTGACCGCTTCCACATCCCGAGAACTGATTTCGACGCACCACCCCGCAAGGTTTTCTGACCGGGGGGGGTTGTGAATTGCGGGAAATAAATAATTATTACATGTTTTTTTCCCTTTTTTATACCGCACACGGGCGTACCGTCGATACGTTCACTTGTTTATTTGCTGGCATCGCCCACGACTTGCCAAGTGATAGTCACATGGCATCCACCCTCATCGGTAAGCTTGGATTTCCAGCTTTATTATAACGGGGATAGGTCGATGTATTTGTTAGTTCATGGCGGGCAATCTCAAACCTTCACCTTTCACTCTGGCGTTCCACAAGGCTCCCTTTTGCCTCTAGTATGATCCCTTCTCTCGGTTGAATGATCTATCGTCTTTCACTCACAGCGCGTTCCACTGCCTTTGCGGATGACGGCAGACTCCGGGCGTTATGCTCATGTAGATCGCACGGCTGAAGGTAGCAGGCGTTTAGCTGCCCAACGTGCAGACGCTCCCCTGTCAATGAACACCGACTTGAACGCAATTCTCGATCGGGGTGATGCAAACCTGGTGACGTTCCACGGTCAATGATAACACTGGTAAAAAAAATAATAATTCTGGCCTGGACTTTTGCAGCTGTTTTAGACTAATTTCAGGGTGCTAATTCCAAATCTGATCTCAGATTTGCTCTATCACATCTCATTTTATGCTATCGGCATACCCCATTTTCATTGATTTTACCCGAAATTAACTCTGTCACTTATGATTGCAAGCTGTTGCGAGTCAGCGACTGCCTTAGTGTTAAAATATGGTGCTGTATTTTTAGGATAGTGTGTTTATAATATAATTTTATGTAGATATCCACATTTATTTAATATTTATCTTCTGCAGTTCTTATGGAAAATGCAATATTTGATATCTCAAAAACCGGATGTGATAGACAAAAACTGATGCCAGATTTGAAATCAGCACCCCAAAAATACCTTAAAACCGTTGGAATACCTTATGCCAGAACAAGTGTAATATCACGTAAGGATGTCAATGCCAACAGTTCCATCGTATTTACCAATTATATTCTTATCTATGGTATTCTTATCTCGCACCTCCGATGAGTGTGGTTGGCTACGTACGATGCGAAAGAAGTTCAGCATACATCAATCTCAGCGGACCATTACGGATTGGCTGTGTTGCTAATTTCAGGAGGCATCTGTGGTGGATCAGCCAGTTGCTACCTCACTGCACCGGATATAGCTCCACGTAAATAATCAATCAGCATGATTGATATAATCACTGACTCACTGGAGTCACTCACTGATGACTTGACCTACCAGACTGATGGTTTTGTCTCGTCCACGTTGTTCAACCACCACCACACTGCATGTCACAACAACTCACTCACTAAAACCAAAATGTGTTTAACCACCACCACACTGCATGTCACAAAAACTCAGTCAGTCACTCACTCAACCACACTGTATTGGACCACCACACTGCAGGTCACAAAAACTCACTCACTAAACCAAAATGTGTTCAACCACCACCACCACCACCACACTGCAGGTCACAACAACTCAGTCACTCCCTCACTCAACCGCACTGTGTTCGACCACCACACTGCAGGTCACAAAAACTCACTCACTAAACCAAAATGTGTTCAACCACCACCACCACTACCACACTGCAGGTCACAACAACTAAGTCACTCCCTCACCCACTCACCGCACTCCAGGTCACTTAACTTCCGGTTTATTCCCTCCGCTGCCCTCCTTTGGATTTCCCTTCCATCATCTCCTTTCCACAAGTTCTTCGAATAACCTTGCTCGATCCACGAAACGGCACCGACTCTTCTCGATTGCAACATTGGTGACACTGTTTTTTGCTGGCCGCTTGACATTTTAGGTTTTCGCTCAGCAATTGTGTAAGAAAATAACTTAAAACGATTTCCCCCTGATTTTTGCCGGAGCTCGGAAACCTGATAAAATACTTATAAAGTAGATTGCAGTGAGTTATGTATGAGTTATGTATGTTCTATATAAAGTACATTTGTATTTTGTACTTTACCAGGTAAGGTCCACTGAGCTGTGTAGATCTTTTTGAGAAGCGACCTGGCAACAAATGATAGCTCAACAAAGTGGCCCATCACGTGGGAATTTATAGCAGCCAAATACTCTAAACGCGTGTTGATTCTAAATGTGGAGAAAAAAAATCCATGCATCCGTGGGAAGAATACGCAAACTCCATATATATAAGCATCGGGGTCGGGATCGAACCCACGACCTCCTGTATACCAGGCGAAGCAGTTAATATCTCGCCACCATATGTATATGTTGAACTTCTTTCGCACCGTACGTGGCCAACCGTGCTAATCGAAGGTGCCGACCACCGCACCACCGCTCCCACGCACCTTCGCCGATTCATTCAACCGCTCTTCGCTTCGCTGTTGCCACTCGCCGGGGTAGCAGCTGCACCCAGGGCCACGAGCGAGCGATGTCCCCAGCAAAAGAGAGAGAGAGGTGTGATGGAATAAATAAATAAATAAAACCATTAAAACTCGCAGAGACAGAAATAAATGTTTTGCCGGGCCGGTCTCCCGCAGGGCTCCCAGGGAGGCAGATTAGGTCAATCACCGCGTCGTCCGTTGCGGTCGCATTTCTCGGCGCCCCAACCGCGAAGCTCGGTCTCTTGAGCAGCGCGGGTGGGTGCGGTGGGAGGGGGAGCGGTGGAGCAGGCGGGTTGGGGGTGGGGGCAGGGGGGTCCCATCAGGTTGCTTGCAACCGTGCCGAATTTTAATTAAATCTGAAAAGAAAATTCAACAACTCGATTCCGATGGCGTATCACATTGACTGTCAAGAACATTAAGTGTGGCTCTGGCAGGGGCACGTCGCTGGGAGGGATGGTGGTGATGGTGGTGGCCGGTGGTCGATCCTAATGGTGTCGTAGGGGCAGCCTAAAGACAATAGAGACTAATGATGGCGTAGACGCAGCCTAGAGACAATGGAGGGTAAGTGCCCGAGAGGACGATGAAATTGGTGGCATTCAGGGCACCACGGCGGCGAGATGTTAGCTACCTCGCCTGCTATGCAGGAGGTCGTGGGTTCAATCCCGACCCTGTCGCCTAGATATTTGGAGTTTGCGTGTCTCTCTCTCCCCGTGGTCACGTGGATCATTGTCCGGTTCCTTTGGTTTTTCCCTCCATATTTAGAAACGTGCGTTTGCAGTCGTTGGCTTCAATAAATTCCCACGTGATAAGCCACTTCGTTGAGCGATCATTTGTGGCCAGGTCGCTTCTGAAAAAGAGCAATATAGTTCAGTGAGCCCTACCGAGTAAAAACAAATACTTCGCAAGTGCCACGCGGATTACATCGCAGGGCTGCGCGAGATCACGATGGCGAGGATGGGCTTTGATCTAGCAGTAGATACATCACTGTTGGTAATGATGTTCCAACCTGGGAAGGGTTTGGTGGGGGGGGGTTGAGCAATTTACGCGCGGTGCGCTGTGAACCCGACGAGACCTGAGTTTGATTCTTGGGGAAGGCCAACATCGGTGCTGAGTGATTACACTGGTCAACACACTTTTTCTGGCATAAGGTATTCCAACGTTTTGAAGGTAATTTTGGGGTGCTGATTCCAAATCTGGCATCAGTTTTTGTCTATCACATCAGGTTTTTGAGATATCAAAGATTGCATTTTCAATAAAAACTGCGGAAGAAAAATATTAAATAAATGTGGATATCTACATAAAATGATATTATAAACACACTATCCTAAAAATACAGCACCATATTAGCAGTCATTGACTCGCAACAACTTGCAATCATAAGTGACAGAGTTAATTTTGGGTAAAATCAATGAAAATGGGGTATGCCGATAGCATAAAAATGAGATGTGATAGAGCAAATCTGAGATCAGATTTGGAATCAGCACCCTGAAATTAGTCTAAAACAGCTACAAAAGACCATGCCAGAAAAAAATGTGTTGTTGTTGTTGTTGGCCAGTGTTATGGGAGCCGATCCTGGGGTTCCGTCTTGACCAACTCACGCTGACCACCGTAGTGAAGTATGGTTAAGCAACCTCCGGCAGGGTCGGCAGGCACATCAAGGGGAGGTCCTCATCCAGCAGTGGATTGAAACTGTGCTGCAAGTGAAGTGCCTTGGATTGTAAAGTAAGAATAAAAACGAGGTAGAAAGAAAAAAATACTAAAAAAATAATCAAACAACCCCAACGCGGGAGAGAGTAAAAGGCGTACTAAGCGAGGCACATGTTATACACTTTCAATTATTTGCCATTCGTGAACTATGTCGGCTTAAAAATACTTGAGTTGCAGAACTCGAACGCGTTTGAACTGCATTTCAATCAATCAACGCCTTTATTTATAACGAGCTGTCCATCCACGGAGAGCCCTGGGGGTGTTTGGTGCAGCGGCGACTCTCCACCTCGCAGGGGCAGCGCGCTTCGCAGCCACGCAGCTACACAGCGCTTCATGACGACAACGCGCTACGCAGGAACATCGCGCTACGCAGGGACACCGCGCTACGCAGCCGTGGTGTGTAAAGCTGCAGCCCTGCAATCGCCTGCTCACGCCACTGCTGGCGGAAAGGGCTCCGGCTAGAGGGACCTGCAGAGAGCCCTTCTCGACAGTGATTTGGCCTACTCTTCCATGCTGGACAGACATCTTGGACGATGCGGCGGGAGTAAACCCCCACTTCACGCGACCTGCCGGTGGACTCACCGTGATGGACGCATTTATACTGCTGGGTGGACAGAGGTGGACTTCGTGAAAAACGCGTAACCGCTGCATCGGGAGAATTAACTGGGTACCTCTGCATTGCAAGTCCTCAGTGTTCTAACCATTCCCCCGTGGTGGAAGCATCCCACAAGTTACGTAATGCACGATAGGTGATTCTGATGGGAGGATTACCATGAATGTTTTGTTACGTTTCCCAAGTCAGACTTCTGAGTTTCACATCACACCATGTTGCACTGACAAAGAGACCAGTATTGAGCGTGGGGGCTGGGGGGGGGCATAGCCTGTTCAGCCGCTCAGAGCCATGCGCGGAGCGATCGGCCGATCGTTTATTCAGAAAGAAACGATGAGATGGTAGCAGCGGAAGCGGCGATGACGGTGGCGGGAGGACGCGTCTCGTGACTGCTCCTTTGTGCTATTACAAAACAAGGGACGACGAGATGTTTTTTTTCTTTTAAACCGCACAAAGATATCTGCGCCGTAAAGAGCTACAGTCTTTCAAAACTAAAACAAAATATTTTGGCTCACGTTTCGAAGCGATCGCTATCTCTCTCCCCCCTGTGTCGGCCGGTTACGGTGACATAAACCTTCACCCGATGCGTGCGTGCGTGTCCCTGTACGGCGAGCGGTCGGTGCACGTGGCCTGGCACGAGCGACGTGGTGGCGTGAACCGCCACGTGGTGGCGAATGGCGGTCGTCGTTGTTGTAGTCCAGTGGTTGACGGACCTGGCGACCTGAGTTCGATTCCCCACTCGCTGCCGACATCGGTGACGGAAAAATCTGAACCACCTCCAGAGCTTCCTGCGCTTGAGCGAACTTCCAACAGTAGATAAAAAAAAAAGGTGCTGTAAACGATAATGGCCTGTCAAGACTCGTGCAAACATCTGCACTGGGGAGACAAAGGCGGCTGGGCATTGGTGTTGTACGCACCGCCCCCTCGTTCTTCGTGCCCGCGTCTTTCATAGGTGCTCGCTAGCAGCCCTTGCCCCCATCGGCATGCGTCGGCTACATGGAGGGTGTGGAGATGTTAACTACCTCGCCAGGTATGCAGAAGTCGCGTGTTCGATCCCGACCCTGACGACTGTATATTTGGAGTTTGCACGTTTTCTCTCCCTGTGGTCGCGTGGATTTTTCTCCAGGTCCTCCGGGTTTTCCCTCCACATTTGGAACGCACGCGTTTAGATTATTTGTCTGCTATTAATTTCCACATGAAAAGCCACTTTGTTGAACTATGATTTGTGACTAGGTGGCTTCTGGAAAATATCTCTATAGCTCAGTGGGCCTTACTTGGTAAGATAGAAAAAAGTTTAGCTTGAAAATAGTATTAAAAAAATAAGAACCCTTCTGGCAATGAAACAGGAGGTTTTAAGATGTTCAAACACCGAATAGAAACCTTTTGCGAGGTATCAAGTTCGTGTAAACTACACGCAGTTCTTGTGGTGAACATGCAAACAAAGGGGCTCTCGTAATATTTGGCGTTGTCTTTGAAACTGAGTGGCCTACACCAGAGACAGCCTTCTTTAGGGCCGAGTCTCAGAACTTGACTTAAAGCTTTTGTGACTGCAGGAATTCATATTTTTTGGCTCTTTCGGCAAAGTCACGTAGATAGGTTCAAAAATAAAATAAAACTACGACGTTTCGATTGTCGTAGTTTTTTATTCGATCGCAACACAAGCGACCGTCAGAACCTATTCTTATTTTTTAAATCCTTTATATTAAGTTCACTTGCTTGCTTGCTTGTGCGCTTACGACCGTGCAAATCTTTCGGTCGTTTTTTAACCCACTTCCCGTGATCCAATCGAGCTGACATTTTGCACACATACTCGTTGTGCGTGACAATTTATTTGCGTGAAAATGTTTTTCCAAAATTTTCCACTTTTTAGGAAAAAATTTTTTCATATTTAATTTAAAATACCAATGTGATAAAATGAAACTCTTACTCAAGAAAAATAAAAATGAATAATAAAATAAAACCGATGCCACGCATATAAAGGATTTATAGTGAAAAACTTTGTTTTTACGGGTTAATTTTTTCATACTTTGATACTGGCAACAAAAAATGTCTCATTTTGAAAATGGGAGTTCGTCGTTGCAGGCGAGTATAAATAATAAGCACAGGCCAGCACCGGGTGGAGTCTGCGCAGTCCAGATCGCATCGCAAACACCGTGCGCGACCTTGCCCCGAGCAGACGCGCGGGAGGGTGTTGTTGGTGTTGGTGGTGTTGTTGGTGGTGGGGGTCAAGCGAGTGTGAAGAGCGTTTAGCCCGAGTCAAGTCACCCACGTGGCGCGGTTCGCAAGCGGTGCACTCGCACGCGGCCAATCTCGGCAACCCCATCGCCTCTACCTGTCGCGCCTGCCCCCCCCCGCTCCCCCTCCGCTCCCCCTCTCTCGACTTGTCCGGCTGCTGTCGTTGATGCGTGTCGGGCAGGAGCGGCGGCGCTGCGGTTAGCACGCACCGCGGCCATGCCGAATGAGATGTGGCGAGCGACGACTGAACCCGTCCTGATGAACCCCCCCTTCCATCCCACCCGCCCCTGCCACACGCTGACCGGCATGGAGAAGTATGGCCTAAAAACGACGCGCAATTACCGACATGATTTTTGGGGACTTTGTTCCGGCAGTTGGTTCGCAAGGTGTTGAGCAAATAACGATGACGTTGACGATGTTTCCACTTCTGATGAGGTAGCTGGCTACAGGTGATGGGGATGATGTACCTGCTGCTTTTTTATGCTGCTGCTGATGATTTTGGTGATGTATCTGCTGCCGGTGATGATGATGCAGTTTAGGGTGATGCTTTAGGTGTGCCTGCTCCTGATGATGATGTAGGTCTTGCTGTTACTTTTGCCGCTGCTGATAAAGATGATGAAAAAGATTATGGAAAAACCAGAAAGATCCAACATTGAAACACAAATATTAAAAAAAACCTCGCCAGCCATCTTACCAAGTCGGCTCAGCTCGACTTGGTTTAACATTGACCCAAATCATCTCTCTCATTGTCCCAGTTTAATGCGCAGTCTTATGTGTTGTATGCATAGGTGTGGCGTACGTGTACATAACACTTCATTTAGAGGGAGCATTGACTGATAAAAAAATTGATATTTTTTTTGGTCGTTCTATGTCGAAATATAAAATGCATTTATCTGTATTAAATAGTTGTCTCTCTTTCTGTTTTGTCTCTTGTTGAACTCAGCCTCGCTTGTGTTCTTGGTTTTACCCTGTCGGGTTGTCATTAGGCAAAGGCGCGGCCCTGCAATTCCTTGCTCACCCCACTGCTGGCGGAACGGGGCCTCCGCGAGAGGGACCCCCAGAGATCCCCTCAACTACTCTACCACGTGGGTCGGACGTCTCGGACGAGGTTGGAGCACCCACACTCTACCCCACCATCCATCTCGCTGGGTAGACACGGGTGGGACTGGCTAGTCAATGCTGTGGCTGTGGTGCAGAGCTCTGCGGAAGATACCACAGCCACCCACCACACGTGGCCTGCCAATCAACTAATCGTAGTAAACCCATTTGACACCGCTGGATAGACAAAGGTGGTGGTGGTGGGTGGGCTGGGTGGGGTGGGTGGGGTGGGTGGGGTGGGTGGGGTGGGTGGGTTGGGTGGGGGTCAAACTTGCAACATTGTTTCAACTGCCACGCCGGGAAATTGAACCGGTGACCTCTGGATTGGGAGTCCGTGGTTGCAGCACGTGGGCTGTCATCCACATTTATTTATATATGTATCGTAACACACTTGTCATTCCAGTTGTAACTCGAGAACCAAAACTGTTCGGAAGGATAAGCAAGATGCCAAGTATCAACATAAAAAATACCGGTTTCCAGAATTCAAAGTTGTAGGTTTGTTTACAAAAAATATATATTTTATGTACATTTGTGGATTTCACTGTCTGATGTCTTCTCGGGCTGCGTCGTGTGTTGCTGTTTGGCACGATGTCCGATGTTTCACTCCGCGCGCTGGGAAGCTTCTCCAGGAACTGAATTCGATTTTACGACCGGCAACAATCGAGGGATGCAATTGAAGCGCTCAAGCCAGTTCCCGAAGAAGCTCTCGTGTGGCACGTGGGGCGAAACGTCGGGCACCGTGCCGAACGACAAAATCAGAATCTTTATTTGTCCTGGAGAAATCCGATGAGCGATGAAGCTCTTTTTCACAGATGTCCACTATGGGCGGGTCAGAAAGTTACAACAACAAACAACACACAACACAACTATAGGAGTGCAAAGTATAGGAAAGGTAAGCAAATCATGAACAAATTTACGAAATCTAAACTATATTTATTTTTCTTCTTGGTTCTTTCGGTAAAGTCACGTAGAAGGGAAATAATAAAATAATAAAAATAAAACAAAATAGAATACAATTCTCACGACGTTTCGGCCACAACGCAAGCAGCCATCCTCAGGTGAAGACCAGGTCTGTCGGGGAGACAGCGGACGGTTGCTTGCGTTGTGGCCTAAACGTCGTGAGAATTATTTAATATGTTTTATTTTTATTATTTTATTATCTCCCTTTTACGTGACTTTACCGAAAGAACCAAGAAGATGAATCCTTGCAGTCACGAAAGCTTTAAATCGAAATTTATATTGATTTCATTCGGTAAAGCCTACTGGAGCTATTAGTTCTTTTCCAGAAGCGACCAGGCCGCAACCGATAGCTCAAACGAGGTGGGTCATCGTCGCGTGGAAATTAATAGCATCAGCCAAATCGTCTAAACGACGCGCGGTTCGTACGACCAAGACAGCGCATCGCAGAGCCGGGCAGCACGACCGCGAAAACCTCGCGCGGTGGAATTCTCCCTCCCTCTCTCGCTCGCTCGCTCGCTTTCTGTCTTGGCTATTTTTTTTGTTGTCTCTCGGTGAGCTCCGGCTGGCTCGGCTCGGGCCCCAGAGTCTTCCCTTTGGGCCCGGTCCTCTCGTGTAATCCGCGGATTATCTTCGCAAATGTCGGGCGCTCGCCCCGGACGGTGCTGGCGGAGGCATTGCCCGGGCTTGTCCGATCCGAGCTTGCGGGGTTTAGCGAATAAATAAAGTATTAAACGGTCGAGGAGACACGCATTCCTAGTCGGGTTGTTAGTGCTCACTCGTCTTCGTCACCGTCGTCATCGTCTCGATGATGATGATGACGGCGATATCTTTGTTGTCGTCATCATTCTTGTCGTCGTCATATTTTTTCATCATCACAATTATCATTCCAACATATTTATCATCATGAAATTAGAAAAGCATCATTGTCATCATCATCATCAAAGGCAGTCAACTTGTCAACATTTTTTCATCATTATTTAGTCATCGTAATCAACATATATGAGTGACGTCATTCTGGTTGCCATCATCATCGTCACTGCAGTGTAATATTGTCAAGACTGTGACCACTTTCCTCTCATCATTTCATTTCTTCGCTCATTGACTCTTCAAATCATTCCTACAAACATCGCCGTCATCTCTCGGGATCCTATGGAAATAAGCGTAAAACTCGGTGAGGCAAACGAGAGTACCTTTACAATGTACATCACACAGAGTGTAACGAAATCAGACGGGAAAAATATTTTAATTCTCCCAAGCTAGTTGCCGAGTCAACGCCGAAGAGCCCCGTCATTGTCACACACGCGTTTCCGCCTTCTGCATCATCAGACGTCTTTATAAGTTTTCGTTTGACCAATTTTCACCCGTGTCATTTCCTTCGCCACCGACGCGTTGATTGACCCACGCGTCTCCTCCACCTTTCCCTCTACGCCGCCGCCACCCGCCATGAACCCGCCGTGAACCCGTCATGAACCCGTCGTGAACCCGTCGTGAACCCCCTTTGAACCCGCCGTGAACCCGCCGTGAACCCACTGTGAACCCGCCGTGAACCCGCCGTGAACCCGCCGTGAACCCGTCGTGAACCCGCCGTGAACCCGCTTTGAACCCACCGTGAATCCGCCGCGCCGTTGTTTCCGCCGATGACAAGGTGGCCGGTCGCTGGGTTTGACGTTTTACGTTGGCGAATATGAGTGAGCTGGCGAGCGAGAGAGTGTAAGGGTGAGTGAGAGGGTGAGTGAGAGGATGAGAGGGTGAGTGAGAGGGTGAGTGAGAGGGTGATTGAGAGAGTGAGTGAGAGGGTGAGTTAGAGGATGAGAGGGTGAGTGAGAGGGTGAGTGAGAGGGTGAGTGAGAGGGTGAGTGAGAGGGTGAGTGAGAGTATGAGTGAGAGGGTGAGTGAGAGGGTGAGTGAGAGGGTGAGTGAGAGAGTGAGTGAGAGGGTGAGTGAGAGGGTGAGTGAGTGAGAGGGTGAGTGAGAGGGTGAGTGAGAGAGTGAGTGAGAGGGTGAGTGAGAGGATGAGAGGGTGAGTGAGAGGGTGAGTGAGAGGGTGAGTGAGAGAGTGAGTGAGAGGGTGAGTGAGAGGGTGAGTGGGAGGGTGAGTGAGAGGATGAGAGGGTGAGTGAGAAGGTGAGTGAGAGGGTGAGTGAGAGGGTGAGTGAGAGGGCGAGTGAGAGGATGAGAGGGTGAGTGAGAGGGTGAGTGAGAGAGTGAGTGAGAGGGTGAGTGAGAGGGTGAGTGAGAGGGTGAGTGTGAGGGCGAGTGAGAGGATGAGAGGGTGAGTGAGAGGGTGAGTGAGAGGGTGAGTGAGAGGGTGAGTGAGAGGGTGAGTGAGAGGGCGAGTGAGAGGATGAGAGGGTGAGTGAGAGGGTGAGTGAGAGGGTGAGTGAGAGGGTGAGTGAGAGGATGAGAGGGTGAGTCAGAGGGTGAGTGAGAGGGTGAGTGAGAGAGTGAGTGAGAGGGTGAGTGAGAGGGTGAGTGAGTGAGAGGGTGAGTGAGAGGGTGAGTGAGAGGGTGAGTGAGAGGGTGAGTGAGAGGATGAGAGGGTGAGTGAGAAGGTGAGTGAGAGGGTGAGTGAGAGTGTGAGTGAGAGGGTGAGTGAGAGGGTGAGTGAGAGGGTGAGTGAGTGAGAGGGTGAGTGTGAGGGTGAGTGAGAGGGTGAGTGAGAGGGTGAGTGAGAGGGTGAGTGAGAGGATGAGTGAGAGGATGAGAGGGTGAGTGAGAGGGTGAGTGAGAGGGTGAGTGGGAGAGTGAGTGGGAGAGTGAGTGAGAGGGTGAGTGAGAGGGTGAGTGAGTGAGAGGGTGAGTGAGAGGGTGAGTGAGAGGGTGAGTGAGAGGGTGAGTGAGAGAGTGAGTGAGAGAGTGAGTGAGAGAGTGAGTGAGAGGGTGAGTGAGAGGGTGAGTGAGAGGGTGAGTGAGAGGATGAGAGGGTGAGTGAGAGGGGGAGTGAGAGGGTGAGTGAGAGAGTGAGTGAGAGGGTGAATGAGAGGGTGAGTGAGAGGGTGAGTGAGAGGGTGAGTGAGAGGGTGAGTGAGAGGATGAGAGGGTGAGTGAGAGGGTGAGTGAGAGGGTGAGTGAGAGGGTGAGTGAGAGAGTGAGTGAGAGGATGAGAGGGTGAGTGAGAGGGTGAGTGAGAGGGTGAGTCAAGGAGGAGTGAGAGCCCACAGAGCTATTTAGCTCTTTTTCAGAAGCGACCTGGCCACAAATGATAGCTCAACGAAGTGGCTCATTGGGTGCACATTTATAGCAGCCAAATACTCACCACACTGCAGGTGACAACAACCCACTCACCCACTCACCTAGCTATTATTTCACCCACTAACTCAACCATTCACGCGGTCACCACACTGCAGGTCACAACAACCCACTCACCCACTCACCTAGCTATTATTTCACCCACTAACTCAACCATTCACGCGGTCACCACACTGCATGTCACACCGCTTCTCTTTCTGCTTCATGTCTCGCACTGCTCCACTTTGGAATTTCTTTACAATTGTCTCTTTCCCCAATCTCTTATATCAACCTTGTTCAATTCGGGAAGCCTATTAACTTTCACCGCTTTCACCTTCAACGGTTCTGTTTTTTATTGGCTGCTTGGCATTTTGGGCCTGTGGATTAAAAATAAAGCAGCCGTAAAATGAACTTTAATGACCCCATGACATCATCTTTTACACAAGTAGGTCACTGCATGGCTGTGTCACAGCCTAAATCCCAAAATGTAATAATTGTCCACGCACTAAATGGTATGGCAATAATAATAATGATTAAAAAAACAACGTGACGGCAATTACCATAGGGACTGATTGTTAGAGGGAACTTATGTTCAAGCGACTTAACAGGATTACACGTTTCATAGATTTATGTAAACAGTCGTACAAACAGAAAGATATTTTCATATGTATATAAGAAGGTGGCTGAATGGCTCATGGGTCAGAGACACTGGGAGCTGGGTTTGAATCAAGGTTTCGGCCGCTTACGGTTAAACTGGGGTCTCTCTAGTGAAGCAAAAGCATCGTATTGAATGTGTCTTTGCACTTAGTCTGGCAAAAAGTGTAATCTCTGAGATTTAAACATTTTCAATTCATTGGGCGGCATGATGGAGCAGTGGCAACACTTGCACCTCGCAGCCAAGAAGGGCCTTGGGTTTGATTCTCAACTCGGGTGTCTGTCTCTGTGGAGATTGTACGCTCTCCTCCCGTTCCGCATGAGTTTCCTCCGGGTTCTCTGGATTCCTGCCGTCGCTAAGCTATACGCGACGTAGCTGGCCAAACATCTCAATGCTGAAAAAGTCCCCGCAAATTACTCGATTGGGATTACACGTCGCGAAATATTCACCCACTATGTGTAAAAAAAGCAAACTTGGCAGGAATAAGGATTTCGAGATCCCGTGAGGCCCTCCTGGGTAAAGAAGCATTTAAATAATTGAAGAATCATTTTTCTCAGAGCCTTTATTGTATAGGAATAAAAAAATGTCATTCTCAGAGATGGAATCTCATAAAGTGTGGATAAAGGGGCGATTTACACGACTTCAGACGTAGGTCCGTGATGTCCCCTTGTCCAGGACCATCCCCCATCACAGGGTGGTGTGTCGCGAGCTGTAGAGTTTTCTGAACGGAAACGTCTTCATCTTTTGACCACAATGGCGATAAGCACAAGCTGTCTGCATCGTTTGGAGATGAAAAAAAAAATCGTGTCGGATTTCGTCAAGGCAGCTTTTGTGTGGGGTTGTTCTCAGTAGAGGTATAATAACAATGCACAGACGAATAGCCGAATATCAATTCTTTGAGATCATGATATGGGCAGTTCCGAACAGAAGGCAACCTCAACATGCTAATACGGTAATCCGTACAGGGTGTCATTTTCAAGGTATTTATCTTTATTTTTAGAGCATGACTTATCGATGGAATGAGTTCATCGTTTGGCACACACACAAAGGTGCGTACAGAATTGAACTCGCCATCACCACCGTCCCAGCGCGGACGACAGAGCAAAGTCACCCGTGTGCATCTGACACCGTGATATTCTCGGCCATATCTCCCGTATCGGTATATATGCTCCAAGCACGTGCGCTGTTTCATTCAGACGCTGTCGCCTCGACAGACCTGGTTTTCACCTGAGGACGGCTGCTTGCGTTGTGGCCGAAACGTCGTGAGAATTATTTTATTATGTTTTATTCTCATCATTTTATTATTTCCCTTCTACGTGACTTTACCGAAAGAAGCAGGAAGAAAAAAAAAGAATTTCTTCTAACTGAATTGCGGTCCTGTCTGCACGAATTCTCTGTGCCCAGGTAAAGAAGCCACTTTGTGTTAACACCCATACGTAACTCACATCTTTACAGTGTCTGAAACGTACGTCCGGTAATTGTGGAAATGCTCTTTTAGAGGCATCGAATCGCTTCGTGCAAGCATCGATGTTCGTGTCGGAATCATTGCACCTAATGGAAATCACGTGACCCCCCCACAATTCTAAACTATACTATCAACTAAACTATTTTTTATTTCACCAGGTAAGGCCCACCGAGCTATATAGCTCTTCGTTAAAGTCACGTAGAAGGGAAATAATAAAATAATAAAAATGAAACATAATAAAATACAATTTTCACGACGTTTCGGCCACAACGCAAGCAGCCGTCCTCAGGTGAAAAACAGGTCTGTCGGAAAGACAGCGTCTGAATGACAGCCCTGTTCTTCACCTGAGGACGGCTGCTTGCGTTGTGGCCGAAACGTCGTGAGAATTATTTTATTATATGACATTTTTTATTATTTTATTATTTCCCTTCTACATGACTTTACCGAAAGAACCAAGAAGATGAATCCCTGCAGTCACGAAAGCTTTAAATCGAAATTTATATAGCTCTTGTTCGGACGTGACCCGGCCACAAATGGCAGCCCGACCAAGCGGCTTATCGTCGCGTGGACATTTATAGCAGACACAAACACTCTTAAACGCGTGATTGTAAATCCAGTGGCCGCTGCCCGCTACATTCATCGGTGGCCGGCACCGTGACGAAAACCGACGCCATTCTTGCATCGGACCGCGTCGTGCCCTTGATGCGTGATGGTTCATCGCCGGCGGGGGGTTTGTGAGTTGGTGAAGTTGGGGGGCGCGGGGGGGGTGCTGCGGAAGGGATCGTTGTGTCCCCCCCCCCCTGGTTTGTCCGGCTGTTATTAGCAGGGGGAGCGTGTTTTGTCGAGCCATCTGATTGTTGAGACTGCGTGGGGACGATAATGTGCGGGTGGCGTTGGGAAGCCTCAGGCTGGAGGCGTCGCCGGGTCTTAAAAAGTGTCATAAAATGCTTTGTTTATGAAAAAAAATTGACATTATAAAAGCTTATCTTCTCAATCTGCCCTCCCTCCAGGTGAATTAGGTGTCACGAACACAAAGATGAACGGCTCGCTATTATCGAGTGCGGCCAAAGCGCCGTCCCAATCGTCTGTGGCACCAAACTCGCTTCCCTCGCCCGCAAACTCCCACACATCCCTCCCCATCTCCCAGCCCCAATAAACCCCTCACCAACCCATCCACCCACCCACCAACCCACCCACCCACTCACCCTCTCACCCACCCATCCACTCACTCACCCACCCACCCACTCACTCACCCACCCACCCACTCACTCACCCACCCACCCACCCACTCACTCACTCACTCACCCACCCACCCACTCACTCACTCACTCACCCACCCACCCACCCACCCACTCACTCACCTACCCACTCACTCACCCACCCACCCACTCACTCACCCACCCACTCACCCACCCACCCACCCACCCACTCACCCACCCACCCACCCACTCACCCCACCCACCCACTCACCCACCCACCCACAACCCCCTCACCCACCCACCCACTCACTCACTCACCCACCCACCCACCCACCCACCACTCACTCACCCACCCACCCACCCACTCACTCACTCACCCACCCACCCACCCACCACTCACTCACTCACCCACCCACCACTCACTCACCCACCCACCCACCCACCCACCCACCCACCACCACCCACCCACTCACTCACTCACCCACCCACCCACCCACCCACCCACCCACCCACCCACCCACTCACCCACCCACCCACTCACCCCCTCACCCACCCACAACCCCCTCACCCACCCACCCACCCACCCACTCACTCACTCACTCACCCACCCACCCACCCACCCACCCACCACTCACTCACCCACCCACCCACCCACTCACTCACCCACCCACCCACCCACTCACTCACCCACCCACCCACCACTCACTCACCCACCCACCCACCCACTCACTCACCCACCCACCCACCACTCACTCACCCACCCACCCACCCACCACCCACCCACCCACCCACTCACCCACTCACTCACTCACTCACCCACCCACTCACTCACTCACCCACTCATTCACTCACTCACCCACCCACTCACCCACTCACCCACCCACCCATTCACCCACCCACCCACCCACTCACCCACCCACCCACCCACTCACCCACCCACCCACCCACTCACTCACCCACCCACTCACTCACTCACCCACTCACTCACCCACTCACTCACCCACCCACCACCCACCACCCACTCACTCACTCACTCACTCACCCACCCACCCACTCACTCACTCACCCACTCACTCACTCACTCACTCACCACCCACTCACTCACTCACTCACCCACCCACCCACTCACCCACCCACTCACCCACTCACCCACCCACTCACCCACCCACCCACCCACCCACCCACTCACTCACTCACTCACCCACCCACCCACCACTCACTCACCCACCCACCCACCCACCCACTCACCCACCCACCCACCCACTCACTCACTCACCCACCCACCACTCACTCACCCACCCACCCACCACTCACTCACCCACCCACCCACCCACCCACTCACCCACCACCCACCACCCACTCACTCACTCACTCACTCACCCACTCACTCACTCACTCACCACCCACCCACCCACTCACTCACTCACCCACCCACTCACCCACCCACCCACCCACCCACCCACTCACCCACCCACTCACTCACCCACCCACTCACTCACCCACTCACTCACTCACCCAACCAACCACTCACCCACCCACTAAACCGCCCACCCACCCACCCACCCACTCATCCACTCACTCACTCACTCACCCACTCACTCACCCACCCACTCACTCACTCACTCACCCACTCACCCACTCACTCACTCACTCACCCACTCACTCACTCACCCACCCACCCACCCACTCACTCACCCACTCACTCACCCACTCACCCACTCACTCACCCACTCATCCACCCACCCACCCACCCACTCACTCACTCACTCACCCACTCACCCACCCACCCACCCACCCACTCACCCACTCACCCACTCACCCACTCACCCACCCACCAACCAACCCAGTCAACCATCCACCCACCCAAACACGTCTCACCTCTCCCCCCCTCGTCTCACAATCCTAACCCCCAATCCGTGTAATTATGAGATTTTCCATAATGGGGCTGGGAGAAGGTATGTGTGGTGCATTGTGGGATCCGGCTGGACTGCTGCCTGCTAAGCCGCTTTGTGTAATGAGTTAAGCTGCCTGGTTAGTAGGATGGTTTGTTATTTAGTAGGCTGATTGGTTGGTGGGTTTATACAGTAATTGGTTAGTGAACTGATTGTTTAGTAAGTTCATTAGTTGGTAAATAGGATGATGTGTTCGTGCGTTTATTGTTCAGTTGATCACCTGATTGGTTAGTAAACTGGGTAGGTAGGAAGTTCATTGGTTAGTAAGTGGCCTAAGTAAGCTGATAGTTATTATTATTCCGATTGGCCAGGATGCACACAAACAGCACATCGTAGTTCACTTCATGCAACTTAATTCGAGCTCTCAGACGTAAAGTTGTGCCCCCGGCGTGGATTAAAATTCCCTTCATGAGGCCGACGAATTACGTGATGCTATCTCCTGGGGCTGTTCTTTGGCACAGGGTGATGCGCTGCTAGCTGCAGTGAATGTGTTTTTTTCTGTCCCCCCGATGACACGATGCTGATAGCACAATTCAGGGGGAAAAATATATGTAAAAATATGCTTCATTATTAATATTGCTCGTGGCTTATTTAAATGCTTCTAGATTTGAAGCTTTCGTGACTGCAAGGTTTTTTCGGTAAAGTCACGTAGGTAAAAATAAATAAATAAAAAATAAATAAATAATAGAAATAAAATAAATTATTCTTTTTAAATGCTGTTTATAGTTCGGCCAATACTCTTGAGCTTACCCTGAGCAAAAGAGCACCCTTTGCTCAGGGTACGAGAGACAAGGGTTCAGCATTGGATGGGCAGAAGCGTCTGTGAATCGGACGAGGCGAGCACTCCAAGTCCGACGCGTCGTGCGGCATGCGGGCGCGAGTCGGTTCCGCAACAACCCCAACCTCGACAGACATGTTCTCCACCTGAGGACGGCTACTTGCGTTGTGGCCGAAACGTCGTGAGAATTATTTTATTATGTTTTATTTTTATTATTTTAGTATGTTTTATTTTTATTTTTATTTTATTATTTTCCATTCTACGTGAATTTACCGAAAGAACCAAGAAGATGAACCCCAAACCCCGCTCGCTCCCTGCGCCTCTGCCACACGGACGGGTCGCCAGTCTCCCCCCGCCCGCGCCATCGCGCGCGGGCAACCAAATGTGAAGAGATGTCGACAGCGAAAAGGCGCGCGACAGCGAGAGTGAGATCGGGGATGGTGGGTCTGGGCTGGGGGGGGGGGGGGTCCTGCCAGTGCGTACTGCACCGTCGCGTGACATCGCTGCCTTGTAACAACATTTACGCGGCAGCCGATGGGTTTCTCGACGTTCTGCGGAATGTTTTTTTTTTGTTTCTCGTGAGTTGTTCGGCACCGTGCCCGACCACTCGCTCCGATTGTCCCCATCACCTCGTTGTTCCAATCCCCTCATTGTTCCAATCACCTCGTTGTTCCAATCACCTCGCTGTTCCAATCACCTCATTGTTCCAATCTCCTCATTGTTCCAATCACCTCATTGTTCCAATCACCTCATTGTTCCAATCTCCTCATTGTTCCAATCACCTCGTTGTTCCAATCACCTCGTTCCAATTGCTTTGTTGTTCCAATCACCGAATTCTTCCAATCACCTCGTTCCAATTGCTTTGTTGTTCCAATCACCGAATTCTTCCAATCACCTCGCTGTTCAAATCACCTCGTTCCAATTGCTTTGTTGTTCCAATCACCGAATTCTTCCAATCACCTCGTTGTTCCAATCCCCTCATTATTCCAATCACCGAATTCTTCCAATCACCTCGTTGCCCCAATCACCTCGTTCCAATTGCTTTGTTGTTCCAATCGCCTTTTTTGTGTTCCCAACACCTCCGCTGACACGCGCACTGCACGCAGACGCGCGGCCCAATTCGCTCGGGCTGACGGCGGCGCACGCGAAGGGAAGCCGCAAGTCTGAGCGATGCCACGCGGGGCACGTCTCGCTGTGGCCGTCGGCGTCCGTTTCCAAGTCAGCATTGTGGGAGGAACACGCGCACAAGGGAAGCTGATTGAAAGCAGAGACCGCGAAGAAGAAGAAGAGGAAAACAAATAAACCCCATAGCAGTAGTAATAATAATAAAATACAACTCCGTACCCTTTTGTGAGGGGGTCGCAGAAAAAACAACACAGAACTCTGTGTTTTTGTCTCTTTGTCGCAATGCGCGTGCCACAGCTTCGCCGGGTTCCGGCGGCGCGCGCGCGAGGATCGGAATTCTCAGCCCGTGACGCAATTCATCCCAAAGAGAAGAGCGCACCTGTCCCTACCTCCACACCAACCGCCACCTCCACCACCACCACGCGCCCCACTCCCCACTCCTTACGCACATCCGCGCGCTCTCACCTGGCCGACTGCAGGTGGTGACGAGTGATGTGTTGGAGAATTCCACCACCAGTCGCCCTTAATCACCCCCTCCCCCAGCAGCCGCTGCTGCTGCGGCTGCTGCTGCCTTAGAGAAAAATCCTGCGAGCTGCACTTGCCCCAACAGTCTGCACGGCTATACGGGGGATATTTGTCTTTGCGTGCGTGTTTGGAGAACACACGCAGCTTAATGGCATCATCCAAGCTGCGAGGAAACGTCGAGTGGGCTTAGGCAAGACCGAGTGGCGGCCAAGGAGTGTAACGGTCCCTTGGCTTCGTTCATTTAGGAGATGGAGCGCTGAAATCAGATCGTGTGCAGGTGTTCGACGGATCGTTGCATGCCAGGGTCGTGATAGGTGTCGCTGGTGGCTTGGCGAGGCCTTCGCCCAGCGGTGGATTGCTCACGGCTGATGCAGACATGTTTTGCAGCGTGTGTTTGTTTGTACACGCGTGTGTGCGCGTGTGTACGCGGAGTGTGCGCGCGTGTGAATGTGTTTTGTGTGTGGGTGGAGCAAATGCTGTGTGTGTCGATTCGGCCTCAAATGACTACAACGCAGTGGAGGCAAAAGGCCAGTCTGATGAAGGCTACACAGAAAGGGGGGGGGGGGGGTCTCTGTCTGTGTTCTATGTATATATGTGTGCGTTTTACCCTCTTACCTAACCGTTCCCTGCCCCCCTTCTTCACTGCCTTACCCCTGTCGTGCCATCGATTCCCAAGCTGGCCAAATTGGCACCTTCTCACCTGCAATTGTCGAGCCAGAAACAGCATGGGTCCCCCGATTCGTGTCCTACCTGGTGATTGCACCAGCCCCGTCATTAGGAGGGCGATTAGTCCCTGGAATTTCCAAAGCGTCTTTTGCTCCAAGCTCTCTCCTTCTCATCACCTATCCACCCCCCTCCCCCCACCTCTCTCTCTCTCTCTCATTTACTCCCATTCCTGTCTCCCTGTCTCTCTGTCTGTGTCTCTCTCCACACAAACACACCTATGTACCCCCCACCCCTCCCGAACCTCTCCACTCCCCACAAACCCACCCACCCAGCCTCAGGCTCAGCTGTTCTTATTATTTATTTACAGTCCTTTGTCAATGTAGCAGTAGCAGCAGCAGCAGCAGTAGCGTGCTCTGTTATTGTACAAGCAGATGAAGAAACAGGGCACGTTGGGACACGTGATACGTCGCCCTCTTTTGTTTTGCGAGGGCAACCTGGGTCACGTCAAGTCATGGTACGACAGGATACAGATACACTGCTGGATGAAGCTCTACCCCCCCCCACTCTACCCCCCCCCCCTACACACTGTTGGCCGCTTGGGAGGGGGGGGGGTGGACCATACTTCACCACTAAGAGCATAGTTTTGACTAAAGTGGCAGACTACTGCGAGGACAATTGAATCTTTGCTTAATTGTGAACCACTGTGTTTCTGTTTAACCTTGTGTTCTAATTATTATAAATTATTATTAATACCCAGGAAAGCCTCAATGGGTCTTCAGACTGTTTTTGTCCAGGAGGGTTATGCCAGACCTTCGCTGTAGGCGACGATGTCGCTATTGTGCGTAACTCAAGTCGAGTAACATTTTTGAGCACTGGGATGATTTTGTATGATTTCTCTTCTTCTTTGTTTAGCTCTTGGAGGAAACCGGAGAACCCGGAGGGAAGCCATGCAGAACAGGGGCAGATCATTTCCAAACTCCACGCAGAAAGGCACCCGGATCGGAAATCAAACCCAGGTCCTTTTTGCTGCGAGGCACGAGTGTTAACACTGCGTACACACCACCCTGCCCGCTGCAAGGATTTTGCTTTCATTAATTACTACCACAGTTAATCGATATTCATAATTCCTAGCACTTGACTTAAAGTCCATTTTGATTTAAAGCTTTCGTGACTGCAGGGATTCATATTCTTGGTTCTTTCGGTAAAGTCATCATGTAGAAGGGAAATAATAAAATAATAAAAAACAATAAAAAATTCTCACGACGTTTCGACTGCAACACAAGCAATCATCATCAGGTGTGAAATCCACAGCAATAATTTTTTCCTTGTTTAATATTAATATTATTTTATTATTTCCCTTCTACGTGACTTTACCGAAAGAACCAAGAATATTTAAAGCCCATTCTCAATCAACTGTTGGATCACGGATTCCCCACACTGTGTCAGCCATGGCTGGGCATCAAACTCAGTCCTCCGGGTTCACAACGCAGCACGCTCACCACTCAACCAGTCCCGGGCCTCTCCTAGGTTGACTCAGCCATAAATTAGTAACCTGGTGGCAGGTGTAAACATCAGCACTGGGGAGAACGGATGGCTTGGGTGTGGTTCTGGCCACACCAGCTTGTGCGCCAACGCCGGCCTTAAAAGATGCTCACTCATAGCACTTGCCCCAGCCGCCTATGTTGACTATACGGGGCATCTTTGTCAGTGTTGAGTAATCAATTAACTATTGTGTGTGTAATGGTTATGAATATACACGTATTCGGCACTTAAATGCAGTGGCATCTCAAAGGGGCCTCCCAACGCACGAGACATGCACAGATACTAGCGTGTCGAGAGATGAATACGTAGAGGGACAAAATACCAACTGGTATGTACAACCTTAACAGATTGTTGGGCAAAGTGCTATTCGCACGCACCTACGAAGGCCGGCACGGTACACGAGGGACTGGGTGGCCAGCAGCACGCCTTTGTCTCCTCTCACACACACACACACAGACAATGCAGAGACAGTCACACATTGTAAATGTTGTGAATTCACTCTTCAACACACTGGTGGGCTAAAGTAGTGAACTACTTTGTCTTTTGTGAACGTGACACTTTTTTGCCGATTGGCTGTGTCGGGTGGTGGAGGGTTACGACACATTTATAAATAACGCGATCTAACCCAAGAAACGTTTATTATGAATAATATTGGTCGCGACAGCCTCACACGTGTTAAAAAGAGAAGCATGTCGAGTGACGGAGCAGTTGAACTTGGGGTGCCGTGATGGCGAGATGTTGACTGCATCACCTGGTAGGCAGGAGGGCGTGGGTTCGATCCTGACCCTGACGCCTGTATAGTTGGAGTTTGCGTGTCTCTCTCTCCGTGGCCACGTGGATTTGTCTCCGGCTCCTCCGGGTTGTCCCTCCGCATTTAGAATCAACGTCAAGAATCAACGTCAAGCGTTTAGAGTGTTTGGCTGCTGCTATACACGCGATGATGATGATAAGCCACTTCGTCGAGCGATGATTTGTGAATGTCGGGTTGCTTCTGAAAAATAGCTCAACAGTTCAGTGGGGCCTTACCTGTTTAATTTTTTTTAAAGAGTTTTAACCCTGGATAAATGCGGACTTTCTGAACTTTCTCGTTGCACATTCATAACAACAACAACAACAACAATTCCGTGCGTACACACACGAACGTCCACATGACATTTGTAGCAAGTACAGCTCGCTACGTTGCCTCGCTTCGCAAAGGTTGCGCCCATGTCTGCGTGTCTGTGTGTGTGTTTTTTTTTTATAAACCGCGATACGATCGCTTCTTGCAAAGGGGAACAAAGACGGCATCGCATTTGTCGCACCACAAGCACTCTCGCGGCGCCCTCGCGTGAACGACTGAATGATCAGTTCGCTCTCGGCTCACGAAGCTAACCACCCCCCCTTTCTCCCCTCCCCTCCCACGGTGGGGGCATTTCACAACACCAACGCTGTGTCCATTTGTGAAGGTTTAAAAAAAAAAAACTGGCAGCCACTTAGAGGCGTTACAGTTGCCCGCGACGAGCAACAGGCCAGAGAGGATTGGGTTCGTTCGTTTAATCGACGCCGCAAAGTCATGCCCATTCGTCAAATTGCAAGGTTGGTTGGGGGTGGATCGCCCCCGAGTGATGGGAGCGTGACGGGAGTGATAATGAGGGTGGCAGCGATGTTTAAATAATAATAAAACCAGCTTGGCCAAGTGCATCGCGATTGTTGCTTTTGGCGTTGCCTTGTCACGCATCCTCGCAAAGCAGCAGTGCAACCTGTCCGGGTTTAAAACCGGGCCCCGCAGAAGTGGATATCGCAGAGCCGCCGCTGAGATGCCAACAAAGTGAGCTCCGGCCCACGATGTAGGGAGGAAATTACCGTCAACCCAAAACCAACATTCGAATGTGGCTCGCACTCAGATGGGAGACCGCTTGGCAATACGAGAGCGTGAGATGCAGGCCATGAGATGGTAATAGGCCAATGGATTCTTGAATCCATCTGTGCTGAGATTTGAGTGCCACTCCCCCTCCTCCGTATGCGTGGTGGGTTTTCGTACGGGGGTCTACAGATTCCTCTCACACATGAATTCAAACAGACATCGACCGTGAAAATGTATCCAAAGCGTCTCAAATGCTGCATCGGGGGGACCCTCTTCAACAGTCAAAGACAGCCTGAAGACTCGGATGAGTTACTTTATTTTTTGTTAGATAATTGGTTCTCCGATAATCCGCGATCGCGGCAAAGGTTAGTGGAGACCGGGTCGAGTTAGTGATGTGTTGTTTAAAGAGCCCGTTTTTTTTTTTATCCCTCTTTACGGCGCTTTGAGAGGTGGTTTATCACCCCACGCAGCGAAGCTGTAAAAATTGCTCGCATGCCATCGCTCAACTTTACACGCTCTTGTTCAAGGTTCAGCAAGGTGTATTTGCGTGATGTGTGCTCATGTGTGTGCGCGTGTGGTGTGTGTGTGGTGTGTGGGCGTATGGGGAGCGGTAACGCGCCAGTTGTTAGCGCACTGCACCAAAAACCCAGTGGCCCCAGTTCAATTCCCGGCAACGGCAAACATTTGGTGTGCGGGTACGATTCGAACTTGATCCTTAGAGCGTCTCAGATGGAGGTCGACTCCACCTTAAACGCGATTACTTGGTGCGGTGTGTAATCATCAGCACTGAGTAGACAAAGGTGAGCGGTGTGTGGTGCTGATCACAACAACTCCTTGTGCATCATGCCAGCCTTAATAGGTGCTCGCAAACGACCCGTCCAAGGCTATGTTGTGAATCGTTATTGTTGTAGGATTGTGTGTGTGCGTGCGCGCGCGTGTGTGCGTGCGTGTATTTGCGTGGTGTCATAACAGGAAGCGTGCTCTCTCTACACACTTTCTTCTCCAGGCACATAGAATGATTTCTCGTTGCTTCTTCTCACCGAGCTCAGTTTGACAAAAACGACCTCCAAATCCTGGTCCCAGACCGCCTCTTGGTGACCTGCACCTGGCAGCAACCGGTGGCGGGAGACGACGGAAAAACTCCGCACAGAAATGCGCCCCTAGTCGGGAATCGAACCCGGGCTCTCCTTGCCGCTCGCCCCAATGCGCCAGTCATGCAGCCCAGGAAAATCGGAGGCCCCCCTTTCCGCCAGCAGGGGTGTGAGCTAGCATGCTACACTTGTATTTATAGAGTGACACTCGTGATTGAAGCATGCCGGTGTTGTGCTTGGACTATCAAATCGTGTGATATTAAAGGACACTAGCTGCATGTTGCAAGGCAGCATTCCTCACTGACAGGCACTTCGGGGTGATGAACGTCGCCAAATTAAATTAAATCTGCTTCGCTATCGTTGCCATTCTGCCCAGAGCCAGTCATTAGAATTTAAAGAAAATAAACACTGGGGTTTTTTTGTGTGTGTGTGCAAACCCCAGGACTCTCTTGCAACAGAGACATGTCGTGTCAGCGTGCTGTCGTCCGGTTTCTGAATGAAGCCGTCCACTCAACTGACTGACCTGTCACCCAGAGAGCAGATCTTCCCTGCACAGACCCGTGGACTTGTTAGATAGTGGTAAACTCAGCAGGTTGTGTGTGAGTCCGGCTACTGCTGGGGGGGGGGGGTGGAAGATGGAAGCTCTCACGCGGCGTGATGCAGTAAGATCGATTTAACTCCCAACAACCCCGCATGGCATTGTGGGAGGCTCTAATTCACCAGTGGATGGACAAACGTCTACAGGGTCCAGTGCTGATTGACCGATGACAGTAATTCGCATGCTGAATGCTCTGCAGAGAAACTAGAAAGCGGAAAAGTGTGCAGGGAAGCACAAGAAGTGCTTGGAATTGCAACGAGCAACAGAAAGAGGGAAGCCACCGCGGGGTGCGACGGTGACGAGATGTTAACTACCTCGCCTGTTGTACAGGTGGTCGTGGGTTCCATCCCGATCCCGACCCTGACGCCTGTATATTTGAAGTATGCATGTTCTCCCCGTGGTCGCGTGGATTTTTCTCCTGGCCCTCCGGTTTTTTCCTCTATATTTAGAATCAACATCACGCGTTTAGGGTATTTGGCTGCTGTAAATTTCCACGTGACAAGCCACTTCGTTGAGTTATCATTTGTGGCCAGGTCGCTTCTGAAAAGAAGCTATGAAACTCAGTGGCCCTTAGCTGGTAAAATAAAAGTTAGTTTTTGATATTTGTTTTTAGTCTAGAGAACATACGCACGTTAAAGACACAATTCACACCGTTCAGAGGCGTCCGCGGGCCGGGAGAGACACGTGATGGCCGATGGCCAAGAATAGTGACCGAGAGGCAACCGAGGAAATCGGCTCGAGTGAAGACGCGGGGTGGATCGTTCCACCGAGGAACCTGCGACAGATGGCGACGGCGCGGGCGCGTCTTCACCAGGCAGTCGATTCACCGTGGCTAATTGTGATCGTGATGAATGAACTGCAGGTGACTTGAGTGTGTCTCGCATCGATGGATGTCTCATGAAAGCTGGCGATAAAAACCGGTGGTGCGCATCGGTCGGGCTTGGTGGCGCGCGGAATCGGAGGCTGCGGTGATGTCTGTTGCTGTCCCTCGGTTTCCCAAATGCAATTGTGGCCCCCCTGCTGCAAATTGTGCTGGTGTCAACAATTTTATAAAAACGCAAACATTTTTTTTTTTACAATTTAAGCATTTCATAATTTTACCAGGTAAGGCCCACTGAGATGTGTAACTCTTTTTCGGAAGAGATCTGGCCTCGAATGATAGCTCAACGAAGTTGATTATCACGTGGAAATGTATAGCAGCCAAATACTCTAGACGCATGTTGTTTCTAAATGTGGAGGGAAAGCCCAGAGGAACTGGAGAAAAATAATCCACGTGACCACGGGGAGAACATGCAAACTTGAGATATACAGCAGGCGTCAGGGTTCGGATGGAACTCACGACCTCCTGTATACCAGGCGAGGTAGTTAACATCTCGCCACCGTGGCGCCCCTGTTGTTATCGCGGGGGTTCATTTCTGATGAAGTTGTTCAGGAGCTGAGCACCATGAAATAATTTACCACCCCCTGGGGGGCAAGGAGGTGGAGAGGGTGGGGTGGTAGTTTGGGGTTGATGGGCTCTGGTAAATATTCCATGATAAATTATGCTGCAGTAGTGATTAGTTAAAACTTATTTTTTTATCGCAAATTTGCTAAATTACATTTATTTTTAAAACGTAGGCACATGCCAGCTTCACCGCAGTGCTGTACCCTCTGCTTTTGATTTCCTTTTTTTCAATCACCCCCTCCCCCGCCATCGTGTTGTGCACACAGTGTTTTGCTCACTTAGATTAACATAAATAAACATCACTGGCAGATTAAAGTAACGCATCTCATTTGGCTGCCAACTGATGTTACAATCCATCTTCCTTTCACCCCTATAGCTCGTAAGCCCAGTCCAATAAGTAAGTTTCTCCTTGCTGAGTGGAGGGGCCAATGTTTCGTGAGCATCATGGGTTGTGGTGGCACGAGAGGCGTCAATCCCCACTAAATCGCCGGTGCAGTGTAGACATGAGCACTCTGCTGACAAAAGGTGGCCCGCTCACAGGCGCTGTCCTATTAGAAATATGCCTCGTTAATTTGTAAGGCTGAACCGAGGATATCTGTGGCTCTCAAGGTGTGCGTTGTCAGTTGCCGAAGAGGCTCTCAAGTACGTAGAGCGAAACGTCGGACACGTGCCAAAGCCCACAAGTGCATCGGAGGTATGTACAGCACCAACGCGAAATCCCACGCGGTTTGTGCGCAAGTTGGCGTGCTCAATGGTTATGCGAGCTTGTATTTTGAGTGTGGGTTGTTTTGGAATCCACACCTGGTCACATTTGCCACCCCCCCCCCTTCATCCAACACTCTCCCCAGAAATAGATGCCCTTAGTAACCGATATCTCAGTACACATCTCATGCAGATGCATTCGCGTCAACAGCGACAGATGCGTTTTTTTTCTGCGTCTAAAATAGCAACGCGACATTTCACACTGCGGGGAGTGGCAGCGTTTTGATGTGTCCTTTTTATACACCGCAGATATAAAATCGGGAGTCTCTTGTATATTTATTTTTTATCTGAAAGTCCCCCTACAAGCAGCCATAACAATGCGTCTGCAAAATGTAAACAACTGACAGCACCCCACTCTCATAGCATCCCCCGTAACGCACACAAGCACACGCGCACGCACGCACGCTCACACTCGCAGGCACGCACTCAGCTACGGGCCAAGATTAATCCGTGGGGAGCGGCCAGTCAACCACTTCACGTCTGTTGAAAGGAGGGAACCCCCGGCGACGATCAGATAAAGGAGTCCCCATCGCTCACTCGAATGCTCATTCACCGGAGCTATCCACGCCGCGACTCTACCGGTACTGGTCGGGGAGGTTGGGGGTGGAGGGAGGTTTTGGCAGGGGCCTTCACGTGGCTCCTCCACCGGCTGGGGCTTCGGCCCCGAGTCGCGGGGTGGAGTGCGATGCACGGCGGGTGCCTGGAGCCGACGCGAAGACCCGTACGTGCGGTCACCTACGTTTGTACGCACGATCAGTGCATTCGTAGTGGTGCACGAGCGCAATCAACGACAAAACAACGCAACACTTTCGTCAATAACACTGCCCTAAAGCTGACAGAATATTCCCCTGTAAACATTGAACGTTGTTGGTTCAGCGGTTTCACCCGGAAGCTGACGCGGTCCCCGAAGTTTCTGTGTTTCCTGGGCCATCTCTTGACGTGGGTCGGTGGGCCGAACCGTCGGAACATCTTCTTGGTTCTTTCGGTAAAGTCACGTAGAAGGGAAGTAATAAAATAATAAAAATAAAACATAATAAAACAATTCTCACGACGTTTCGGCTACAACGCAAGCAGCCGTCTTCACCTGAAGTCTTCAGCAGCCGAAACGTCGTGAGAATTGTTTTATTATGTTTTATTTTTATTATTTTATTACTTCCCTTCTACGTGACTTTACCGAAAGAACCAAGAAGATGAATCCCTGCCGTCGGAACATCGTGTCGAAAATCGCACTCCGTGTTTCTGCCCAGATATTTTCACGCGTTGGTCCGTTCGTTGGTCATCTCGCCAGCTGTGTCGCTGTGTATGGAAGCCTTGCTACCAGCTCGTGGTCATTCCCATTCCGTTGTGTATACGACCACACGCTTCTGACGTGCGAGATATATTTTAATTACGCACTAACATTTCTGGGGGTTTAATTTTTTTCTCGCGTGTTTTTTTTTTAATGCTCTTCGTTCTTTAACGTTCCTAAGCTGACTCGCAAGTCAAACAGTCTTAAAACCTCAAAACGAGAAATGAAGGCTGTTCCTTTTTAGGAGGGAAGGGTGGGGGGGGGTTTGCGGACTTACGACTCGCCATTGTAGTTTACGACGCGCATTAAACATTGTACTCGTTTCACCAAATGGATGTGTGTTTTTTTGAGAGGCAAGGTTTGTTCTGTGAGCTCGGGGTAAAGCGGGGGGGGGGGGGGCAAACAGATGTGGGTTGCGGTAAAGGCGACAAACGACAGAGGCGCAACCCTGAAATTTGCTCACTCGTGTCACTGCCGGCGGAAGGGGCCCTGCCCCGTACGTGAAAGCTCGCAGGAGGCCCTTCGCGAAGTCGTTTGGCCTACGACTCTTCCAAGCTGGGGGCAGATGTGCTGGACGAGATGATGAAGGATGGACGGTCAAGAACATACAATGATTGCGCTGGCGTCGAAGGGATTTAACGCAGACAATATCACCCATAGAGTTTTTCGGGATAGATAAATATATAAATGTGTCGTTGAAACCCGCCACCACCCGACACAGCCAACTAGTAAGGGTTGTCACGTAAACAGAACGTGGCCAATTCGTCGCCTGATGAAGCTAATTGTAATTACTCGCGAAACGTCGTACTTATATTGTAAATGTTGTGGCTTGGCTCTCCAACACACAACCGGTGTGCTGTACTAGTGACGAATTGACCACGTTCTGTTGACGTGACAACCCTTACTAGTTGGCTGTGTCTGGTGGTGGCGGGGTTTAACGACACATTTATATATTTACGCGATTTAACACCCCAAAAACCCCTCCTCTATTATGGAAGACAAGAACATGTCCAGCCAGGAGTATGTGCGTTTGGACAGGACGCTCCAAGACTAATGACGGAGTGGCGGCCAAGAAACGGAACGGTTCCCAGAGAACACGTCCACCCAGGGAGACGGAGCGACGAAAGCAAGCTCGTTCGCAGCTGTCTGGTTGGATCGTTACGTCGCAGGATCGTGAGCGATAGCGACGGGCTCAGAATCAGAATATGTATTTATACTGGAGGAATCCGATGAGCTATAAAGCTCTTTTTTTACAGGTGCCCAGTAGGCATTTAAAAAACGTAGGGACGGGTTAGAACGTTACCAAAAAAAACAGTACATGATAGTAGAGTACAAAAAGCATAATAGGCCAACACAACGCACGCGACTTGCCCACGGTGCACACATTCACACTGCTCTGTTGGACATCGACGTTGGCTGGTGGTGGTGGTGCATTTAAAAACAAAAGTTGCTTGGTTGTAGCGTCAACTTTGTTGAAACGGCGGTGGGGGCGGGGGGCACTTTCTCACAGTTGCGCAAGTTGCCACGGAGGCATTCGACTGATCGCGCCGCATTTAAATATCATCATCGTAGACGTCCACTGACATCCTCTGACAATGTTGGCTCCTCTGTTGTGTAATCGCTTGGGCTCGAGTGTTTGGTTATACAGGTGGGTGCGTGCGCGTGTGTGTGTGTGTGCGTCCACGCCCTGCCTGAGGTTGGCTACTGTGGGTGTGTGTGTGTGTGGACTGTTGGGGCAAGCGCTGTTTGCGAGTACCTATGAAGGCCGGAACGGCGCACGAGGAGGTGGGTGGCCATCACCTCCCCTAGGTCGACTCAGCCTCAATTGAGTAGCTGGTGCGGTGTGTAAACATCGCCATTAGGGAGACAAAGGCGGCCGCGCGTGGTGCTGTGCCACCCACCCCCTCGTGTGCCACCGTGCCGGCCTTCATAGGGTGCCACTCGCTAACAGCACTTGCCCCAACAGTCTGTTAAGGCTGTACGGGGTATCGTGCTGTTTACTATGTGAGTGAATGGCTTATATGTGCGTGTTATGTAACATACGTCTGTTGTACATTTAACACGTAGGCGTTCACGACCAATGTTTTCATTGAAAATTGATGTTTTTTTTTTTTAAACGTGTGTCGTACACCCTTCTCCAGCCGACACGGCCGATAAAGAAACTTGTCACGTGATAAACAAAGGTGCCCATTCATTACCGTAAGCAGCGTCAGCGTTGTTGCTGTTGTTGAGCGAACCCACGACGTTTAACAGCACCAGTGGTTGCATCGCGCGTGGTTGTGTCTGAACACTCGAGGTGACTTTCGGATTTGAAATTCTCCAAGTTTTTTGTTAAGGAAAGTTTTATTCCCCATTGATCGTGATGTTAACCCACGCCACTCGATGCCAATTTTATCGGGAAAAGCGCGACAAGTGACGTCTTGCATCTCAAAATAAACTAAATTCGGATCGGGAGGCAATTCTCATCTCGGCTTAAATTTCAGACCTTTTAAAAAAAACAATCGGATTAATAAGAAAATATGGGAAACAGTCCAAGTATACGCACACACACGCACGCATACATGCATATATATATAACTGTGTGTGTGTGCTGAGTATATAATGGTGTGAATCTAAAAGAATGTGTGTGTGTGTATATGGCAATGTGCATGTCCATGAGAGGATGTCGTATTTGCAGCACATAATGTACGTGAGAAAGTGTGTAACACTATAAACAAGGTAATATGTGTGTGTGTGTGTGTTTAGAATTGTCTGCATCTGAGTGTATGATTAATGATATAATGCAATACGTGTGTGTATAACTGTAAATTAATTCGTGTACACAAAGTGAATGTGAAAGCAAACCTGTCAACCCCTTATCAGTACACTCACCACTACACTCACCACTAGTACACTCACCACTAGTACACTCACCACTACTACACTCACCACTACGACACACACCACCAGTACACTCACCACTAGTACACTCACCACTACACTCACCACTAGTACACTCACCACTACACTCACCACTACTACACTCACCACTATTACACTCACAACTAGTACACTCACCACTACTACACTCACCACTACAAACCTGTCAACGCCTTATCAGTGCCTAGCTTATTACAGACCAATTCAGACCCTATTGGTCACCCCGTGCCCTTATAAATCTCAACGTTCATCCTACAAAGTCCCATCACAAGGGAGAAACACAATAAAAAAAAAGTGCACGTATTGAAACGGCTGTACGCCGAATGGACCTCAAAACCCAATTTCCCTGAACAAGAATACGGGCTAAACCGTATGGGTTGTCAGCCATGTGAAAGGTTGGGCGAATGTTGGTTTAATTGTTTCAACCACATGCAAACGTTGCATGTCTCCTGGGTACTGATAGAGTATGTGCGCGTGTGTAAACTGAATGTGAAAGAGTATTGGTGCATTTGTGTGTGCGTGTGCGATGTTGTGCGTTTATACCAGACACCGTGTGTGTGTATATACACAATCTATGAAATTGTGTACTTGTGTATATGCATATAATAGTGTGTAGTGTGAGAGATGGTGTAATTGTGTTTAAATACATACAATATATTTATTGTCTTACACTCTTTCAGACACACAGAGTTGTATATACGTTCTCGCTGTGTGTGTTATAAGTGGGAGAGTGTGTGTGTGTGTGCGTACATTATTGTGTTCATCAACGCGTTATGGTGGAGGCAATTCTAGCAATGCATTGTATCATCATCATCATCTTGAAATTAACGATTTGTGACTTGGCATGAAAAAGGAAAACTCGTGGCATGTTGGTTACAGAGAGTAGCTCTGCTTGTTAATACACCGTGTGCTGGGTGTGGTTTTCATTGGACGGCCACACCTCTCCCAAAATAGGTGCTGGCTAACAGCACTTGCCTCGCCAGTTCATCTATATATTAGACCGCAAATTACATCCTGTGTTGAGATTTTTTTCTTATTACTTCATAAATGTGTGGTCACTTCAAATGACCACCCCCCCCCCCCCTCCCCCATGAGTAAAAGTCTTTTCTGGTTGCGTTCTCGTCTCGAACCCTTCTGTGCGTCACCAGGTCTCGGTCTTTGGTTTTTTCGGTAAAGTTACGTAAAGAAAAAAGATCACGACGTGTCGGGCGCAACACAAGCGTCCTTCTTCAGGTGGGAACAACTTAGCGAAAGCACACACTTAAGCCCGAAACGTCGTGATTTAATTTATTTTAATTTTTCACCCACGTGACTTTACCGAAAAAACCAAAGAGTATGAATCCTTGCAGTCACGACATCACAGGGACCTGGTGACGTCACAGGGACCTGGTGACGTCACAGAGACCTGGTGACGTCACAGAGACCTGGTGACGTCACAGAGACCTGACGACATTACAGAGACTTGGTGATGTCACAGAGTTCTGGTGACATCACAGGGACCTGGTGACATCACAGAGACCTGGTGACGTCACAGGGACCTGGTGACGTCACAGAGACCTGGTGACGTCACAGAGACCTGGTGACGTCACAGAGACCTGACGACATTACAGAGACTTGGTGATGTCACAGAGTTCTGGTGACATCACAGGGACCTGGTGACGTCACAGGGACCTGGTGACGTCACAGAGACCTGGTGACGTCACAGGGACCTGGTGCCATCACAGAGACCTGGTGACGTCACAGGGACCTGGTGACGTCACAGAGACCTGGTGACGTCACAGAGACCTGGTGCCATCACAGAGACCTGGTGCCATCACAGAGACCTGGTGACGTCACAGAGACCTGGTGCCATCACAGAGACCTGGTGACGTCACAGAGACCTGGTGACGTCACAGGGACCTGGTGCCATCACAGAGACCTGGTGCCATCACAGAGACCTGGTGACGTCACAGAGACCTGGTGACGTCACAGAGACCTGACGACATTACAGAGACTTGGTGATGTCACAGAGTTCTGGTGACATCACAGGGACCTGGTGACATCACAGGGACCTGGTGACATCACAGGGACCTGGCGACGTCACAGGGACCTGGTGACGTAACAGAGACCTGGTGACGTCACAGGGAAAGTTCAAGTCCCCGGTCGCCACGGTCCCCCACTTGGGGCCCTCCGCTGTAGACAACCTCGCTCTGGGTTCCCCTGCAGTCGATCTGAACCCAGTTCACCGGGTCTGCCGTGAACCCACGTGTACCGCTTTGCATCGGGCCCGCGGCTGCTGATATAAGTGCTCGATGAAGATGGCATCGGTGGGCTCCATGTGCCTGCTATCGTACCTTTTGAATGAAAAACCGTATTTTTACTTCCACCACGACGATATTGCATCGGACCAAATCAGCTGGAATGTGCCCCCAATATCATCACATCTCATCACGTCTCACAAGATAAGCAGGGCTGAGCATGGAGAGTGATCGTTTAGAGCAGGGGTGGGGAATGACCGGCCCGCGGGCCGTGTAAGGCCCGCAAAATCATTTGGTGTGGCCCTGCCAAGGCAACCGCAGGCGGGACTCGAAATTCAATGAATCTAGGAGCAAACCTGGAAAAGCAGTTGCGAGTAGCAACATCATCAACACCAGCTAACATCACACGCCTCACCAAAGAGAAGCAGTTCCAGCCATCGCATTAGGGGTGAGTTAATTAAATGTTGGACCAAATATAACCGGCTAATGTTTAAGTTGATAATTTTGTATTGCCCCTGAATGATGTTATAAATATCCAAATGGCCCTTGGCAGAAAAAAGGTTCCCCGCCCCCTGGGTTAGAGGCTGCTACTGCTGTGGACTGACGTTGTTGTACTGCACTTGTATTGCACTCTCTGTCTTGACCAACCAGCACTGGCCATTGTGGTGAACTATGGCCAATTTACCCCCCCCCCACCTCCTCATATCTCAATGAGCTGGATTGCGTGGGAAGACACCCATCCAGCATTGGATTGGGCTGGACACATTACTACCCGACTCACAGTTCACGACTTCGCTTGGGGAGAAGAATAATAAAAAAACACACATCCGTTGCGTTCGAAGACGACGTTTGTTTGGGAAGTGCGTTGTTTTTTTTGTGCGTGACAATTTCTGTGTCTAAACTCGCGCACGGCTTCTGCGACAAACGAAAACCACGGAGAGGACGAACAAAAACAACGGCGCCCGCTACGACGTGACTCTTCTTGTACAACGGACCGGCGGCAAACGCACAATGGAGACTTTTCAATTGAACGCGACCGACGGAACGCCTCCAGCGCGCTCCTTGGAGCTGTTTCAGGTGCCACCTCCTCCTCCCACCTCCTTGCCAATCCGCTGCTGAACGAGGGCCACCCCACGCCTTGTGTGTCGTGGGGTGGGGGAGGTTGCACTTGACCATTCTTCACCACGCCGGCGAGCGCGGGTTGGTGGAGGATGGGAACATTGACGCGGAGGCGCAGAAAGTACGGCACAATAATGGAGTTTGATTCGACGCTTTCTGCTGCACCCACTACTCATTTTTATTGTTGCTGTTGTTTTTGTTGTTGTTCCAAAAGGAACTCACCAACATAATCTGCTTTTTGTGTTGAGTTTGTTGTCCTTCCCCCGCACCTCCGATTAGCACGGCTGGCTACGTACGGCGCGAAAGAAGTTCAACATACACACATACCATCTGATCAGCGACAGCCTGTCGAAGCTGAGTCGCGTCTTGATCTGTGAATTTCACGAAGTCGTCCTCTTAGCCTAGTCGACTGAAGCAGTGAAACGTGCCGTCAAACACTCAGTTATTAAATGCAAAGGATTCACAATCACCCGCCCCCCCACCCCATTATTATTATTATCGGGTCAGCCAAATTAGCGAAATCAATCGATCTTTTTTTTTGTATCGAGAGTACATGCAGCCAATTACAGTGCCATGTTTGGTCTTCCTCGGTGCACTGCAGTCTCTATAACTATGCACAATGTTTTGTTTTGCCAGGTAAGGCCCACTGAGCTGTGTAGAAGCGACTTGGCCACAAATGACAGCTCAACGAAGTGGCTTATCTGCACGTGGAAACGTATAGCGGATAAAAAACACCCTAAACGCGCGTTCGTTCTAAATGTGGGGTGAAAAACCCGGAGGATCTGGAGAAAAACCCACGTGACCACGGGGAGAGAGAGACGCACACAGCGTTGGTGTACGGTGTTTTTTCCTGCAATATTTTGCTGTCTTTTCTTGGATTTTCTGTTTGCACTCAGTCACTTATTCATTTTAAGATTTTTTTTGTTCATGTTTTTGTTTTTTGTTTGTTGCGGTTGCACCTGATTCAAGAGCCGAATGGCTCACAGGGCTATACCTAATAAATGAACTTGACCTTGAAATATGCAGGCACCAGGGTCGGGGTCGAACCCACGAACCTCCTGTATACCTTGCGAGGTAGCGAACATCTTCGCGACTGCGACGCCCCTGGATTAACGCGACTAAACTATCCCAGTGTGCGTCTTCCTTGGGACTTGGCTAATTTTGTCTCGTCACAGTCGGTCGCGTGTTGGCTGGTGGGGGGACGTGGTGGGGGGTGGGTGGCAGCAGTGCCGGATTAACCTCGTCGCAAAAGTAGCTACATATGCTACGGGCCCCGCACTTTCAAGGGCCCCGCGCTAAATGCTTTCAAGATATCAATTCCGGTTCAGTGATTCTGTACTTGCTCTATTACAATAGTACTATACTGCCTTCAACTTTTACGAACGACTGGGTGTTTAAGGTTAGCGGTTTGTCGTATTATCTGGCTGTATAGCAAATGAAAAAATACAATTACTTGACTATGCAAGTAAAAAATTGTTCTTAGGTTCTGTCGGTAAAGTCACGTAGAAAATAAAATCAAATAATAGTAGAATACGACGTTTCGATTGCAACACAAGCAACCATCATCAGGTAAGAATGAATGAGAAAAAAACAAATATAGTAAACTTAGAAAACTTAGAAACACAAGTTTACTATGTTTGTTTTTTCTCATTCATTCTTACCTGATGATGGTTGCTTGTGTTGCAATCGAAACGTCGTATTCGACTACTATATGATTGTATCTTCTACGTGACTTTACCGAAAGAACCAAAGAGTAATTCCTGCAGTCACGAAAGCTTCAAATCTAGTTTAAAAAAATTGTGTTTTTATATTTGAGTGTTTTTTAGGGACCCTTCGTAACATATGCTACAGGCCCAGCACTAGCTTAATCCGGCACTGGCGGGCAGCCGTCGTAAGTCATCACCACTGTCGCGCTTGGGCGATTCGCGTCCACTCTCAGTCAGCACAGGATCAAGTAAAACACAACACACTTTGTCTGCATGCCCCGATGAAAATTCCCACCGCAAATCTCGTCAATGAAAGTAGCGCTCAGAATAGTTTTTGTTTTTGGAGGGCGGCGGCCAACGGGTGTTGGATCGCGTAATAATCTGGCAACATTTCTGTCGCAAGACCCTCCATCACCTGAACTTGGATGAACAAATGTAATTGTCGCTTGGTGTGCGTGACGAGTAAGTCGAAGGACAATTCTCACGGTAATTTTTTTCGAGCAGCAAATTAAATGCGAAGGTTCCCCCTAAAGCTACGCCGACGCATCCTTTCAGGGAAAAATAATCCGGGTGGGTCGTTCTGACCTGTTTCGTACGTTGAACTTCTTTCGCGCCGTACGCAGCCAACCGTGCTAATCGGAGGTGCTAAACGTCGCATGAGATCGCGAAGTTTGGTTGTGAGGATCGTTGTGAGGACGGTTCTTCAACTTGCCCGGTGTGAGCCGGCACAATAGTAGCTTGGGTGCGCTGTTCAACTCGTGTATGCCGTTTTGACGACTTTATTTTTTTTGACTGTGTCGATTAGTGGAGAATCCTACGACAGATATTTGGCCTGATCATTGTGACCGAACCAAAGTGTGTATAAAATATGAATCATGATGTTGGCTGCGGCAATCTGCGCGTACACAACAACGCCGATTTTGGGTCTCGGTGAGACTATCCGCAATAAAGGGCGCGATTCTCGTTATTATTAACGATCCCCCAAGGCTTCGTCTGTACCCTGAGCACGGGTCATCCTGTCCCTCGTGTCGCTCATCACGCGTTTCGTTGAGAACCCGACTATTGCATTCACTGTAATTGGGAATCCATCATTTGGCTATGGTCCAGAAGGGAAATTGCCATCGCCCACTCGACCCATTTGACTCCTATCAACTTCTGTACGTGGCCAGCGCCAATCACAATTAATGGAACGTGACGACATTTTTCGATGACTCTGAAATAAACAAAGACAAAGATGCCCCGGTATAGCCTGTAACAGACTGTTGGGGCAAGTGCTGTTGGCGAGTAGCACCCATGAAGGCCAGAACGGCACACGAGGGGGGTGGGTGACCAGCACCACGCCCGACCGCCTTTGTCTTCCCCAGTGGTGATTTTTACTACACACAGCACCAGGTATTCATTTGAGGCTGAGTCGACCTCGGGGAGGCCCAGGACCGGTTCAGATAAGTCTCATCAGCAGGATGGCGGACCGTGGATATTGTACCGCTGTGCTGCCTGGCGGTATCGGCACGAGGCATCCGCGAACATAGCGGTGTGGTCCTGACGTGTGGCTGGCAAGTGAAACTCATGGTCTGGGTTCATGGTCCACTTCAGGGTGGTGTTCCCAATTTTCGGATTATTCAAAAAAATGTGTAGTTTATAAATCAGGTCTGGATATGAAGTTTTGGATTGATACGACAAAATGCGATCCAACGAAGTGATGTCACCTCCATGCTAAAACGAGCAATTGCATGGCACTCACCACCGTGGTTGGCTCTGAGCCTTTGGAGGAAATTCCACATTCTTGTGGCAGGGGCCAGTGCAGAGATTTGTTCCCACCGAACCTAGTATGTCACGTGGCACCGAGGCAAATGTTGTTTGCAAAAAGACACGCTCAATTACGACTGTTCGATAATAATTATTATTCATGGATTCTCGCTCGAACTGAGCGGATACATTTGCCAGCAGCCCGCGTGATGAAATTATTCAAAGATTCGAAAAGAACAAAGAAAGAAAAAAACTAATTAAAAAAATTCCTTCAAATCTTTAAAAACAGAATCCAAATTTGTTTTTTTTTCCCGAACGTAAAACCCCACACCCATCCTGGTCTACGGCCAACACCGCTCACGCACGCACGCGGGCGGGCGGGCTCGGTCACCAAACGCCCGCTCTCCCGTCACGCGAGCACGCGAACACAAAAGTTGTCGCGACCCTGGGTGGCGTTGGCGCTGGCCGCGGCGTTGGCAGCGTTGGCGGCGTTGGCGCTCGCGTGTTGTACCCTTCGGGCTACGTGCGTGCCGTACTCATCCGCTTAAACCTCACAGCAAATCTGGCTTCGATGCCAATATCTACGGTGCGTGGGGGGGACGGTGGAACGGCAGTCGGTGCGGTGTTTTGCGGGCCTAGCGGAGGTGCGATGATGGGGGTTGAGACTGCCCTAGTTGTTGGAGCACCACTGCAACAAAAAAAAAACACCACAAAGAAAAAGATCCCCCATATAGCTTGTACCATACTCTTGGGGCAAGTGCTGTTAGCGAGTAGCACCTCTGAAAGCCGGCACGGCACACAAGGGGGTGAGTGGCCAGCGCCGTACCCGACCGCCTTTGTCTTCCGAGTGGCGAGGTTTACACACCGCGCCAGGTCATAATTTGAGGCTGAGTATATCTTGGAGAGACCGGTTCAAATAATTGTCACTGTTGTTGGCCGTGAGCAGGAATCGAACTCGGGTGGCCGGGTTCGTAGTGCAGCGCGCTAACCGCTACTCTATCACTGCAACAAAAGATCCGTTCGTTTGGCATTATAGATCCTCGGTGCAAGAGCTGTTAGCGAGCACCTATTAAGGCCACCGTTGAAAATGTTCGGTTTGTGTGTGGTCAGAATCGTGTCTATCTCCAGTTCTGATGTGTTATGTTTTACACAACGCACCAGGTGCCCGTTTAAGGCTGAGTCGACCTTGGCGAGGTCCACGACAGGCTCATTTTATCACTCGCGACAAATGTTATCGGTGGCCGAAAGTCGACTGCGTTCACGTTTTGACGCATTGTGGCTTTTCTCCCTCCGTTTCCCTGAGCAATGTTGGGTAATAGATGTTGAGCCTGCGATTAACGTCCGCGGCTGTGTCTTGGACATTGCTGTTCACCCTCAACCCACGTGTTCGCCGAGCTGATAAGATTAGTGAATGAATGCGGCTTTCTCGGCCGTGACGTGCTCTCTTTTTTTTGGGATCTGTTGCCTGTACTAAACTACTTTATGCTTTTGACCTGTCTTAACTGTTTTTTGTTTACTCCGTTACCAGAGCATCCTAAAAGAAAACAATCAAGCGGAGCGGGTTGAGTTCCTCAACATCAAGTTCACGAGCTGAAGAGTTGTCATCGATGGCTCTTGTCGCTGAACCAAAAAGATATACGTTCGACGCCGGGTGGAGTTATTGTTGATCCGGGACCTCTGTTTTGAGACGTATATCCATAATATTACCAGGGTCTCTTGGTTCCATCTCAGAAATATGAACAAACTTCGAAACTCTCTCTCTCTCTTTCTGTGATCTTCACACACCGAGAAGTGAACCCACTCTCTTCTCGTTCGATTCTGCCTCGATGTATCACAGTGTTCTCATTTACCGGAGACGTTGCACTGGCGATGAGTTGGACAAAACGCCGCTCCCAGAGTTTTTCTCAAAATCGAAGAGATCTGTCCACGATGACTCCCAACTCCTGGCCAAGGGGGATTGGGCCCCCCAAGGACACTCATGGGGTGGGAAGAACAATTCAAGGGCCTACGTTCAACCTTTCACGGCGCTGGGCGGTATCGCTCCTTCTCACGCGAACCTTATTACGTCTCCGTCCGTAGTTTTGATACTCGCGTTTGGGACTCCTCGCCACCACGGGTAATATTTGGTGACTTTCGTGAGCCAATTTTGGCGTCGTTGTTGTTGTTGTTGCTGTTGTTGTAAACCACCACCCGAAGACGTGTCTCTTCAATGAGTCTTTGCACTGACATTTACTTTAACAGCAATACGATCGTGTGCTTGTTTGTTTTTTGCTTTACGCGTTGATATTTTATCTCTTGTTTGTCTTTGCCCTCTCGTCGCTGTACGCATTTTATGGGCGGACCGTCGAAAGCGCCTCGCGAACGCCGTCGTTTGTCCTGCAAGCGAACGCGAGCGGAGAGGCGACCACAAGCATCGGGTCGCGCAGAGCTTGACCGTAGGTGGTGGGCCCCCTCTTCATCCCGCAGTTCCATTACGGACGGCCTCGATCAGTGGTGGGCAACCCAGACGAGTTATTGGGCCACGCGCATAAACCATCACGGTCACGTGGTTGCTCCGGGCCCTGATGTTTTGCGGTTCACAGATGGTGACGAGACACAGAGATGGCCGGGCCGTTTAGATCTCTCCATCCAATGCTCTGTTTGACCGCTCTCCAGGTCAGGTCATGTCATCTCAAAAGATAACTTTGCACATGCGTGTCGTGTGTATTTGTGTTTTCGTGCGTGCGTGTGCATTGCTTATCTCCTGTACCACTTTTCATTCTTGAGCCACGAGCCCGTTTGACGAACACGTTATCAAGACGCCAACCAGTCGCATCGCGACAACGACGACGACGATAATGATGGTGCATGTGTTTTGCAATTGCAAAGGGTTCGCAATACAAAGCTTGCCTTTATGATGTCTCCTCTAGACACCGTCCCACCATCTCTGTCGCCATCCTCAGTTGAAGGGTCGGTCCAACTGACCTGGCCGAGAATCCAAAATAGCGCGAAATTCTCAACGCTCTGAATAGTCGCCAATTGACAAACCGGCCCTAAATCGGTGATACCGGCAGTCGTAAAGCAATTTAGGGGGAAGCCGAAAGATCAACTCTTGTGATGGAGCGCGGTTTATAGCCAATGTAGTGTTTCCATGACGCACATGCGGCCAAAGTGCACATGCACACACTCACGCACACACGCACATGCATATATAGACCCTATATATACACACACACACCACCCCTCTAGCTACCACGGCAGGGGAGCGAGGGGTAGAGCGAACGGCTCGCTATCAGAAGGTCGAGAACGCGTTGCTGAAGTGAAGTTAAAATCCTGGCTGTGGGTGGACTCAGCCCATCATCCCTTCGGGGTCAATAAAATTGGTACCACTTTGCGTGGGGGGGGGGGGTCAACAGTGCTGGTCTTATGGGTAGACTCGCCCACACTGATTTGGTGGAAATATGGATATAGTCCAGCACTGTCTGAGGCCTCTAAACAAAAGATGAGCACCACCTGAACGCGCATGCTCACTCGAGTAGGGAATAACTTTGACACGTGTGTAATATATGACACGTGCACAACACGTCTGCTGACAGCGCGACTTCTCCAGCCTGCGCTCAACCGAGCCCCAATATCCACTGCGGGCGCAATTAAATGAGTACCGCTTTCGTGGAACGTTGACTGGCTCTGCGGAGAGGTTGGTCCCCGCTATAGGAATGTGGACATTCCACCACTGGATTTCCTTTGCAGGGCCCGTTTGAGGCGAGCGAACTTGTGTCCGGCCGTGACAAGCCGAGACCCTTGCGATCACCTTTCGTTTCAAGCCTCTGATACAAATCAGATCACAATCTTTTTTTTTTACAAAAAAAATAATTATTTATCCTGGAGGAATCCGATGAGCTATGAAGCTCTTTTTCAGATTTGTCCACTATCTCACCCCATGTGCGTCATATCTAGGAAGCTAAGCAGCTTGCAACCCTAGTTTGTAGGCGTATGGGGAGCTTGCCTGGCAATGCCAGGAGTCATAGGCTTGCATTGCGATGAGGCCGGGAGATGACAGTTCAATGATGCATTCTAGAATCCAGGGATTGTCAAGGGGGGAAGGGTGGTGGGTGGGGGGGGGCAGTTTGCCCGAGGTGTCAGATATAAAGGGGCCGAGGCTACCTCCGAGAAGGCCTCATCCTGGCATTTTGCCCAGGGGGCATTTAAAAGCCTTCCCGTGTCCCTGGTTGAAACTGCCTGTGTGGGGCTTCGAGGGTTACCCCCCTCGTGTGTGTTTGGGGCTTTCCCCAAGTTATCCGGTTTCCTCCCAACACGAAGCCAAAGTCTCATTAAAGCCATTTGCCAAACATCTCCGATGTGTAGTAGGAGTCCACAAAAAGAGGAGTTTTGAGACTTAGTGGGGATTTCCTGTGCAAATAAATCACACTAAGAGGAGATTTCCTCGCTGTGCGTGTTATTTAAAGAATCAGTACACGGAGGAGATGTAAAAAAAAATCCATCAAAGTTGTTTTGCAGACTGTGAAAACGGCCAAACCACCTCGCATCGCCTTCCGCATTCGCCCTAACGTTTGATGGTGTAGGTGGCGATGAAAGTCAAATGAATCGAAACGTTTGCCGATGGCACGCGAGTGAATCGAATAGCACCGCGTGTGGTTTTGTTCATCATCCCGTCACCGTGGCGCTGTGCGGCTGGAAGCTCGGACGTGCGTTCCCGGTTCGTACCGCAAGCCGTTCTACGCGACGGGTTCCCGTGCATCAGTTCCCGGCACGCGGGAGCGAAACGTCGGACATCGAGCCAAAAAACACGGAGGCACGGCACGAGAGAGAGAGAGAGAGAAAATACGTCTTGCTCGCGCAGTGGGGTAAAATTGGTATTCGTATTGTGAAGAGGAATGCGTCGATAAGAATGTTTTTTTTTGTGTGTCATGGGTTTGTGGGTTTGACATCGCTATTATTCTGAACAATGGAATGCGACATTGTCGCATTCAATTCGTGAGATTTATAGTTGGCTTTTGTACAAAAAAACATTGAGTACTGTGTCTTTGTGTTGTGTGTGTATGACATGTGTGTGTGTGTGGGGACGGGTAGTACAGCTGTATCGAACCCGGTGAACTCGAGTGCGATGCCTGCTCGGCAGTCAACGTCGGTGACAATGATGCGAACCGTTCCCCGCGTCTTCCCTTCGGGTCGGCTCAGCCTTGGAGCGAGTAGCCCGGTGCCGGTGTGCAAACATCGGCGCCGGCAAGTTCAAAGGTGGTCCGGCCTTATCGCTGGCCACACCACCACCGCCACATCCTCGGTCGTGTCGTGCAAGCTCGATAGCAGCTCTCGTCCCAAACTTTCTGAAAGGCTTTTAACGCACATGGTCATGGTCAGTTTTGTGTTTGTTTGTGTGTGAACGACATACTGCGCATTGAGCGTGCACATTCAAGTTCCTCTTTTTAAAAATAAGCCCTTCACTCGTGCGTGCGTGTATATATGTATGTACAGCGCAAAGAAAACCTGTATTCGTATAGCCTTACCGCCAGCATGTGTGTATGTACGGGTGTGTGTGGGTATCTCTGCTCGTGTCTATTTGTGTGTGTCTTCTACACGTGTTCTTTTGTGCGTCCGCGTGCACGCGTGCGCGCGTGCGTGCGTGTGTGCACGGGGAGCGGCGGCGCTGCGGTCAGCGCGCTGCGTGACGGACCCGACTACCAAAGTTCGATTCCCGCTCACGGGGACAACACCGGTGGCGATTATCGGAAGCAGTCCTGAGCCTCCTCTGGGTCGACTCAGCCTCAAATGAGTTCCTGGTGCGGTGTGTAAAAATATCGCTACTGGGGAGACAGAGGCGGCCGGGCAGGGTGCTCGCCACTAACTCCCTCGTGTGATGTGCCGGCCTTCATAGGTGCTCGCTATTAGCACTTGCCCCAACAGTCTGTTAGGGCTAAACGTAGAACATTTGTACGTAGAGTCTCAGGCTGTTATGGACTCGCCTCCCCAGCAAACAGGAGCGGAGTGCTGGTTGTGGTGGTGGTTGCATATGCCCCCACTAAAGATGAGCATCTCTTGAGGGACCCAGGCGAGGCTGATGGGCCAGATGCCTTCTACGATTTTCTCTTCCCGGTGTCACCTTGTTGGGTGACTTCAACAGTTGGAGGTTGATAGAATGTCTCGGCAGCCCTCGGGTTGTAAAGTACCAAAGACGCCGTTCTGCCTTCGGCTCTTTCCACATCGTGGGCGCATACCGGGTAGTCTCAGAACAGAAAATGTACCCGGTGGAGTACCTGATGCAATGCGTAAACACAGAGGTGGGGAGACAAATGCGGCCCGGTATGCGCTTGGTAACGATCACTCCAGGGCTTAATTTCTGGCTGAAATTTGTTTTCGGATTGCTGGTCGACTGGAGTAGCCACGTGACTACTAGCTACAGCCATAGCGAGAGGTATTCTGTATGTGGTATGCTGGGTGCACACACACATTTTACAGGTAACCGACTCAGACACATCCAGGTGAAATGAAGCCTTTCACTCGAGTATCGTGCGGGCTTCGTAGGTGCTCGCGAAAGGCGCTTGCCCGAGATATCTGTCTTGTGTATGTGGAGGCTCAAGAGTGTGCTGTGGATGTGTATAGGTCTATTCAGCCTCGAATGAGTACCTGGTGCAGTGTGAAATCATTTGCACTGGGGAGACAAAGGCGGTCGGGCGTGGCGTTGGCCAAGCACCCCCTCGTGTACCGTGCACGCCTTCATAGGTTACCACTAACAGCACTTGCCACAACAGTCGGTTTAGGCTATACGGGGGATCTTTGTCTTGTGTGTGCTGTGTGCTGTGTGCATGTGTGTGTGTATCTGTGGGTGTGTGCATGTCCAAGTGGGGTTGACCCTACTGGGGCTGCCGTACCTCAAATATTGTAGGAAGTATCCGCTCACTGTGAGTGGCTGGCTGATGTGCCATCTGTTCCTGCCAGCGGGCGTTCGACACTTCACGTGGCCTTAAAGTGCACGTAGCCTGGCACAAGCGCGTGGTGACGTCACCACCACGTAGTGGCGAATGTCGGTTGTTGTTACTATATGCACGCATGTTGCACATGTGCGGCCATGTGTATGCATGCGTCTGTGTCGTCAAACTCCTGCGGGTAACGCAGGTGGGAACGGATGTGATTTCTTACGTATCAAGCTGCAAGCGTTGTCACTATGGGTGACTCAGCCTACCGCGTGCCCCAATGCGCCTGTGACCCCTATAACTGCGACGATACGCGTGCGTCTTTGTTGTACGCCTTTGCCACGTATTCGGGCTGCTATACATTTCCCACGTGATAAGCCACTTCGTTGAGCTATCATTTGTTTATGTACATAAACTACTGTTAACTTACTGGGTTTCTAAATTTTATTTTATCTTACCAGGTAAGGTCCACTGAGCTATGTAGCTCTTTTTGCAGAAGCGACCTGGCCACAAATAATAGCTCGGCGAAGTGGCTTATCACGTGGGAAATGATCGCAGACAAATACTGTAAACGCGTGTTGTTTCTAAATGTGGAGGGGAAAACCGGAGGACCCCGATAAAAATGTACTTGATCACTGGGAGAACACGTAAACTCCAATTATACAACAGGCGTCACGGTTGGGATTGAACCCACCGCCTCCTGCATTCCAGGCGAGATAGTTAACATCTCGCCACCGCGGTGCCCCATTCCACATTTCTATGGTGGGACTTAGTAAATTGTTAGTGTTGTACGATGAAAAATACAATCACTCTTTACTTCTAATCCGTTTTTAACCATTTTGCCGGAGGGACCGATGATGATGATGATGGTGGTTGATGTGGCAATAATGGTTGGAGTGTTGGTGTTGATGCTGGAGGCACTGACGTGTTAGTTGTGTGCGTGAGTGTTTTTATGAGTTTACAAAAAAAGAAACCCAGTGAGTTTCACCTGCTTTTTATTGGCTCCGGCGTCACACTCCACAGGAAGCCAACTACTTGGTTAACTGAATATGGGGATCGTATAATGTTTTAATGTTTATGATACTTTAATGAACACCCTTAAGCCGACCTTGCACTCTGAATGAAATCGGGCAGCCGTCGGGTGATTTCAAAACGTAGATTTTTAGAACATTTCTACGGATGACAATTGGCTCGACCACAGTTATACCGCATTCAAGGATGTATATGAGTCACAAATCTCCGATTGTCTATCGGTCCGACCATCCATCACCCTCCGCATCTCCCGAACGCCGCCGTCGGGGCGAACGCGAACTAAAACCAACTTTCTCTTGCCGAGGAAGTTCGCAACGAAAATTGTCATCTTTCTGAATTCGCAAATGTTTTTACCCCGAATCCCTCCCACCCCCCATCCCCCTCCCCCTCCCCCCCCCAAAAAAACCCATCACCACTTAGGAACATCCAGTAGCCGTCTGTATGTGTACATGTAAGGGAGCACGCGCTAGCACGATGGGCTCTTCATCTTTGTTGTATATGTGAGTGTGTGCGTACATATGATGACAAGTTCACGCAAAGGACAGGATGTGATTGGTGACATCGCTTCAATTGACGGACTTTCGCATGTTTATTTAATGACGTGGCGCAAGTTACTTTGACGTCGGCGTGGTAGAATTACATAAAACTTACGCGATGAAGCGTAATAATGATAAAAAAAGAACATGCTGTCACTACGTCAATCAACTGAACATTGCCCTGTGCCCTGCCCCCATCTATACCACAGGATAAATCGCATTGCTCCTAGATTAACAGTTTAATTGAGAAATACGTATTGCTCACGCGGTTTTTATTGGACAGATCCCACAGGTTCAAAACGCGTGTTTTTCGGGGGGAGATGGGGGGTGATGGTGGGCAAATGTTACGTAATTTCTCGTTTGAAATCGCTTAATTCCACGCAAGAATTGTGCATGCAACGTGTCTTTATTTGTTTATAAAATGTCCATAGAACCGAAATAGCTGAAAACTTGCCGGGTGGCTCTGCAATAGATCGACGTTATTTATTTAATTGCTTACGGCCAGATAAGAGCCCGAGAGAGAACAATGATGTGCAACATGGATCTGCAACGCATGGAAAATCAAGCTTGGTAGCAAGACGCGTCTGTTGCTGGGGATGATGGTGGGTGTGGTCGAGACTAGCCATGGAGTGGCAGCCAAAGGCGGCGTTTTCATCCGCGCGGACGCCCAGCGAAGACGTCCGTGGAGAAGAGCTTCATAGCTCATCGGATTCCTCCAGTAAAAATGAATTCAGATTCTGAGGAGAGGGAGTGATGGAATTGGCTCATCCGCATTGCATGAACCATGGGTCTAACGACACCCACCACCGGTAAACTTCCAGCTCAGAATCTGTATTTATACTGGAGGAATCCGATGAGCTATAAAGCTTTTTTTTTACAGATGCCCAGTATGGGCGGGTCAGAAGGTTATAGCAAAAAACCAATACGAAAAAACGACGATCGCAGTGCAAAGTATAGGAAAGGTAAACAAATCACCGAAAAAAATACAAATAAACGAAGCTGTTTTTTTTTATCTTAGCAGGTAAAGCCCACTGAGGTATTAGTAATAATTTTAATTTGTAAGGCACATTTCATCTAAGGATTACAACGCGCCGTCTATGGAAAGCAGGAAACAAGACAGACCTAAACTTTTGGGAAATGACCATTTATTTTTCAGAAGCGACCTGGCCACAAATGACGTGGCAATTTCCAGCAGCAAAATATTCTAAATCATCTAAATGTCCATGTTGTTCGTGGACACGATCTACCTACGTGAGAGGCCGCGTCATCGTCCCAACACGTATTGTCGTACGCGAAGAAAACACACACCCGGCACCTGAACGTGGACATTGCACGACTTTTCTGTGCGTCGCTCTGTAATTCTAGATTTGAAGCTTTCGTGACTGCAATGATTCATACTCTGAGGGTTTTTCGGTAAAGTCACGTAGGTAAAAAGTAAATAATAAAAATAATAGAAATAATAATAGAAATAAAATAATAAATAATATAAAGAATAGGAAAAATTATGATTTATTATTTATTTATATTATTATATATTTTTATTTTTTATTTTTTTATTTTTAACCTACGTGACTTTACCGAAAAAATCTAAGAGTATGTCTCTCTGTAAGTCTTTGGCGGCGTGAGCTGGGCGGGGGGGTGTCTCTGAACTTTGACCGGGGAGACACTTGGACTCTCTTTCTCTCTCTCGTGTGTGTGTGTAGCCCTTACATCGCTGCATTCCTCTCCACGTCCGTGGCTCATTTTCTGTTGTTGATTTTTGTTGTTATTGCGAACCGTGGCGCAATATTTCGTTTCGCTAGGGGAGACGCGCACACACAACGTCGGTAAAGTTTACTCGGCGTTGTAATCGTAAACCGCCTTGCTCGACACGGCCTCGGCATTGGATGGTGAAGGCTGAGGCAGGGGGAGGCGGTGTGTGTGTGTGTCTGTGTGCGTGGTGTTTATATGGGGAGCGGTGGTGTAGTGGTTAGCGCTACGCTGCGCTATGAACCTGGCGATCCGGGTTCGATTCCCGCTCACGGCCAACACCAGTGACGATTATCTGAACCGGCCCTGGGCCTCCCCTAGGTCGACTCAGCCTCAAATGAGTACCTGGCGCGGTGTGTAAACATCGCCACTGGGGAGACAAAGGCGGTCGGGCGTGGTGCTGGCCACCCACCCCCTCGTGTACCGTTCCGGCCTTCATAGGTGCTCGCTAACAGCACTTGCCCCTACAGTCTGTTCGGGCTATACGGGGGATCTTTGTCTTTGGTGTTTATTGTGGGGAGCGGCGGCGCAGTGGTTAACGCACCCACCGCGCCATGAACCCGACGAACCCGGGGTACATCCCACCCAGGCGATGGCCATCAGTGGCGAGCGATGATCGGAAGCTGTCCTTGGCCACCCGCGGGTACCTGGGTGTGGTGTGTAAACATCAGCGCCAGGGGAAACGAAGGCAAACCTCGTGCGCCGCCGTGCTGGCCTAAATAGGTGCTCGCTAATAGCACTGTGCTCAGTCGTTTGTATGCGGGGGATTCATTGTGTGTTGGCGAAGCAGTGGGGGGGGGGGGGGCACAGGTGGGGCATCCGCCAGTCGTCTCAGTCCACCCGTAACACGTGAAGAGTGCGCGTGCCGTAGCCTTCCCCCCGTCGAGCCTTCAATGCTTCGCGTGGCCTCAGAGTGCACCTAGCCTGGCACAGACGCTGTGGTCGCGGCCACACCATTTTTCTCGCGTGTGCCGTGCTGGCCTTAGTTGGGTGCTCGTTAATAGTACTTTGCCCCAACTGTTTTTTTATGTCCCCGTGTTTGTCCGTACGAACGTGAATGTGTGCATCCATCAGTCACCCACTCGGCGATGTCTTTGATGGTGGGACCTTGCCCGCTCCGCTGAGCTCATAAACACCTGCATTAATCCTCGAGGGAGCTCTTAACTCGACAACTTTACGAGCCCAGGACCGCCCCAGTAAGAGCAGGGGGGTGTGCCATCGGCTCCGACGACAGCGCGAGATCGCCATCGGTTCCGTCTCTCGCTCACCACGGCGGCTGCGGCGCCCACAACGCACCGAGCTGAGACGCAGCGCCGCGTTGTCCCGCGTCGTTCCACGAATGGCGACTCAAAGAATCGCCAGACTGCGACTGCAGAAAGCCCCAAACCATCGAACGCATCAACGACGATTTGCGCGATCACCCCGGCGGTAATTCCCGCAATCCTCACGGCGTCTACCACCGCCTCGGATTGGTTGAAGGGACCTTAAGATTCAACTATGACAAGGAAAACAATCAAATGTATCGAAAAGGCATCCAAAACAGATAATCTGCCCATTGAGCTTAACCGAAATGTGGAATATTTTTCAGAACCCCAAAAAATAGTTGACAATTTTAACCTTCATTTTTCTGAAGCTGGTGACCTTTTTGATAATGTATTGGGAGTCACCCCTGCACATGCAAATTCCTACACCCCTGTCCAAACATTAAACGAATTTAGTTGCCAGCCAATCCACGAAAGTAATGTTCTGAAACAACTGTCCTACCTCAAAGGGTCCTCCTCTACCGGAGCAGATAGTATTCCCGTGTTTGCTCTGCTAACTGTTGGTCACCTAATATACAAACCTATAGCCCATATTTTCAACCTGTCCATCAAAGAAGCACCTCTAGAATTGAAACATTCCTATGTTCGTCCACTTCACCAAGGGGGCCCTAAAGATGATCCAAATAACTACCGACCTATCTCAATTTTGTCCCCGTTGATGAAAAATTGAGCAAAATTATTGAACTACCAAATTAGCAGTTTCCTGTCCGACAACAATCTATTACATCGAAAACAATCTGGGTTCCGAAAAAAATACAGCACCACATCTGCTGCATTAGACTCTCTGAATCACATTTACAGTAGCCTTGATAATAAGCAGTACTGCGCCAGTCTTTTTCTTGACTTGTCCAAAGCCTTTGATGCAGTCGACCACAACACCCTGCTTAGTAAACTAAGTTGCCTCCGTTTCTCCAAACAAGCAGTAGAATGGTTAAAAAATTTACCTCTCTTCTCGCACCCAAACTATATTCACAGATGATTGGAGGTCAAACAGTGTTAAGATAACAAAAGGGGTTCCACAGGGTTCCATCCTCGGCCCCCTCTTGTTCTCTCTTAATGTCAATGACTTGGGCACTGACCTGAATCATTCCAGGGTAAATCTTTTTGCAGATGACACGATACTGATTACTGATGGCCGCTCTCCAGATGACGTGATTGCTAAGCTCCAGGGTGATTTCAACAAACTACAACATCAGCTAGTTGCTCTTAAACTAGTCCTGAATACCTCCAAACCAAGGTGCTATGCTTCTCACCAGGACTAAAGCAGGAAGTTATTTTCCCCCAATTACATGCCTTAAATCATTATCAAATAAAGCAAGTCAAGATCTATAAGTATATTGGAGTCATCCTTGATTAAAAACTGAATTTTGAAGATCACATTGATTATATTGGTAAATGGACAAAAATAAAAATTGGTTTTCTGTATCGACACAGGCACTGCTTCCCCCCTATGTTCCGTTTGGAATTGATTAAAGCTACCATACTGCCTCTACTTGATTACTGTGACATCGTATATAAATCAGCGCCCAGTACTTTACTGAGGAAGCTTGACTCAATTTATCACTCGGCCTTAAGATTTGCATTGATCTGCCCATATATGACCCACCAACTGTGATCTCTACATTGGGTCAAACTTAACATCTCTTAATGTTCGACGGCTTGTGCATCAGATATTATTTATTCACGATGTACTTACAAAAAAATCCGCAGACTACCTGCTGGATCTCCTCTCTGTTTCGAAGAACAAATGTGACCTAAGGTCTTCGCTCATTTAGCCGCTTCACATTCCTTATTGCCGTACAAATACTGGCGGAAGGGCCTTTGCTATTGATGCCCCCAGGGTCTGGAATGCTATTGCCAATAAACTGCAACTTGGATCACTACCTGTGAGATCTTCACTCAAAACTGTTCTAGAGGAGCTGTACGCACCAAGCTGCCACTGCTATTCAGTGGCCTGAAATCAAATGTTTCGCTCCGGATGACCGCTGCAAAGTATGATCTTGTGTTTTGATTATAGTTTGCTGATCTTAAAGGTGCATTGCAAAATTTTGATACTCCTACTGATAGTACTGCTGTTATGGAGTGACTCATGCAGCCAGCTTTGGCTGCAAAGTTTGGTAGTACATGTTATGTATATCGTTTATTGTAAAATTTCAATCACAGTTCCTATGATCACTGTTACATTGCTTTTATAGCTTTATTTTTGTGATTTCGAAAACGTTTTGGTTTAGCCATGTTTGTTTGTTGTAGTACAGAGTTAGACTGATAACTTTATTTTAAATCGTCTTATGGTTGTTATTGTTTGACTTGCATCCCACTGGGATTTTTGCACACAACATTGATATACGGTGCTTTTTCTGGAGGACTTTGCTGTTTTTTCCTGGATTTTTCTGTTTGCGCATAGTCACTTTAAGATGTTTCTTGTTCATGTTTTTGTTTGTTGCGGTTGCACCCGATTCAAGAGCCGAATGGCTCACAGGGCTATACCAAATAAAAAAAGAAAATAATAATCTATACATTCTGTTCCCACCCCTGCTCCCCGCGCCGTACGAAAGAAGAAATGGCTCACGGGCACCGATTTGAAACGGGGAAACAATTTGGGACAGCTGGCCTTGATGGCGAATGTCATCTGTCACGAGCATGATGATGATGCATCATCATCAGCCATGGTCAATCCACAGTTGGATGCAGGCCTTGCCATCAATCGACCCAGCACCTCCACACGAACTGATGTTATCGCTCCGTCTTCTCTGGTGGACGGAATCTTCCACGAGTCCCATCCCCTGCTTCGTGATTACATATTTTTTGACCATCGGCCACCAACCCATTCCATCGTCATGACGTGCTCTGCCATGACGATGCACATCTTCTCGAATCCATCCGTTCCCTACTCCATGTCTCTCCGCGTGATTCCAAGAGTGCACCTCTGTGCGCATCAATTAAAAGCGTCTTGATTGATATCGATTCTTGCACTCGCAACACATGCATCGTTGTCGTACGTGCTAAAACGTACAAAGACACGAACGGGGGATGCGAATGATCGCACCAACTGTTGTCACCTTCTCACCAAGCTGCTTGGCGATGGTCTTGTAGCCCATTCCAGCCTTGTGTAGGTCTACAATCTTGTCCCTGACATCCTTGGAGAGCTCTTTGGTCTTGGCCATGGTGGGGAGTTTGGAATCTGATTGATTGATTGCTTCTGTGAACAGGTGTATTTTATACAGGTAACACGCTGAGATTAGGAGCACTCCCTTTAAGAGTGTGCTCCTAATCTCAGCTCGTTACCTGTATAAAATACACCTGGGAGCCAGAAATCTTTCTGATTGAGAGGGGTCAAATACTTATTTCCCTCATTAAAATGCAAATCAATTTATAACATTTTTGACATTTTTTCTGGATGTTGTCATTCTGTCTCTCACTGTTCAAATACACCTACCATTAAAATTATAGACTGATCATTTTTTTGTCAGTGGGCAAACGTACAAAATCAGCAGGGGATCAAATACTTTTTTCCCTCACTGTATGTATATGTTTGAACTTTTTTCGCACCGTACGTAGCCAACTGCTCTAATCGGAGGCGCGGATGAGGCTCACCCTGGTCCTCTTGAGTTCTTGCCTGGTTCGTATTAATATAATGTGTAACGTGAGTTGCACAAGGCAATCAAAGTGCTTCCACAGAACTGGCTGAAGGCAATCATCGTACAATTGTTGCGTAAGGAGGTGATGTATCGAGAGCAGGGTAGTAACGCTGGGGCCCCATTACTGTTGAGCATTTCAGCAAAGGTATTTACCGGAACCTTTCGAAAAAAATAACAATCAGATAGGAAAGCACGAAACTCCACTCGTGTGGATTTCGACAAGGGAGGGGCTGTGGTTATCAGATTGTGACGGTGGAACATCTGGTGGAGAACACTTGAGAGTGTGGCGGGGAACCTTTAGATTTCCTGCGAGCCTGTGTGTGGTCGCATAAATAGGCTGCTTTAAAACCGCGTCTGAAGGGGCCTTAGGCCTGTGTACGAATCGGAGGTGCGACATCACGATAGGCCGACGTTGGGAACGGCGTTCGTGCGGTTTGTGTTTTGTACTGTGGTTTAATGTTTCTCCTTGACGTCGCATTTCACGAACACCACGCGTAGGGAGTAGCACAGCGACACATCCAGGTATCAATACAGGCGAGATGAATATGTTGGACTTGGCCGCAGTGCAGGTTTGTTGGTAATGACGTTGGCCGAAGCTGTTCAGTTGTTGTCATTCTCGCAGCAGCCTTTTGGCTGAGCCATCGAACAAAGGCGGTCACCGCATCGCGCACTTTCAGATGCGCTTCTTCGGCCGTCTGGAACGTTCTTCCTTCCAATAGTAGCAAGCCATTAGAGCTATGCACTTTTAAATAATTTAGATTGAAAACGAATTTCTTTAGAACTGCTTTTTGTGTTTAGTTTGTTGTTCATCCCCCGCACCTCCGATTAGCACGGTTGGCTACGTACGGTGCGAAAGAAGTTGAACATGCGTACGTACAGTCTTGGGCACTGAGGCTGGACACTGGAGTCTTTAGCTTTACTCAGACAAAACTGATGGTGGTGAGTTAGAAAGGCGCTCCTGTAGAAGTTTCTCAAGTCTCGCTGGCAGGAGAGAACGCTGAGCTGGTAGAGGATTGTGGGTGTGTTTCTGCAGCGATGTCCATAATGCAGGAGCTGTGAGAAAGAGGTCAATAGGTGCATTGCTTTAGCAGGACAGGTTGTGTTTTAATGAGCTGTGGAAAAGGGGCATTTGAGACAGGAGTACCATCTCTGTGACTATGAATCAGAGAGCTGGACCACCCCCATAAGGAAACAAGCCCCTAAAAGATGTCGATGGCATTTGAGCACGGGTGTAATCGAGGCGGACGCTGGGAATCCCAGTGGCAGTGCAGAATGAGCGGCACGGAAGTCCGGAAGAGGACTTCACGACCAGCCGAGGGTTGTGGGCATCATTTGGCGAACCGGTCACGCTGGGTGGGACTCCGCGTGCAGGATGGGCGAGCGCCGTCTGCTGAGACAGACATCGGAATTGTCACCGAGAGGTCTACGAACAAGAGAAAGCGAAGGTCAAATGCTCGGGGGATAGTGTTGGGGCAGATGCTGGAGGTCGCCCCTACTGGACATCTTTGTATAAAAAAGCTTTATAGCTCATCGGATTCCTCCAATACGAATTCATATTCTGATCTGACTCTCATTGTGCCGCGTGGCGACAGTGTAACAGGTTATGGGAGCCCTGGCGGAGGGTGGAAATCAAGTGGCGAGGTGTGGTGGCACCAACGTCTTTGGCTGCGTTGACTTCTTGATCTTGACTTAGGCCGGCGGAGCGAATGACCTCCGATTAGCACGTACGGTGCGAAGGAAGTTCAACGTACAATGAGGCATCGACATCGGCCGTACGAAAAAAGAAGCATCATCGTCATCATCAGCAGCCGGCGTCGTCGATCCACTCCTGAGCGGAGGCCTCATCGCGACGTCGCCATCCCTCACGATCCAGAGCTGCTGCTGCTGCTGCTGTCACCCATCTCATTCCTGCACGCGTGCGGACACAATCGCTCCGTCTCCGCCGTGGTCGACCTCTCTGACGCCTTTTCCCACCCCTCCTTTGACTACGCTTCCGTAATCAGTCTCGTCCATTTTGGTCATCGTCCCGTCGAGAGACAAGTCAAGCCCAGGCCAAGTTACTGCTCTTCATTGTCAAAACTCGACGTCTGATTTGTGTCTGTTCGCTGCTCCACGTGTTCCGTTTTCTGTCTGTCCGTGTCATGCCACTTATATTAAAGCGACGTTTGGGTCTATCTGCCCACTGCTCATTAAACAGCAGCATTGCCACGCGACAAAAAATTAACCCGTAAAAACAAAGTTTTTCACTATAAATCCTTTATATGCGTGGCATCGGTTTTATTTTATTATTCATTTCTGATTTTCTTGAGTAAGAGTTTCATTTTTATCACATTCGTATTTTAAATTAAATATGAATATTTTTTTTCCTAAAAAGTGGAAAATTTAGGAATTTTTTTTTCACGAAAATAAATTGTCACGCACAACGAGTCTGTGTGCAAAATGTCAGCTCGATTGGATCACGGGAAGTGGGTTAAAAAACGACCGAAAGATTTGCACGGTCGTAAGCGCGCAAGCAAGCAAGCAAGTGAACTTAATATAAAGGATTTAACAAGTAAACCCTTAAAAACAAAGTTTTTCACTCTAAATCCTTTATATGCGTGGCGGCTAGAGTCCTCTCGTCCTCTGGCTTGAGATGGCTGCAATCTATGGGTCAGATGATTGTCTGCCAGTATTAAGCAATTGGTAATTAAATATTTAATTTGTTTTCCCTAAACAGTGTAAAATTTTGGAATTTTTTTTTCACGAAAATGAATTGTCACACAACGAGTCTGTGTGGAAAATGTCAGCTCGATTGGATCACGGGAAGTGGGTTAAAAAACGAGCGAAAGATTTGCACGGTCCTAAGCAAGCAAGCACGCAAGCAAGCACGCAAGCAAGCAAACTTAATATAAAGGATTTAAAAAAGAACCCGAACCGGCAGAATTTAACTCAGGCAAACTCTGCATCGGTTTCACCCTTGTGGCTCTCATCAGCAGGCTCGCCAAACAAACACTGCGGTTTTAGCGGATGTTATTGGCAAGATCGCGCCCTGTAAGTGATGGGACCCTGTCAGCGCAAAAGAATCAATATTGCAGAACCTCGCTATACTATGGTGAGACCAATCAGTTTCAAAAGGCAATGCATATTTTTTCACAGCATGTGTGTTTGTATGTTTTGCCACAAGTACGTGTGGTTCATGCCGACTCGATGCCTCGCAAAAGGTTTCTATTTAGTATTTGAATATCTTAACACCTCATGTTCACTTGTCAGGTAGGGTGAGACCTATTCTTGTTGTTTCATCGTTTGGAGACTGTCAAAAAGGTCGATGGACGCCGTTGTGGAGAACGCCCGGTTGAGTGAAATAACGAAGAGGACGTCCCGTATCTCCTCCGGTTTTGCGCTCGCAAGGTCTCATCAGCAGTGAGGCTTGCCAAGTAAAGAGTGCTGATTTTACGAGATGTCCGTCGGTGACAGAATGACATAGCCACGCTATCTGGTTCACATCTTGTGTCTTTAAAAAAAACAATTACGGAAAGAAAACCACAGCTTTATATAATAACAAAAGCCACACACACCTGTTTTGTTTTTGTTCGCTCATACACAACACGTTGTACGTGTCGTCGTAGAGGCGGGCGTAGTGAATTATCAGCCTGTGACTTGTTTTCCCCAAATAAAGACAAAGATCCGCCGTACAGCCTGAGCAGACTGTTGGGGCAAGTGCTGCTAGCGAGTTGGACCTATGAAGGTCGGCACGGCACACGAGGGAGTGGGTGGGCCAGCACCACGCCCGGCCGCCTTTGTCTCCCGAGTGGCGATGTTTACAGACCGCACCAGGTACTCATTTGATGCTGAGTCGACATTGGGGAGGTCCAGGACCGATTCAGATAATCGTTGGCCCTGAGCGGGAATCGAACTTGGGACACCGGGCTCGTAGCGCCGCGAAGCGCTAACCGCTGCACTATCGCTCCCCCGTGTTTTAGTAAACACGACCACCGCCATTCGCCACTAAGTGGCGGTGACGTCACCACGACGCTTGTGCCAGGCCATGTGCACCCCGAGGCCACGTGAAGTGTCGAACGCCCGCTGGCAGGAGGTCACGGGGCAGACCCAGCAGGTGCCACGGGTCGACTGACCGAGATGACCGAGATGACTGGCTGATGCACCACCTGTGCCCCCTACTGTGCCAACTTGCTGTGCTTTAGCCACCCGGCGCTCCGCTCGTTGTTGTGAGCGTCGCTCCTCCGCCCTCCGTTGTTGTTGGAGGGCGACTGCCTCCAACTGCCCAGTAGCGTCCTTCACGAGCCTCCTCCACTGAGGCCGATCTTGACACCGCTGGTACCAGTCATCGGCAAGTCCACTCAGCTCCACGTCCTCCTGTGTGTGTGTGTGCGTGTTAGTAAACACGCACACACACACACACACGCGCATACACACACGCCCAACGATAGTGAGGTTGTGTGTTCCAAGGCGTTGTTGTCTGTGTCTGGTGTCCCTGTTGTTCTTGATCAGCGTTCCATAGCTCGCCGGTCAACATCGCTAGACCGCGTGCGTGCGGTTAACAGGGAGCGCAAACAAGACACAGACCCCCCGTATAGCCTGAACAGACTGTAGGGGCAAGTGCTGTTAGCGAGCACCTATAAAGGGCGGCACGGCACACGAGGGGGTGGCCAGCACCACGCCCGGCCGCCTTTGTCTCCCTAGTGGTGATGTTTACACATAGCATCAGGTACTGATTTGAGGCTGAGTCGACCTAGGGGAGGTCCAGGATCGGTTCAGATAATCGTCACTGGTCTTGGCCGTGAGCGGGAATTGAACTCTGGTCGGCGGGTTCGTAGCGCAGCGCGCTCACCGCTGCACCACCACTCCCCAGACGCACACAGACTGTGGGTTCACGTACCGGGGGGTGCGGGGATCGACACACTATGGAAGTTGGGAATGTCCTTGGATGCGAACAGTTAACCGGTGGTGACTGGTGGTTAGATTACAGACTGGATTCGTGCAGTCAACCACCCGCTTACCCCCTCCCCACCACCCTCCCCCGACTTCATCACAGATAAGAAAAGTTTCTACTGGCATATGCCAGGCGGTGAAGTCAACCTCGAAGCCAGTGGCTCTTTAACTGGGGTGCACGCACCACGACCCCCCTCGGTGCCTTCCTGGGGGTGCGAGACGTGGCCAAAGTTTTTTGAGAAGGTAAATCATCGAGACTCAAATTAAGCAGAGGGCACGTCAGTACAACTTACTTTTTTCTAGATTTGAAGCTTTCGTGACTGCAAGGATTCATACTTTTAGGTTTTTTTTCGGTAAAGTCACGTAGGTAAAAAATCAAATTAGAAGTTAATAAAAGTGATAATGGAAATAAAATAAAATTATAAATCACGACGTTTCAGAGGCAACACAAGTCTCCGTCATCAGGTGGGACCGTCACAGCTAGCATTACTGCATCAAGCGATAATTTTATTTTATTTCCATTATTACTTTTATCAACATTTAATTTAATTTTTTACCTACGTAACTTTACCGAAAAAAAACCTAAGAGTACAACTTACTTTGTTTCGTCAAACCCTCTATGTATTTATTAACATTAATTTTTTTTTTACGATTGAGACCCAAAGGGGTGTAAGGCTGCAGTAAAGGTTAAGAACCACTGCTCTGAACTATTAAATAATTTTATTTTACCAGGTAATGCTCGCTGAGCTACAGGGCTCTTTTTCAGAAGCGATCTGGCGACCACAAATGATAGAGGACCCCTACAAAAAACCACGTGACAAGTGGGAGAGAGGCGTGCAATCTCCAAAATACACGCGTCAGGGTCGGGAACAAACCCACGACCTCCTGCGTACCAGGCGAGGCTAGTTAACATCTCGCTATCGTGGCGAGGTATTAAAGGCGCAGCCCCTGAAATTGCTAGCGGAAGACGAGCCGCTCTCTAGGGTATTTGGCCTACTCTTCCACTGGCCAGACATCTCGGAAGAGATGGGAGAGTACCCACACTTTACCCACCAGCCGATCGACTGCTGCGTGGACACAGGCTGGGAGATCTGAGACATTTGCCCCCTTGTTAGTTTCTCACTGCCACGCTGGAAGCTCGAATCGAAACCGGCGATCCCGCCGTGGCTTGAAAGTCCAGTGTGCTCACCTTTACATCCCTACATCTCCAATCAGAACCGTCCCCAGGGTACGGCGAGTCCGGACGAACGCCCCGGGCCCCGCGCTTTGGGGGGGGGGGTGGGCGGGTGGGGGGCACCGTGCTTCCACGTCACGGTGTCAGATGTAATAGTTCGGGTTTAGTTTGAAGGCGTCGGGGGGCTCACAGTGTGAGTTGCCCCTCGCCCCGCCCCTCGCCCCCAACCCCTCCTGTGGACGGCCCTGTCTGCAATGTACTCTGGCTATCCAGTAATACCTCGATATACGAAGTAGATGCGTTCCTGGAGCGTTGTCCGTATATCGAAACTTCGTCTCTGGAATAACTTATAACATTGTTCCGATGAGGATGTGTTTCCCAGCCATTGTAACGTACCCTTTCATACTGTAAACCATTCATAACTTCATTTTGTAAACATTCATATTGTAAACAAAGACGATGTAATATAGAAATTAATATATTATTTTATATTGTAGAGTATTAAAATAAAAAGAATATATTGACCACCAAAGGAAGTACGCTGCTGCGCGCTAATTGGCCAAGACGAATTGAAACAGACTTTGTTACCCATAGCGATGCCCAATGCTAAAATAAACCATATCTTATTATACATGTTATTGCTATTTATATGGTACAGTACCATTACTGGCAAACGTTATGATTTATGTATTAATTGCAGTGCATTTATTGAAAACTTTATGTTTTTATTACCATTAATATAATAAATCCAAAGGTCGCTTTACTGAAACTTTGCACGTGTAATTATTCGCATACGGAGGTATTTCTGTACTTGATCAATGCCGCTGCTGGTGTACTGATTCGGAACCGCGCCGGCTGCGTGCATTTGACGACCCGTCATCAGCGCAGTCGGCATTTATGTCACTCGCTTGAAGGAGGGAGGACAAACGCGAACTCACAAATACCACGAAGTTAGCCCAAGCGTCAATTGGTGGTGTCTCTGGGGCGCATTGCCAAGCGACATGGTGGGGAGGGAGGTCCTGCCTCCAGCCCAGTCGCATCGAGGGGGACTGAAGGTGGCTAAGCTGAACGCACACCGCTTGCTTAAGGCACAGCCCCGGTTGTTTGGTTGTTAAATCGTAATCATTATTTTACGCTCTTATCGTCGTTCTTAATTTTAATGGAGTTTCGAGAGTAGTAATTGATACTGTAAATAATCAGATTTTTTTTTATTTAAAAAAATCTTACATTGTATCTATATCTTCTTGGTTCTTTCGGTAAAGTCACGTAGAATGGAAATAATAAAATAAAAATAAAGCAATAAAATAATATAATATATTTAATTTGTTTTATTTTATTATTTCCATTCTACGTGACTTTACCGAAAGAACCAAGAAGATGAATCCCTGCAGTCACGAAAGCTTTAAATCGAAATTGTATCTATACTTGTGAGTGTAATTTTATTTTGTAACGTACAGCGCTTTGAGATACTTCTCCAATATGAAATGCGATTAATAAAAAATAGGTTATTATTATTTCCACGTATTATATTCAAGTACAAGCTGGCTGACAAGGGGAGCCAGATTTCACGACAGACAAAACGTTATCGCATCGTTACTCATTCAGCTGCATTTCATGTTCGTTTCAACTGTTTCCAAATTCAATTTGTTATGCCCCTCCCCTCCCCGTCCCACCATTTAAACGAGATCACGCGACAGAGTTGTTTCACAAGCGAGGAAAGAAGACGACGACGACATGTGAGATGTTGAAAGCGCGGCCGTGACATAACGTAACAGATGAGCTTATCAGAGAAACCACGGCTCGACGGGGGGTACGCCATCGCGCAGAACGAGCAATAATCGCGCCCCATTTCAAGCGACCTGCCTGTGGCCTCGTGTCAAATCGAGCAGCCACTGTTGTCACAGGAGCTGCGGTGGGCACGTGACGAGCGAGAAAGCCTCGAGGATGGACGGGCGAGCTGTCAATCTCGCAGACCTTTATGCCCCATTGTCAATCGTAGAGTTAATCCGACAGGCCCGCGAACCGGAGTAGCGCCGCGTAATTACACTTCTGTGTAAGCCTAGACGTTATTTATATACTGTATTGTGGAACTGGTTCAGCGGGGTTATATTCTGCGCCTACTGCAAACCGCCAACGTTTAATAATAATAATGATGACGGTAATAATTATATTGCAGATTGAAATCGATTCACCGCTGGTCCCCCACACATAGGCGGGGGTTGGCTTCTGCATTTTGGGGGGGGGTAGGTTGGGCAGGGGTTCGCTTTGTCCCTCACATTAGGAATGGCAGGTGTATAAAACAAAATAATTAATCATTTCAAGAAAATGTTATTGTAAACTACTGGAAATTAATAAATAAACGTGTCCAGTTTGGGGTGAGGGGGGAGGGGTATTTCCCCCCGTGCCTCCCCCCCGCAAAACCCCACCCATGCGTGTTGGCCATGTCAGTTGTTTGACCATACTTCACCAAGCTGGTCAGTGCGGGTTTGGCGATGCGGAGAGGGGAATACTCAGGACCGGTTCTCGGTTATGATTCGCCGCTGATGTTAGCAGTGGCGAGGTCGCCCGTACGACAACAGAGGCACTACTCTTCATTCTGTGTCGATGGCAATTATTTCATGCCACTGTTCCACCCCCGATGTGTCATGTGCACCGTGGTGGTTGCGAACCATTCGCTGGGCCAGCGATTCCATGAATTGTGGCTTTTTGCGGTGACGCGCGATTCGAATCGAGAATCAATCGCCTTTAATCTCAATCGAACACAATGGTAATTGTTCCATCAGCCCAAAGATAATATTTACACATCGGTTGCATGTTATTTACACGCCAAATAAAGACGAAAACTATTTTTTTTATCGTAAGCCACATTGTTCCAGGAAAATCGGTGTATCCCCGCAGTAATATAGCCGTGCATTCCCTGAAAGTTTTAGAAATCGTCTTTTCTATGTCGGTCGGGTTTATTTAAACTTGTGGACATTGAAATACGAAGCGGTTAGCGGTCGTTGCCCTATGATTCCTGGGCGACCTGAGTTTGAGTCCGGGCCACGGCTTACATCATCGGTGGCGAGTTGCCAACCCGCACAGACCCAGGAGCGGTTCGCCACGCCGGTCAACCAACCCCGTGACCGACACGGCGTGGGGAAGATTTCATCCAGCAGTGGATTAAATTTAATAAATAATCACGCGACTAGTAATTAATTTTCATGAATGGACCACAAGTCTCTTTAGTGAGCTATAGACCGGCTTGCTATGTGGTTAAGGTGCGTAACTCACAATTTATAGGTTGAAAGTTTGAATCCTGACCGGCCCAATATCGCCTCTCGAGACGACATCATCCATCACCCTAACCCCGTCCATTGCCCCTACCCGATCCACTAACTTCACCATATCCATAACCCCATTTACATCCCTGACCCTGGCCGAACGCGATGCTGAACAAACGCCCCCAAACACTTGTTCAGGAACGCAAGGGAGGTTGTGATTCTTTATAAAAAAGACGAACGCTGAGTCGTTCACACACGTGGAAACGAACGGCCGTGGCCTTGTGAACAAGTTTTAATTCGTTTCGAACTAATCAATGGGGGGTGGAGGGGGAAGGTAGAAGGCGGGGTGGGGGGAAGGTGGGCTTTATCAATGCTGTTCTAGCACTGTTAAGTCGACACGTTCGTGCCAAATCTCGAGGCATCTGTGGAACGCGTTACGCCATGAAGCACAATCACACATACCCATCATCACAGCCCATGCCGTACAACAGCCCAACAGAAGGAAGATGGGGGGTGGGGGTGGGGGGATGACGGTGGTAGAAGAGGTAGGTGAGGGTCGGGCGGCGTCGGTGGGGGGAGGGGGGAATTCAGGGGGAGACACGCGAGTGACGTCACCGAGGTGAAGCTGACGTCACTGGGATATACCTGCACAATGAATCACGCGCGAGAGTGTGAGAGGGCATCCCCCGTCACGCGCGTCGTGCTGCGCTCGTGACGTCAGTGGACCCCCCCCCCAGACAGACACACACCAACACACACTTTGTAAATTCCAGTGCGGTGCCGATGTTGTGCCGACAATGGCACTTTGTAAACACACACAAGGGGGAAGAGGGCAACGTCAGTGTCACCGCGGTGTATGTCACGGGCTCAGCGGAAACACACGCAGACAGGCACGAGCGAGGTGTAGCACTCACAGCGAAAGAAAAGTTCACCGGGTTTCCCGACTCGATGTCGCGTGCTTGCTTTCAGACTCGCTTCTGCGGCCGTCTGGAACGCTCTTTCCTTCCGATATTATCAGGATATCGGAAGCCACTGGAGCTATGCAACTTTTAAACAATCGAGATTGAAAACTCATCTTCTTTAGAACTGCTTTCTGTGTTTAGTTTGTTGTGCTTCCCCAACACGCCTCCGATTATCACGGTTGGCTACGTACGGTGCGAGAGAAGTTCAACACACAGTACGTAACGATGGCGAGCACACTAGAATTGCAATCCAGAGGACGCCGATTCGACTCCGTCTCCCGGCAGGCCCATTGAATCACTTGTGCAGCTGTATTATTGAATCCAACCGTAGGCATCACACCACCCCCACCCCCTATTCCACCAACTCTGTCCACGCAGCAGTCGGATGGACCAAAGTTTTTTATTTTTTATATTTTGCCAGGTGATGCCCACTGAGCTATGCAGCTAATCTTTTTTCTCAGAAGCGACCTGACTATCACAAATGATCGTTCAACGAAGCGGTGCATTACGGGGAAATGTACAGCAGACACAGACTCTAAAGGCGTGACGTTGATTCTAAATATGGAGGCAACCACCGGAGGACTCGGAGAAGAATCCACGTGACCACGGAGAGAGAGAGAGACACGCAAACTCAAAATATGCAGCCGTCAGGGTTGGAATCGAACCCACCACCTGTTGCATACTAGGTGAGGTAGTTCACATCTCGCCATCGCAGCGCCCCATTCCACATTTCTATGGTGGGGCTGAGTAAATTTCTAGTGCTGCATTATGAAAATTACCATCACTCTTTACTTCTAAACCGCTTTTAACCATTTTCCCTGGGAGAAAATCCGCGTTACCACGGGTGGGGGAGAGAGAAAGAGAGGGACATGCAAACCCCAAATATACAGACGTCGGGGTCGGGATCGAACCTAGCCACCGTGGCGTAAATCTGTCTCTCAGCCGCCTGTTTCGTGAGCCGCGCTTTCTCCGATTTAATGGCACATCACAGACACCCTACGCGTGCGATTGCGTGATTGTATTTCGATACTCGACGCGGTGTGTGGCGAGACCGCTGGAATATAACGCCTCCGCTTTACTGCTGTGCCTTGAATAGAAATATTCAGTTGCTCAGTCGAGGTCCTCACAATGGGGAGCGTCCCAAGGGGAAATGCTCGAGCGCGATGAATGAATGAGTGCGTTTCGTTTCAGATGGCTCCCGCTGTAATGTATACGGATGCTATCGGGCGCCTGTATCCATCATCATTGTGTAGAAAGAGCATCTCAGCATCAATCATCATTACTTACATAAAGCACATCATCGTGTTATTAGAAATGTAATCATCACCTTTATGCCGCGTTAAAAGCATCGCGTAATTGAAATATCGACATCAGAATAATAACAATGATGCAGATTGTAACGCCGCGCAATGTATCACGGGACGTACATGACCGCGGCCGTGATGCGCGGAGCTAGAGGGGGGGGGGGAGAGGGACACTTGAAGTGTCTCTTAAAGGTCGCTGTGGATTGAACGCTGCCTCTGTTCAATCTGCAGCAGAAGCAGCGGCAGCAGCATCGGACGGCCATAGCGGTGGCCGCGTCGCAGGCGGAGGGGCGATGCTCTGGGTGTCGAGGGGGGAGAGGAGGAGGTTGCGAGTCGCGCTGCTGCTGATGCGGTAGTGCAGCAGGGAGACAGGAGCGGTAGTGCAGCAGGGAGAGGTGCAGTGTCGGCACAGGCAGCAGGCGACCTGGTTGCTGACCCTGCTGCTAGCGATGGGGAAGCCGGTGGAGGGAGCGGAGGGAGATGAAGGAACGCAGCCATCGTTTATGATAGAGAGATCATCACCAACGTGATACAATGTCATACCGTATTTCATTATCATCATGATCATCTACACGCTGTTATAACAGGATACTCATTCGATCGCTGCACGGTCATCGCGATCACCGCTGTAGAAACGTCGTTCGAATAAATTACGTAAAGATCATCATCAGTATGATAAACATCATCATCTTCATCATCTCTACGATGCTATAGTCATTCTACATCATCATCATCACCACCAACATCATCATCATTGACGCCGTGAGTCCCTTTAAAGACCCCCCGCTTGTATTATTGACGGAAGCTCGTGCTTGCAAGGCGCGCGACCCTCCACCGCGCACACGCGCGCGTGTAATGTTTCAGTTCTCAATGGAACGGACATCACCTTTCAAAAGGGGACATTGTCTCCGATGGACTGTCACGTCGCGTGCTAAGAGAAGACAACTGACCCTACCCGTTCGCACATGTTGCGTCTCTGTGTTCTCATAGCACGTGTGTGTGTGTTCGGGGAGCGGTGGGGTAGCGGTTAGCGCGCTGGGCTCCAAACCCGGAGACTTTTGAGTTCGATTCCCGCTCACGGCCAACAACAGTGACGATTATTTGAACCGGTTCTGGGCCTCCGTTAGGTCGACTCAGCCTCAAATGAGTACCCGGTGCGGTGTGTAAACATCGTCACTAGGGAGACAAAGGCGACCGGGCGTGGTGTTGGCCACCCACCTCCTCGTGCGCCGTGCCGGCCTTCATCGGTGCACGCTAACAGCACTTGCCCCAACAGTCTGTTAAGACTATACGGGGGATCTTTGTCTTTGGCTGTTTTGGACTCGCTTCCCCAGCAAACAGGAACGGAGGGTGCTGGTCGTGGTGGTGGTTGCCCCATGCCCCCACGAAAGATGAGCATCTGAAAGGATATACGGGGGATATTTGAAAGTACGTCTCTTCGTTTGGTCACCGCATGCATATGCACAGCCTTAACACAAATAACTTAACAGATGGTTGGGTTATTTCACCACACATCGCCACGCTGGTCAGTGCGGGCTGGTGAAGGTTTGTGAGCACGGACTTAGGAGCATAGCAAGTACACGAGTACAGTACAACGATTGCACTCTGCCGCACCGCCGTCATCATAGCAACGTCAGTCCCGCACGTGAATGACTTTTTTCGTGTGGTGACCCATCCAACCAATTATATCATCCGGGCTCAATCTCGCTCTGGCTGCCGAGATCCAATGAGATGGGCGCATTCCGGCCGATCTGATCGCACATGCTTCTCGGCGCTTGTCGTAAGCGTGAGTCACTTAACCGCGTTTGCGGAATTGTCGTTTCGTTTCTTGCGTAAGGGGGGTGTGGGGGGAGGAGGCGTGGTACGATCCACTGCTAGATGAGGGCTTCTTCCATGCGATGTGCACATGAGTGCGCACCGCACCGCGCTCAGTAAGACGGCGGGAGGGACGAGTTCGATCCTCCCGTCTGATATCTGCACCCTTCCTGCGGTGCTCTGCCCTTCATCCTTCACCAAGCCGCGCTGTCCACCGTAGGTGAAGTGTGGACAAAACAATCCTGCACGGGTGGGGGGGGGGGGTCGTCATCCAGCAGTGGATTGGCATGGGTGAAAATAAGCATTATATATAGAACAAAACGAGATCTACAGGTGAAGGTGTGGCAACACAAATCGGTGAATTCGAGTTTATAATTTGGTGGTGAGAGGTGGGGAGTGAAATCGGATGCTCGGGCCATCGATTTGCGGGGAGGCAGTGAACCCGCCAGATGATTCACAGCTCTTCAGTGTCCCTTTAATTCATCACACACACCACCACCACCACGAAAATCACCGGGTGAGAACAGCGTCCGATCTCGGAAGCTGGCGAGGGTGGGGGGGGGGTTCGCATTGTTCTGGGATGGGCGAGCAGGCAATTAGACACGCGCTGCGTTCTACTGCCGGGCCACGTTGTGCTGTACATCACGGCCTTGTGCTGCACATCGCAGCCTTGTGCTGCACATTGCAGCCTTGTGCTGCACTACACAGCCTTGTGCTGCACATCGCCGTCTTGTGCTGCACATTGCAGCCCTGTGCTGCACTACACAGCCTTGTGCTGCACATCGCAGCCTTGTGCTGCACATTGCAGCCCTGTGCTGCACTACACAGCCTTGTGCTGCACATCGCCGTCTTGTGCTGCACATTGCAGCCCTGTGCTGCACTACACAGCCTTGTGCTGCACATCGCCGTCTTGTGCTGCACATTGCAGCCCTGTGCTGCACTACACAGCCTTGTGCTGCACATCACAGCCTTGTGCTGCACATTGCAGCCCTGTGCTGCACATCACAGCCTTGTGCTGCACATCGCCGTCTTGTGCTGCACCTCGCAGCCTTTCGCGGCACGGCCTTTTGCTGCCTGGCGAAGCCCTGTGCAGCACAAGGCAGTGCCGCACTGCCTTGCAGCACTACCTTGTGCTGCAAAAGGCATTGTTGCGATGCACTACCGTGCCAACGTCTATGCTACCCCCACCCCCTCGCCTCTCCCTCCCCATGCGCGCATCCCCTTCACGAATGGGGAATTAAAGACAAGCCGAAGTGGTGCGACTGTGGCGATGCAACCCAGACGATGTATCGGTGTCGTCAACCACTGCAACGCGACCACACGAGTTCTCTCCCGGAGTCATCTCGTCTTAGCCAGCAGACCTCGGACATTGCCATTTGCCTCTTGAACATTATAGCAATTCTAAGCGAACGAGTTTTCAGTTCAGATTCAAACGTGGAACGCTCCAGTGGCCTCCTGATATCGGAAGGAAGCGCGTTCCAGACGGCCGCGGAAGCGCATCTGAGGTGCGCGCGATGAACGAGACCGTCTTTGTTGCGATGGCCAGCCAAGAGCCGCTGCTGCCAGGACGAGCGGAGTTCGCGTGATTGTTTTATGCTCCGTGACGAGTTCGGCAGCAAGGTAAATGTGCTTCATTTGTGGCACGCAAAAGGCCTCTTTCGTCGCGGCAAGCAGACTTCGACATTGGCACCCGACGTCAGAGTCGAGCATGCACTGACGCATTCACAACCCGCACAGAAACAGGTGACTAATACCCCCCCCCCTCCCATCCTTCTCTCCCTCCCCTCCAGGACGGGTGGGGGTGAAGGGCATCATCATCCAACAGTGGAATTGACACGAGGGCTGCATCTGTGCGTGCTACGCGTTAATTGCACGCGGTCACACAAGCAGCGCCGGAAACGGGGTAGGTGCCACTATGCCCATGTAGGGGCAATGCAGGCGCGCGCGTGCGTGCGGCGGATATGAATGCGGCGCGCGCATACGCACGAACGCACGCGCGCGTGTGTGTGCGCGCGTGGGCGTGCGCGCGGAGCGGTGGTGCAGCGGTTAGCGCGCTGCGCTACGAAACCCCGAGTCAGATTTTCGGCTCGCGGACACCGATGCCAGTGGCGATTATCTGAACCGGTCCTGAGCCTTCCCTAGGTCGATTCAGCCTCAAATGAGTAGCGGGTGCGGTGTGGAAACGATCGGCACTCGGGAGATGAAGGCGGCGTTGCGCGGTGCTGCCTGCCAACCTCCTCGTGTGCCGTGATGGACTTCATAGGTGCTCGCTCATGTACTTGCCCCAAAAGCGTGTCAAGGCTACACGGGGGATCTTTGTCTTTGCTCTGTGTATGTGCACGTGTGCAGAAGGTGTGAACGTGGGAGGCGGGCCGTGTTCGTGGGGGGCAAGCGGGTGAATGTGGGGGGGGGGGTGGTTGCGCGGGTTGGGGTTAGGGATGAAGGGGGTGTGTTTGGTGGTGGGGGGGGGGTGCGTGGGGCAGCGGCCGAAGCGAGGCGGGGGGAGGTGTGGCGGGGAACCCTTCGGATGACGTCCCTCTCGTGTCCTCCCTCCACTTGGTGGTTTCGCCGTGGATGTTTATTCCCCCGTTACCCCGAGCAACGCCATACAATGCACGTTGCGCTGCAGCAGCATCACGCACGCGCGCGCGAGCACACGACGCCAAAGCGTCGCGTACATTTGACACACACACACACGTGTGCACACACGCATGCATGCACACATACATACACGGCGCACGAGGGGGGTGAGTGGCCAGCACCACGCCCGGTCGTCTTTGTCTCCTTCGTGGCGATGTTTGCACAACGCACGCGCACACACACGCGTGTGCACGCACGCACACACGAAGCGTACACACGCAGGCACGCACGCACACGCACGCACACTCATACACACGCGCGTGCACATTCTCATGCAAAAAAACGTCAAAAATCTCCCGTATAGCATTCACACCGGCACGGCACAACGAGGGGGTGAGTGGCCAGCATCACGCCCGGCCGCCTTTGTCTTCCTAGTGGCGATGTTTGCTGCTGAGTCGACCGATGGGAGGCACAGGACCAGTTAAAATATTCGCAACTGTTGATGGTCACGAGCGGGAATTGAACTCGGCTCGGCGGGTTCACAGCGCAGCGCGCTAACCGCTGCGCCACCGCTCCCCACACACACAAATCCCCCCAATATATGTTTAACAGACTTTTTGGGCAAGTGCTGTTCGCGAGCACCTATGAAGGCCGGTACGGCACACGAGGGGGTGAGTGGCCAGCAACACGCCCGGCCGCCTTTATCTCCCCAGTGACGATGTTTTTACACACGGCACCGGGTTACTCATTTGAGGTTGTGTCGATCTAGGGGAGGCCCAGGACCGGTTCAGATAATCGTCACTGGTCTTGGCCGTGAGCGGGAATTAAACTCGTGTCGGCGGGTTCGTAGCGCAGCGCTCTAAACTCTACCACCCCCGCTTCCCACAACCGCACACACGCACACATTTACACACATATACATACATAAATGCAAGCACACACACACACAGGCACACACCCCCGCAGCACTATTCATTCACTCATTCAAGGTGAGTTTGCTGTGCTGCCATTTCTTTACACACGCGCGTCGTGGTGTCGCAATCTGGAGCTCGATAGCAGTTGCAGCTCTCCGCACCCCCCACACACCACACACAGAGCCCCGACTCAGCGCGCACATCGTTATCATCGGCGCACATCGAGTTGACTTTAAACACTGACTCATTCGAAAATAAAAAGCTCGGAAGCAGCTTTGTACCCGAGTGAGGGTTGTGTGTTTTTTTTGGTGGTTGCCGTTTTCGTTGAACTCTTTCCTGTGTTGCGTGGCCGCGTCGCGTTCACGAGAGGTTGCAGCTCATCGCGATGCTGCTGCTGCTGCTTCTGCTGCCCACCCACGCCTTCCTTTGCGCACTCAACCGGCGCGCGCCTGCCAGAGCCAGGCAAGGCAAGGCAGGACCCTCCTTCACATCGAGTGTTCAAACTGGGCGAAGCTTTCCTGTGTAAATTGCCGCTGCTGCTGCTGCTGCTGCGTTACTGGTGGTGCACAACTAACAAAACGAATCAACACATTTGTCAATAATAATACTGCACGTGGTCTTACATTTTTTTAAATTGTATTTGAACAAACGTATTTAACTCACTCCACATATCTGGACTCTCTGTTTGCTAATAATAATAATAATAATACACGTTTTCTATTTAAGGTAGCGTTATTGCTGAATGTGTTCCGTTTTTCTTTTAAAGTAAATGGATCATCATTATTCATCATAATCAATTTCGTAAAACCACGGTTAAATCATTGCTGGACGAATGCTTCCCCAATCCTCCAGCCCATCTCTCGTGATCTTGTGAAGTGGTTAGCCGCCGAGTTCATCGCTCCATCTCTTCGACGATCGTTTTCTTGGATGCGACTCCGTTCCCTGACTGCCATTCCGTCATCAATCTCCCACCACCACCACCTGCCATCATCATCCCTTCTCCAAGCCACGTGTCCTGCCCACGTCCACTCACGTTTCTGAACTGTTCGATGCATCTCGTGGCTGCTCTTGGCTGGCCGTTGAACGAAGACGGCCACTGCATCGCGTGCTTTCCGCGGCCGTCTGGAACGCTTCTCCCTTGCGATATTAGGAAACCACTGGAGCTTTGGCACTTTTAAATGATTCTAAATTGACAAACTCATTTATTGCGTTAAGTTTGTTGTCCTTCCGCGGCACGGTTCACTACGAAATAAGTTGAACATACACAAGCACATATTCCAGTTATATTCGCACAAACACGAGGGAGCCGAGGAGATACCTTGTCTTTACGACCACTAAATACCAGAGGTGTGGACTCGAGTCATGTGACTTGGACTCGAGTCAGACTCGAGTCATGAATTTGATGACTTGCGACTCGACTTGGACTTGCATAACAATGACTTTGTCCCACCTATGAGATGTGGACTCGAGTCATGTGACTTGGACTCGAGTCAGACTCGAGTCATTAATTTGATGACTTGCGACTCGACTTGGACTTGCATAACAATGACTTTGTCCCACCTCTGCTAAATACGACGACCCCCCTTCCCCCACCCCACCCAATCGCTATGAAAGTGAAGCACGGAGCTCACTCGCCAACAACACTGCCCACCTTTGTGAAGTTTCACCGATTATTTGGCGATGCCGCAACTGCTGCGTTGGCGGTTGGTGCACAAAAGCACAATTAACGACAGCAAACAAACTCAAGGCGTCCGTCAAGAACAACACCGCGTGGGCCTTAAAACGAGACGTGTCTAAAATCGACGACGTTTCGGGCAGTGCTCCTTTTTCATGGCAAAAAAAAACCAGACTGCGGGATACGCGGTCATCTTTCGGAGCCTAAATAAAAGATGAGCATGTTTCCAGCCACCCGTCCGCCTCCTAACGCTGTCAATGCGGAACGGCGCAGCTGGTCAACGTGTCCGTGAGCCAGACGCAGTGGTAGGGGTGGCTGTATCAGCGGCCGGTGTCTCAGATCCAGAAGGATGGGGGGGGGATACGCGACATTACAGGAGCGCCGAGTCAGCCGATTCAATCTATTGGATTGTCAATCGGAATGTCAGTCAGCCAATCAGTCAGTTGGTTTGGCAGTCAGATTGCCAGTCAGTCAATTGGTTTGTCAATAATAAGTTCAGTCGGCCATTGAATTATTGTTCAGTCAGTAATTCAATGGGCGAGTCAGTCACTCGGCCAGTCAACCAGTGGGTCGGTCTGCCAGTGGCTCAGTCAGTCACCCACTCAATCGTTGGGTCACTCAGCAATATCGCCAGTCAATATGTTCATCAGGCAATCAATCAATTGGCTAGTCTCTCAGTAATTTGGCCGATAAAATAATGATAATAAATTAGTGCATTTGGTCATAGCGCCATTCCTATTAGCGCAAGGCTGTCGGGAAGGCGCTAATTCAGAGACACGGCCTGCAGTATTTTCACAGTACGGGAGCGAGTGTATTTTGCCAATTGAGTAATTACTCAGTGTGATGGTCGGTTAAACCAGTGAATAATTGCATCGGCCAACCCGTCAGACGGTCAATAAGACGGTCATTCAGTACTGCAGCCGGTGAGTCAGTGTTATAACCTTTTGTGTTCCACGGCGAGAGGCCGATGCCACGTCAAAGGGTGTCTTTTGCGAGGGAGAGGACATGTGGCAAAATGCGCGAGTAAACACAGCTCCGCAACAAGAGAGCAGAGTGGCAAAGATCAGAGTGGGAGAGCAGTCGCCGTGCGGGAGAGAGAAGGAAAAAACCGTGTCGCGAAAAAGGTCAAAACTTGCGAGCACAGACTTTGCGAAAGGACTGAAATGCGATGCCAAAACATTGCACCCCCCCACTCTTTCGCCGAGTGTTGTACACGAGTGTTGTACACAAGCCATGGGGAGAGACGCACACGGGTGATGATGACGGTGATAATTACGATGAAGATCACGAAGGTTGATGATGAGCTACGCGAACCCGGTGACCCGAGTTCGATTTCAGCTCACGGCTAACACTGGTGACGATTATTTGAGCCGGTCCCGAGCCTCCCCTAGGTCGACTCGGACTCAAATGAGTACCCGGTGCGGTGTGTGGACATCGCCCCTCGGGAGACAAAGGCGGCCGAGCGTGGTGATGGCTACTCAAACCTCGACTACTGTGCCCCTATACAAGTTGGCTTAACGGAGGAGCGGACGAGCTCCGCTCAGCCGCCACACAAATGCCATTACAGCAGATGGCTCAATAAACCGGGCCTAAATATCGACATTTCCTCTGGACTTTTATTTTTTTTACATTGAGCCACACGCGGCGACAATCA